>NW_023604861.1:24642739-25220967 GCF_014898055.3 Talpa occidentalis
TTTCTTTTACAGTGTTTTATAGTTTCTTTGTATAGGTCCTTTACCCTCTTTTGTTAGATTTATTCCAAATATTTGATTTTTTTTGTTTCAATAATAAAAAGGGATGGTTTTTTGATTTCTTCTTCTTCAGATTTATTGTTTGTGTATAGGAAGGCTACTGACTTTTGCGTGTTGATTTTTGTATCCTGCCACTTTTACTGAACTGATTGATGAGTTGAATTAGTTTTTCTGTGGAGTTTTGGGGTTCTCTATGTATATTCATATCATCTGCAAATAGTGATAGTTTGACTTCTTCTTTTCCTATTTGGATTCCTTGGATGTCTTTCTCTGTCTTATTGCTCTGGCTAGGACTTCCAGTATTATATTGAAAAGCAGTGGTGAGAGTGGACATCCTTGTCTTGTTCCAGATCTTAATGGAATTGCTTTCAGCTTTCACCATTGAGAATGATACTGGCTGTTGGCTTGTCATAGATGGCCTTTATGATGTTGAGGTATGTTCCTTGTATCCCAAGAATTTCAAGGGCTTTTATCATGAATGGGTGTTGCACTTTGTCGAAAGCTTTCTCAGCATCTATTGATATTATCATATGGTTTTTATATTTCTTTTTGTTGATGTGTTGGATAACGTTGATTGATTTTCGGATGTTAAACCATCCTTGTGCCCTGGAATGAATCCAACTTGGTCGTGGTGAATTATCTTATGGATACATTGTTGGATTCTGATAGCTAAAATTTTATTGAGGATTTTTGCATCAGTGTTCATTAGGGAGATTGGCCTGTAGTTTTCCTTTTTTGTGTTGTCCTTGTTCGGTTTTGGTATTAGTGTAATATTGGCTTCATAGAACGTGTTTGGTATTGTCCCTTCCTTCTCAATTTTTTGGAAGAGTTTGTGAAGGATAGGCACTAATTCGTCTCTGAATGTTTGGTAGAATTCATTTGTAAATCCATCAGGCCCTGGGCTTTTGTTTTTGGGGAGGTTTTTGATTACCATTTCAATTTCGCTGCTTGTAATTGGTCTGTTTAGGTGTTCTATTTCTTCTTTATCTAGCTTTGGGTGATTGTAGAGTTGTAGGAATTTGTCCATCTCCTCTAGATTGTTGAACTTGTTTCATATAACTGTTCATAGTAGTTACTGATTATTCTTTTGATTTCTGCTGTGTCCGTTGTGATTTCTCCTCTTTCATTGATTCTGTTTATTTGTGCTTTCTCCCTTTTTTCTTTGTGAGCCTGGCTAGGGGTTTGTCTATTTTATTGATTTTTTCAAAGAACCAGCTCTTGGTTTCATTGATCTTTTGGATTGTTTTTTTTAGTTTCAATTTCATTTATTTCTGCTTTGGTTTTATTATTTCTTTTCTTCTACTGGTTTTGGGGTTTTTTTTGTTGTTCTTTTTCTAGATCTTTGAGCTTCGAGATTAGGTTGTTTCTTTGAGTTCTTTCTTGTTTTTTGATGTGAGCTTCTATTGCTATATATTTTCCTCTTATTACTGCTTTTGCTGCATCCCATACATTTAGGATATTGGTGTCCTCCTTGTCATTCAATTCAAAGAATTTTTTTTTTAATTTCTTCTTTGATCTCCTCGTTAGTCCAGTGGTCTTCCAGTAGTGTGGCTTTTAATCTCCATGAGGTAGGATAGTTCCTTGCCTTCTTTTTATGATTTATTTCTAGTTTGATGCCTTCGTGGTCAGAAAAGATGGTTGTTGATTTCAATCTGGTGTATCTGTTGATGTTTGTCTTGTGCCCCAGTATGTGATCGATCCTGGAGAATAGTGCGCTTGAGAAAAATGTGTACTCCGTTTTTTTGGGTTTAGTGTTCTATAGATGTCTGTTAAGCTGCTCTAGGTCCTTATTTAGAGCTTTAGTTTCTTTACTTATTTTTTGTCTTGTTGATCTATCCATTGTTGATAGTGGTGTGTTGAAGTCTCCCACTACATATGTGTTTTCTCTGATGTCTGTTTTCAGAGAGGACAACAGTTGTCTGATATATTTTGGTGCTCTTTCGTTTGGTGAATATATGTTAATGAGTGTTATTTCTTCTTGAAGTATTGTCCCCTTAATCATAATGTAGTGACCATTGGGGTCTCTTTTTATTTTTTTGAGTTTGAAGTCTGTTTTATCTGATATAAGTATAGCTGTTCCTGCTTTCTTTTTGGCCCATTTGCTTGTAGGATTGTTTTCCATCCTTTGACTTTGAGCCTATTTTTATCTTTGTAGCTAAATGTGTTTCCTGGAGACAGCAAAGGTTGGGTTTTGTTTCTTAATCCAGGCTGCAACTCTGTGTCTTTTTATTGAAGAGTTTAGTCCATTTACATTTAGGGTTAATATTGATATGTTAGCATCTGTATTTGCCATTATGTTTGTCTTTCCTTTGATTTTATTTATTTATTCTTTTAACTTTTTTTTTTTGTCTTCTTTCGTTGTTATTCGTCCCTCTGAGGTTCTGGCTTTAGGATTCCTTGTAGTATTTTTTGGAGTGGGGGTTTAGTCGCAATGAATTCCGGAGTTTCTCTTTGTCTGGGAAGGTCCATATTCTTTCTTCATGGAGGAAGAGAGCTTTGCGGGATAGAGTATTCTTGGTTGGCATCTGTTTTCTTGGAGTCTGTTGACTATGTCCCTCCACTCTCCTTGCCCGTAGTGTTTCTTCAGAGAAGTCTGATGTCAGCCTGATTGGTTTTCCTTTGAATGTTATCTGTTTCTTCCCTCTTGTCAGCTTCATTATTTTTTCCTTGTCCTGGATTCTTGGGAGCTTTACTATTATGTGTCTTGCTGTGTTTTTCCTTTCGTCGTGGAAGTTTGGTGTTCTTCTTGCTTCTTGTATATCAATTTTCAGCTCCTTCTTCTCATTTGGGAAGTTCTCTTCAATTATATCCATGAATATTTTCTCTGTTCCTACATCTCTCTCCTCTCCTTCTGGAATTCCTATAACTCTTATATTTCCTTTCCTCATGGAGTCAGATAGTTCCCGAAGTCTTTCTTCATTCTTTTTCCTTCGTACTTCTCTTTCCTTTTCTGTTTTGGTTCTTTTTATTTCTGTGTCTTCAAGATTACTTATTCGTTCTTCCATTTCATCTATTCTGCTTTCATTGCTTTTCCAGAGTTCTTTAGTTCCTCCATTAATTCTTTGATCTCCTGCATTTCTCTTACTTCCCTCTTTAGGGACTCAATTTCTTCTTCTGATCTATCACTTTTTTAATCATGGCAATTTTAAATTCTCTTTCTGGAAGGCTCAGAAGTTCTTCCAAGTTGCTGTCGTTGCAATCTGGGGAGTGGTTTTCTTTTTGTGGTGTGCTTCTTTCCTGAGGAGTTTTTAGGTTGCGTGTGGTTCTTCTACTCCCTACTGTCTGTTTTCTAATTTGTCGTATGCGTTGGGACACTGTGTTGCTCGGACTGACTGACATCTTGGGTGAACTTCTCCGCTCCCCTCTGGCTCTTCCAGGAGCCATCTCTGTCTTCTGGGGGAGCTTTCTGCTGGTTTTAGGCAGTTTTTACTGAAGAAATGTCCCTGTTCTCAAATGGCGAAGCGGGATGCAGTCCCTGCGCCTCCGGTTTCAGGCACACTCTTCTGCGCACCCGGTCCGTCTGCCCCGGACGTGGTGCCTGCTCCCTCTGTGGGCTCAGACTGCTGGTCGGAAGGGGCCTGGCGTGGAATAACTTCCCGGCTGGCCACTGGGTCCTCCAGAAACCTTCTGCCCTTTTCAAGCAGTCTTAAGAAATGTCCTGTTTTATAGGGTGTTAGTGACTTTTTTTTTTCCCCTGGTCGCTAGGTGGCGCCAGAGATCTCTCCTATTGTCCTTGGGGCTGTTTTTTCGCCTCCCCCACCCCGTGGGACAGAGAACAGAGCGGGAATGGTAGGGTACACCTCAACAGCTTTGGGGTGCTGTGTCTGCCTTGTGCCCCACCGTCGTGGAGAAACCACGCCCCGAATTTTCGTGCCCCGGGTCTCAGTTCAAAGCCCTCAGTTCCAGGCCGCGGGCTGTAGCCCAGTTCAGTGGCGCGGGAATGGCGCCTTTTGCACAGCTCCCGTGCCTGGGCGCCTGGTTCCTGCTCACTCAGGGAGGGACCTTCACCTCAGTGAGGACCTCCGCGCGTCTCCCCGCAAGCCTAGGTCGTCTCCCCGCAAGCCTAGGTCGCAGGCGCGGGGACCTGGGCAGCCGCGATTCCGGTCTGCACTTGCTTTTCAAGTGCGCCAAGCGCACCGCTCTCCGCGCAAGCTTACCGGCAGCCCGGGCTGTGTGCGCATCTCCCGGGGTCTTTGTTCTTCTCTAATGGCGCCCGGAGCCGTTCGCTCACCGCCGAGGCGGATCCTGCAGGGTTCGCCTCAGCTCCCGTTCACGGGGTGTGGTGGCTGCAATAGTTCCTTTCCACGCACAGTCCCGCTTGCTGCGTCGTTTGTTCTTGTGGGCCGTTTTGGTTTGTTGTTTCCTCCTCTCTGCCAGTCGGAGAGTGCCGCCTCTGTGGGCGGGGGAGGGGAGCAGGGTTCTGCGCTTCCCTCCCTTCTAGTCCTCTTTTATGGCCAGTTTCTTCTTCGGGCAGTTCGCTGGCGTCACCCGTTTATCTTCCGTGTCCCAGTTCTCACTGGGACCTGCCGCTTTTCCTCCCTATTAACTTTTTTTAATGGGAGATCTTACTCGCAGCGTCTCCTCGCCGCCATGTTGCTCCGCCCCTCCCGATATAACATCTTGATAGCTGATAGCATTTTAAAACAATTCCGCATTTTATTAAAATGCTTTGACTATCTGTCCAAATGCTACTCCCAGTCATCTCAGAAGAAGACTGCTCTTGAATTACTGTTACAATCAACATTTAGCAGTTCTCATATAATAAACACATGTAGGAGGTACTTTCCACATCGATTGTCCCCTTTTAACACTCAGGAATGAAAGAAAAGTTGAGTCCTAGAAGCAAAGTCCTGGAGGGAACCCCTTTGACAGCACCATATAAGCAGGTGCAGGTTATAGAAATCGGAATTTAATTACATCAATAGCTTCCTTGTTAATCAGTCATTTGTTGAAAGCAAAAGGTCATGAACAGGAAGAAAACAGAAAGAAAACAAATTTGGAAACTGAAATCCAGGTTTGGACAGAACAATCAGAATAACGTCTGCCGAAGGCAGTTCCTAACCACAGACCAGTGCTCAGTTGGGGCAAATGAAGGGAACTGGTGGCTTATTGTACTGTGTAAGTGACAGCCCCTATTCTTATATGTTCTAATAATTGTAACCCACAGGGGTATGTGGAGTGTGGATACCTGTCAGGCCCTGTCTCAAAACCACTATCTTGCAGTTTAACAAGTCCAGTAAGTTTATGGCTCTGAAATCAGGAGTAAATCCAGATGTAGAAAAAGTATCACAATAAACCGTGATCCCAAAAGACAAAACCGAAGAAAGTCTGTCTGTAACCATCAGTTTTTAGTTAGCAGGAAATAAAAAAGTTCAGTGATTCCAGTGTTCATTGTGGCAATAAAACAACTGCTAAATGATGATTTTGTTAAATATAAAATGGGCTAAACCAAGGCTTTATTATTATTATTATTATTATTAATTTCACTCTTTTGAAATCAGTTATCTCTTTTTTTGAATGATCAGTTACTGTTAATCTTTACCTGGAGAAAGTCTGTGAGTTAGAAGCTACTCTTGCCACTTGAAAGTGATTCTAAATTGTCGTCCTAGCTGCATTCAGTGGTGGTCACTTCCAGGGATTCTGGATGAACTGGTTTGGAATGCTGCCGAGGCACCAGCTTGTCACAGCTCCCACATCAAGTGTTCTGTGGTTGTCAGTGGACCAGCTGTGCCTGCATCGCCTGGGAATCTGTTAGAAATGCTGGAAATCAAGTCCCACTCTGAATCTCTAGAGAATCAGAACATGTACTTCAGCAAGACTGCACATGAATACCAGCCACATTAAAGTGGGAGAGTCTAGAAAAGTGTTTCTCCAAGTGTTGTCAGAAAACATACATTAAAATCATCTAATACATTCTTGTTTGTTTCTTTAATAAAATGAAGATTTTTGTCTGGCCCTAATTTACCTCCTGAGTGAGACTCTCTCAGGGTCAGGAAGCTATTGGAGATGGTGGAATGTGATCCCAAGGAATCAATAGTTGAACAACCACCCAGTGACTCTTCTGAGCATCTAAATTGAGAACCACCAGGTAGGGGAAGTGGAGAGAAATTGGTAAAAAGGTACAACTTTCAGTTTTAAGATGAGTAAGATGGGAGGATTTAATATATAATATGGTGACTAGAGTTGCTTACACTGTATTTTGTAATTGAACTTTGGTAGGAGAGTAGAACTGAAATCTTCTAACCTATTAAGTGGGTAAATAAGTGACGTAGTGTATGTGTTAATTAACTCAGTTGGAGGAGTCCCTCCATAATATATCAAAGCATCATGTTGCATACTTTAAATATTGTATGATTTCAATTGTCAAGCATACCTTAAAAATTATACCTTGGAAATACATAAATAAATTGAGAATCACTATTGTGGAGAATGTGTCCTGAGGCGAAGGCCCCAGATGCCAAAGTCTATGGAGCAGGTTGTCTGTAGGGAGAGAGAGATGGCTGTGTGTATTAACAGGGACAAGTACTTAGTCATGAAGCAGTACCTCTCCTTCCTAAATCAAAATAATATTAACTTTGAAGGAGATGCTCAGATCATGCATTTGGGGGCAATTTGTGTCTACTCTTTAGGGACAAATAAGATTTCAGAATTTAATCTGAGATGCTTGCTGATCTTTTCTCAAGTGCCAACAGTTAACTGTGGTTTGGGACCAGCTCCAGTGTTTTTGTTCCTTGTCAGAATTTAAAATGGCCAATCTCAGAAATAAACTTCATTGATAGGCACCTAAGAGTGCCTTTTGCAGAAGTGATTGACACAAACTTGTGTAATCACTTTTTTCTACTCCTACCCCAATTAAGTAATTTGGGGTTGTGTTTCTTAATATTGAAGGAGGAGCACTGTCCTATGATAATTCCTGTCACATAGCTGTGCAGGTAACACGCGTTCCCCCACAGGCCTGGCAAAGATCAATTCTGCGCAGGTCAGGTCTTAGAATTCACAGTTTTGGCTTCTCACATGTGTGTTAATATCATCCCCCAATTCCAGAATAAATAAGAATTCCACTGTAGCCTCTATTTAGTCTGGTAACTCAAGTGCCTAGACATCACTTTTATCACAAGCCATTATCATGGGTCTGTAGGATCTTATTTTGTTTTTGTATTAGTTTTCTACTAGGGCAGTCATAAGAAAGCACTACAGATCTGGTGGCTTAAAACATGACAAATTATTTTTGTATAATTCTGCAGGCTAGAGCTCTAAAATCAAGCAGTAGCCAGGGTCCTGTTCACTCTGAAGCCTCAACGTAGAGATTCTTTTTCCCTTCCTAGCTTAGGTAGTGCCTAAGCATCTTTGTCTTGTAGATATGTCACTTCGCTCTCTGCCTTGGCTGTTGTCTGGCTGTCTCCCTGTGTTTTTCACATTGTCTTCTCCTTTGGTGTCTCTGTTTCTATGTCCTGTCTTTAACTATAAGAACATCAGTCATATTGGATTAGGGGCCCACCATACTTCAGTATGGCCTCATCATAACTAATTATATCTGTCCCAATCCTATTTCCAAATAAAGTCATACCCTTAGCTGCCAGGAAGAACATAAGCTTCTAAGAAGCACTATTCAACCTAGTACAGTCTTGTTTTTATTTTTCAAGGTTATTATTTATTATTATTTTTCTCCTTTATTATCTCCCTCATTTTCTTCCATCCCTATTGGTAGCAATTTTTAATTATATTTAACATATATCCTTTCCTTCCATTTTCCATCTTTATGTAGTTAACTATGTATCCTCAGAAATGCAGTGTGGTTAAATGTATTTAAATGGAGTTCTTAAATGGAAACAAATGTTGTGATAAAAATCTCATTCTGTTTCATATTTATTTTACTCAGTGCTTATTTTTATGATCTTTCATGTTGACATCTGTCCATTCAGTTGATTTTTTTCCTTGCTGCTACATGTTTCAGCAGCAGCAAATGCCATGTGTGTGCATGCATGTCCCTAGTGAAAGACACGAAGTTATTTCCAAGGCTTCACTACTGCAAACCACCACGTATTGCATTCATCAATCTCATTGGTTTTCCTGCATATTTACATAAATTCTCCATATACCAAAAGTTTGATTCCCCTGCAGTATCATAGGATGTCAGCATATTTAATTTCACTGAGAATTTCACAGTCTGTTGTGCAAAATGGCAGCACCAGCTCAGTCTTAACAGCAATGACTGAAAATTTCCTTTCTCAAGCATGTCCAAATGATTGTGAAGAGGGAGAATATTATAGTTATTTTTATTTATAACTCTCCAATTGCTCATGAGCTTAACCCAGTCAGCATTTTCTTTCTCTGAACTGTCATTTTTATCCTTTATCCATCCCTATTGGGATAATTTTCAGGGATTATTTACATATTCTGGATTTAATCCCTCACAACATCCTTCTTTTAGATATCTTTGGCACCATATTAACTTTGCCAACAGATTCTCCCATTGAGTAGAAATCATTAACGTTGGTGCAATCAAATTCACCAGTTTTCCTTTTGTTTTCTTTTGAGATCTTGTTTCAGAATATTTAACCTTCCTCTCCCTTCCCATACCAGTATCATGAAATAATCTCACATATTTAGTTTTTCAGGGTCTGAGTTTCCTGATCACACCTAGATATTTACACTTATATTTGATTTAATTATTTACAACTTTCATATTGTTTACAGTGGATTTCAAATTCCATGTCATGGTACATAAGGTTACCCTTGAAAATTTCCCAGCTGAATTTTCTAGCTCGTTTCTCAACACTTTCCATTGCCTTTCATCTTAATTTGCTGAGTTGTCCATATGTGCCTAAGCTTACCACACATTCTCTAACCCTCAAGACTTTGCATGTGTTCCTCCTTTGGCCTGCATGCTCTCACAATAGCTGTAATAAACAGATTCCCTTTAGTTTTTCAGGGCTAGGCTCAATATCACCTCCTCCAGGAAGTCTACCTGAACTTCAGGACTGGATCAGCCATCCTTTGTGTGCTACCCACTCCAGTTCATATATACCACAATATAATGTAAGTGTTTGACTACTTGTCTGTTTCTACACTAGAATATAAGTAATTTGAAGGAATGAATAGGATGTTAGTCTATCATTTGATGCACAGTATCTAATCTATTACCTGGTGCATAGGAGGAATTAATCAGTAATTATAAAATGAGTAATTTTCTGAGTCAGGAAATTTGACTCATACTTCCATTACAGGTAGAATTATATTACCACTTTAGTGTATATTCATGAATAGAGAGAAAATTCTTTAAGAGCCTTAAGATAATGTCTTTATTATACCAGGGAAGATGAATTAGAGCAAATGTTAATAAGAACTATACAAAAGGTACGAACTTTCAGTTTCTAATAATTGCCTTAGAGATATAATATACAACATGGTGACAATTGTTATCAATACTGTATTTTATATTTGAAAGTTATCAACACTTTATATATTTAAAAGTTACTAAAGAAGTAGATCTTAAAAGTTCTCATCACAAGAAATATAATCACCATGTGTTATGGTTGTTAACTGGACCTTTGGTCATGACCATTTCACAATTTTTCAAAATATGAAATTATTATGTCTACATTAGCAAACAAATCTTAAAAATCTCAGTGACTATTTTTTTAAAAAATTTAATTAATTAATTAATATATATTTTTACATTATTGTTCATTTTTAAACAATGTTTGCTTCCCCCCCCCCATATTTAGTCCCCATAGAATGACTTTAAAAATAAATTACTTCCTCTTGGAAAGGAGAGGCAGCTCCCTTAAAATAGCAGTTCAGGGATTGAGGTTATTTCCATTTTACTGCCCTGCTATCCTGATAGGGAATTTCCATCAGTTATCCAGGCAGGGGAAAAAGAGTACTTGGGAATCACACTCAGTTCTTTCATCCTTTGGTCCTGAAGCAACTCATGTCACTTTCATTTGAGTTCATTGGCCAGAACTAGTGACATTCCCCAAACGAACTACAAAGGATGCTGAGAAATGCACTCTTTCTTTTCCCCAAAGGAAAAGGAAAAAGAATGGAGTCTAATAAAAATAGCATTGTCTCTGATACATAAGAGAATAAGTCAGACTGTATTTGAGTTTACGGCACTGCCAGGCAGGTTTGCTGTGAGTGAGGTTTTGAATGGAAACAATTTTTACCAGCTTTGAGGAAGTAAAAGAGGGTTTTTAAATTTTTTCTAGAGTTTGCTCTTTCTTCTTCCTCTCATTCTAGTGATATATTTTAGTCAATCATGGCTCACTTTCCCTCCTCCCAAAGGTACTGAGCACATAATGCCATATACAATTAAATACACAAGCTTCTTAAATTGAGCGATAAGAACTTTAAACTCAATCAGCCCTGATTACTAGTTAGTTTTATTTAAAATTTAATGAGGAAAGAGATTTTTAAAAAGTGAGTAGAAAGTTCCACTAATAACTTAATTTATGTGTCTTTCATCTTCCCCCAAAGTAGCAACAATTAAGGACTGATGACATCATCATCTATTAATATAATAATACCTCTATTTGTATCTCCCTTTCAACTCTGCAAAGTGTGCCACATCTATTATCTCACTGTATCCTCACACCATCTGAAGGTAAGTTAGGCATTATCCCCATTTCTGCAGATTAGGAAATTAGATCTCAGTAATGTTAAGGGAGCTGCCTACAACCTGCAACCTGTCCTGCTGTTGCCACTGGAACCAGATCTCCTAACTTCCTGTATTATGCTTTTCACCTTAAAACATGATAATCAGGGCCTCCCCTGGTGGCGCAGGTGGTTGAGTGCTGTGCTGTGAAGCTGTCTGCAGCCTCTGCAGCGCCAGTTCGATCCCGGCCACCGGTGAGGGTCCCACATGGCGCTGCAGACCTCTCCTGTTTAACCTGCTGCTCCCCTCAGCAGTATATTTCATCAGTCTGCCTGTTCTGTTCCTCGCACCCTCACCCTCCTGCACATCTGGCCTGTACCCTGGTTCTTGTAGAAATAAATAAATAAATAAATCTTAAAAAAAAATAAAATAACATTAAAAAGAATTAAATACTTAAGGAAGAGATGTTGGTGGTAAGGAGTAAACTTATCAAAGGAAGTGAAGGAACCTATACAATGAAAACTATAAGATATTGTTAAAAGAAATAGAAGAGGGCACAACAAAATGGAAATGGATTGGAAAAATTAACATTGTTAAAATGGCCATCTGATCCAAAGCAATATAGATATTCAATGCAGTCCTTATCAAAGTTTCAATGGCTTTCTGCAAAAAAATAGAACGAACATTACCAAATTTCACATGGAACAACAAATGATCCCAAACTGTCAAGCAATCCTGACAAAAAAGAGGAAAAATGGTATTATCATATTCCCAGACTTTAAATTATATTACAAAGCTATAATAGTCAAAATAGTATGGTGCTGGCACAAAAACATACCTACAGACCAATGGAAAAGAATTCAGAACACAGAAGTAAATGCACATTTATATGGAAAGTTAACCTATAACAAAGGAGTTAAGGGTATACACTGGAGAAAGGAAAATTTATTCAATAAATTGTGTTGGGAAAACTATTCAGCTTAATATAAAATAATGAAACTGGACAATTATCTCACCCCAAACACAAAAATTAACTCAAAATGGATAAATGAGTTGGTTGTAAGACATGAAATATAAAATACATAGAAGCAAACATAAGCAAAACATTCCATGAGATAGGCTTCATTGATTCTTTGTGGGTTCATCTCCAACAGAAGGAGACTACACACAATTGGGATTACATCAAACTATAAGGCTTAAACCAACATGACCTCACAAAATGAATAAAAAGAGAAAGACAAGCTAAAAATTTTCTGCAAAGTGAAAGAATTTGTCACTAAAACAAAAAGACATTGTACTGAATGGGAGAAAATATTTGCACATCAGACAGCTGACAAGGGGCTGATATCCAAAATCTACAAAGATCTCACACAACTCAACAAAAAGAAAACAAATAATATAATAAAAAATGGACAGAAGAGTTAGACACTTCTCCAATAAAGACATACAAATGAAAAAATTCTCATCATCACTTATCATCAAATTAAAACCACAAAATTAAAACCACATTGAGCTACCACCTCACACCTGTAAAAATGGTCATTATCAAAAAGAACAGAAAAATAGTGCTGGTGAGGATACAAAGAAAAAGGAACTCATACATGGTCAGTGGGAAAGTCAACTAGTGCAGCCCCTATGTTAAACAATATGGAGAGTTTGCAAAATGCTAAAAATAAATCTACCATATGATCCAGCAATTTCAATACTAGGTATTTATAGGAAGAATATAAAAACTAATTTGAAGAAATATATGTACTCTTATGTTCATTAAAGCACTATTTACAAAAGTGCCCAAAGACAGATGAGTAGATTGAGATGTGGTACATACACAGTAATCAGACATGTGTGTGTGTATTATAATATATATATAAAGATATATATACACATATATATATATAAAGATAAACTCTTGCTATTTGTGAAAACATGGAACTAGAGGGGATTGTGCTGAGAAAAATATGTCAGAAGGAGAAAGACAAATACTGGATGGAATATAGAGAAATAAGACAAAGGGTCATCAGAAAAAACAAGATCAATTAAAAAATCCAAGACATCTTACTGTAGAATTGAGGCTACCAGAGGGGAAGTGGGCAGGGAGAGCAAAGTTGGAAGGGGTACAATGGACTATGGTAGGGAACCATGAGTGTCTTGGTGGTAGGTGTGGTGTGGTAACCACATATCTGGAGGGTGTGATCCTATACTTCTAAATCATATACAGTGTTGTTGTAAACCAATATTACCTCAACAAAAACATTTTTAAAAATGGTCACTTTGGTAATAATGTTCTAGGGAAAAAACCCAGAAAGATGGCAAATATTGGAGTTATGGCAATGATAGAGGGTGATAAAAGAGAACACGTTCAAGAGGTGATTGGGATACACCACTCCTCAGTGATTGATTATGAATAGGAAACTAGGGAAAGATCCACCTCAATCTTCAGGTTAATAGCTTAGAAGTTGGGAAACATCAACACTGGAAACATTGTGAGAGGAACAAGGAGGAAATTGGAAAGCCAGATGATTCATCCCATTATAGACAAGCCAGATCTGAAAGTCCTCTGGGATACTCAATTAAAGATGTTCAGTATACAGTAGGAAAAAATGGTTTGAAGGTTAGGAACGGTCACTTGGCTGCAGATGTTATGAGAAACATCAGTAAGTAGTTGTTGGTTGAGGCCATAGGTTTAAATGTGATTTTCCAATGAGAATTTATTACTTGAGAAATAAACAGCCACAAGAACAAAGACCTAAGAAATCTAAATTTTTCAGATGCAAGAAGATCCTGCATTGGCAATAGAAGATCAAGAAGGAATGGTCAGAAAGAGAGAAATATAATTAGAACTCTGCCATTACAGAAGGCGGGAGTCTATGAAGTTTTAGTGAGAAAATGATGAAAAAAAAAAAATAACTGAATCCATGTAGAACATAGGAGGTCATTTATTAAAAACAACTCAGTAGAATGGTGGAAGTGGAAGCTAGATCAGAGTGATTTAAAGTGAGTGATTAAAGGAGATAACGTGGGCCTCCCCGGTGGCGCAGTGGTTGAGCGCTGGGTTGCGAAGTTGCCCGCAGCCTATGCAGCAGCGCCGGTTCGATCCCCGGCTGCTCCCCACGCAGACCTCTCCTGCCACCCACTGCTCCCCTCAGCGGTTTACTTCCGTCAGTCTGCCTGTTCTGTTCCCTGCTCTGGCTCTGGTGAATTCTCTCACCCTCCCACGCTTCTGACTGTACCCAGTGCTTGTATAAATAAATAAATAAATCTTTAAAAAAAATAAAGCAGATAACGTAAATATTGGTTCTATAGTCTACAAAAACATTTTGCATACTATGAAAAGCTACGCCAATATACAGCAAACTTTTGCCAATGTATAATCTTAGGCATAACCTCTATACTTGGAACTATCCTTTGAAGTAATGAATACATCTGTGTTTAACTTCTATGTATGAACAATAATAGAATCATCGATAATAGAATTAATAGATTTATAATAGAATTTACAAAAACTTCTTATCTGTAACACAAATCCCCACTGCAACACTATGAAACTCATTACCTTTAAAATACTCCTGTCCATCTACTGAATAACTTCAGTTATTAGGGAGCCCGTCAGGAATTTCTGTTTTTTTATCCTAAAACCCCCTTCCCAGGCCTGGACAGTCCATGAACTTCCCTTTCATGCCTGCAAGAGACCTCACACGGGGTCTCCTGGTGGTGCAGGGGTTAAAGTCTCAGTGCTAACAAGATATCACCAGCTACTGCAGCATGAGTTCGATCCCTGGCCAGGGAGCTAACTCACATGGCACAGCAGACCTCTCCTGTCTTGCCCACTGCTCCCCTCAGCAGTGTATTTAGAAGATCCACCTGTTCTTCTCCACACTCTGTCTATCGTGAATCCTCTCACCCTCCACATCTCTCGCCTATACCCCAGTTCTTGTATGCATACATACAAAAAAAAAATCTTAAAAAGAAAAAAGAGCCCTCACACATTTGTCATTTGTCACCAGTCACTGTTTCCTGGGATCTTCCCATTAACCATACCCTAGAGTTTGAGGACAAAGAAACTACATCCTTGGCTCTCCTTTCCTTGCTTTTTTCAAAGGTTATCACATAAGCCCTTTGTGATTTTAAGGGCTGGGGACTCTTCCTACAAGCAACTACAGCAAGATAAACAAGATTTTAAAAGGCAGGAAACATGGAAAATTTTGAGCTCCGTGAATGAGGTGTTAATTCTATCTTGTCCCTCTCTGCCTATGCTGGGGTTCATCTAAGTCAGATTTCTCATATCTCTTCCTGCATCCGTGTCCTCATGTGCTTCATGACCTCTCTAGTATGAGAACTTGACAGTGACATCAGGAGAGGCCGTGAAGACTTCCTTTGTAATGCCTCTGAGAACCCACAGGTGAAGCAATCCCCATTCTATTGGCCTTCTCCCTCAAAGAAACACTCACCTTTGTTTATTACTTCATAGTGCTGCTCACATTCAGCTGGAATCCAAATCCTAATTTATAAACATGAGTATTTCCCACCCTTCCAGCTCAAGATCATTTGTTTATTTGATATTCTTGTTTGTCCATGTTCTCAAGTAGGTCACTGATTTAAATATACACAGCAGGAACAAGGAAAGAGGCCTGTGGTATGAAAATGAAGACCATATTTCTATGTCATAATCAATCTACTAGCTAATATTCTTCAGAAAGTCATTCAGTTGTTATGAAACTGCTTAGCTGTTTTATAATTCATTAAATCACTGTGTTCATGAATATTATGAGAGATGCTTTGTTAAAATTCACATACACTATGATGATGAGAGAGGATGGGCCAATGGTTACATATATGGGATCTGGAAACAGATATGATGGTTTTGAGTCCTGGCTCTTCAATTTACTAGCTTTGAGAACTTGTGCAAGTTTTTCAAGCTCTTCAACTTTGGATTTCTTGTTTATAAAATGAGGATAATGTTAATATCCTAGAGTTTTCTCATAGGGTTTTCATGAGGATTAGATAAAATAAGACACAAAAAGCACTTAGTAGTACCCAAAAGCAAACCCAACAAATGTTAGCTTTTCCACATGTATAATGGTAGCTCTTAGGTGGAGAGGGAAATTCAACCCTATTTTATTGAAAATATTCAATAAACAGAATGTTCATGTGTTCATTTTGGTGGGCCCTAATCTAATATGACAGGTATCCTTAGAAGAAGAAATCTGAACACAAATGGGTATTATGGGAAACCATAGAACAGAGGGAAAAGATTGGCCATCTATAAATCAAGGAGAGAGGCCTAAGAAGAAATCAACTTTACCAATGCCATTATCTCAGCTTTCTAGTCTCCAGAATTGTGAAAAAATAAATTTCTGTTGTTGACTTCCTACCAGCCTATGGTACTTGATTATGGTAGACCTATCAAATAATCTAATTGAAATGGTGATTCCACTGTGTCAAGGCATTTTAAGAGATTTCCAAGCTCTTCTTTGTTAATCTTGTCTAGAACTGTGTCTAGAATCAACAGCACTTTGTGGTATGTGGTTTTCAAAATCTAGTTTCATCATTCCTTTAAAGATTGGGCATGTGTATGTATGTGTGCACCCAATCTTTAAAGAAATGATGAATATCTATATATATATAGCCTGTATGTGTGTATGTATGTATATGTGTGTATACATAGATACATATATATACACATCCTATCAGCACCTTCCTTGTCCTCCACAGATCCCTAACATGAGCTCTTTTTGTATCTTGGATGTAATCTGTATGGGCAATGAGACTCAAGCTCATTAGAGTTAATTATATACTCTCTTTTTATCCCTTAACCAATCTTAGACTTCAGTTGCCTCTTCTCAAGCATGTTTCCCTTTTCAGCCAATCATGTTGGCAAAGGTGATAAAAGCAAATTAGAATGTGGGCAAGTCCATCTTCTTTCAGTTGTTTTTCAAAGGTAGTAGGCTTACAGAATTTTTACTCTTGTTCTGAATATATTTTATGTTTGCTGTCTTTTGAATTTTTGTTTGCTTTTTCTTTTCTTTTTTAAATATTTATCTATTTGTGCGTAAAGAACTGGGGCACAGGCCAGAGGTGTGGTGGGTGAGAGGATCCACCAGAGACAGTGGGGAGCAGAACAGGCAGACTGACTGAAATACACTGCTGAAGGGAGCAGCGGGCAAGACCGGAGGGGTCTGCTGCACCATGTTGGTTGCTCCCTGGCCTGGGATAGAACTCATGCTGCAGTGCTGCGGCTCACCACATAGGCTGCGTCCCAACCCCTTGCGCCACCAGGGAGGCCCTGTTTGCTTTTTCTTAATCTGGGCTCTATTGTGCCTACTCTCTCAATAGATTAGAGGCATGTTCTCTATTTTTTTCCTAGCATGTTATTAGTCTCTACTGCTACCTTTTGTATGATGGAAGCATTGAACTTGGAGTTAAAACATAGGGTGCCATACGTTGTGACCTGGGTCTACTGCCTTAATCTAAATTTCTTTTTTTTTTTTTAAGATTTATTTTTATTTATTTATACAAGCACTGGGTATAGTCCGAAGCGCGGGAGGGTGAGAGAATTCACCAGAGCAGAGCAGGCAGAAGGACGGAAGTACACTGCTGAGGGGAGCAGCGGGTGGCAGGAGAGGTCTGCGCACCATGTGGGACCCTCCTCTGGTGGCCGGGGAGCAGCCGGGGATCAAACCGGTGCTGCAGAGGCTGCAGGCAGCTTTGCAACCCAGCGCTCAACCCCTGCGCTACTGGGGAGGCCCAATCTAAATTTCTTTATCTGTAACTCAGAGCTTAAAAAAAAAACTGCATCTAATAAGGGAAGTCATTGCAGAATTCTAGTTAAATTATATAATAAATGCAAAAGCACTTTGTAAATTATGTATTTAGTTATATACAAAACCTTCCTGTTGTTACTACTATTATTATTAAACATATTTTTCAGTTATTAATTCAAGAGATACTTATGAAACCACATCAGTCTCTTCATTTACTTATGTTCATTTTTATGCATTGTTTAACAAACTCATTTTATAACCTTCAAAACATTAAAAAGAGTGTAAAGGCAAAACTCTCCATCATTCTCAGTCTCCTAGCATTTGGTGCCCCTCTTTGGAAGCAACAAATATTACTTCCAGATGCTTCTGGAAATATTTACCCAAATAATCATATGACACCAGTTCTTTCCTATATCATCAAATTTTCTTCCTTATCTTATCCCAATTTCCTTGCTGGCAATTTTCTCTCCTCATGAAGCCTTCTGCCCATCTAACTTCTCAGACTGAGGATCAGAAGCTTGTTTTCTCTCAGTTTCTAAAGCTAATCTTTCATGGTCTATAGTGCACATGTAACTTTGCATAGTGTGGTGATAAGTTGCTTCGCCCGCTAGCCCTCAGAGAAAAAAAGAAACTGAAAAAAAAAAAAAAAAAAAAAAAAAACAACAGAAGAAACCACCACTTTGGGTACTAAGAAACATTGTTTGAATAAAGGTTGTGATTTTACATCTTCAGGGGTGGCATCATGGCACAATGAGTTGAGGAATGCTTTGTAGAGAGTCAGACCTGAGACCTGGCTTCCAGCTCTTACTCCGTTTGGCTCTGATTGAGTTCCTAAACCACACCTAACTGAGCTCTCATTTCCACACTGAAAAGTGGAACAAATAAATAACTATCCCAAGGGTCAAATTACATAATGTATATATAGTGTCCAGTATATTTGCTTCATAAATATTGATCCTCTTTGTTCTAATACTATTTTACAGGCATTGCATTAATATTTTCTCACTCTTTTGTAATGATCACTGAGCAAATTCTGAATATAATCAATAAACATCTTTTATTTACTTGCTGTTTTGGTGACTGAGTTACATGGTAAAAATAGGAAGACATCCATAAGAAGGAATGAGAGATAAAGGGGGAAGTCATACTAAATACATATAAAGCGCAGTATAATAACATCTAGTCCTGTTATTCTAAAATTACAAATACCAATATTTAGAGAGAAGGCAATAGAAAACCAATGTAATGAAAAGAGCAAGTTATACAAATCCTTATTCACTTTTTCTTAAGTGACAAATATACTCCAAACTTGTCATACTGCCACAAAGTTAATTTCCTTTCTGCAAGCACTTAGGCTATATTCCATTTTATCCTACGATACAGAATGTAGGAAAGTTACTAAAGCTACCGTTTAAATCTGAAGACTTTGTTCCCTCTCATTTGAATTCAGTCATGAATACAAGACATAATTAGACAAACAGTTAATGGAAACTCATTTCTTGTTGATACAGCTACATTTTCTGTAAACTCTTTCTCATTATTGTAGCTATTTGTCTTGGGTTTAAAAAAAAAAAAAGAGCTCTAAGACAATTAAGACTAAGACAATTCTTACTAAAACAAGAACCAAATCAACCTGCCTTGATCACATTCATGAGGTAATTCAATTGAACTACACAGCATGAAACCTGGAACACAATAGCTCAAATCTCTGAATGTAGTGGGATAATCAGGATAGAGAATTTATTGTGGGGGCGATTAAAAATTGCATCAGAGAAATAATGATCTGTCCTTTAATTACTTTCCTTTGTAGTGAGCTTAGATCAATATCAAGTGTTTGTTTTATTCAAGCTCCTTTATTTTCCCTTTTTAAAGAAGACATTGCGTGACTATGCAAGTACAAGAACTAAGAGAAACTCAGAAGCATTTGGCAGGTAGGGGAGAAAACGTGATAAAAGTGAAATGTATTTGGTCCCTGTAGAAAAAGGCTTGTGCTGTGGCAAACACTGAAGAAGAGTCAAATCATCATCTTTTGTCTAATTTTTACTGAAGTCTGGTCAAAACCATGACAAATATGTGAAAATATATTTGAGTTGACATATGGAATGATATTTTTAAATGAATTTTCCCAGTGTTTCCCTTGGACGCAACTATGAAGAAGAGTTGCTTCATTCGTTGCCACTTTTAATCTTTCTCTGGGTTCTCACTCTTAGTGCCAAGTGTTATTACTATTACTGTTGTTTTATTTTTTGCCAAGGCAAATGAGGAAATAAATATTAGCTTTTTAAAAACAAAGGATGCTCTAGAAGCAAACCCTAAGTTCCCATGCCATGCCAACTTGGAAAGAAAATATGGAAGTGGAAAAAAATCTTTGAAGGTGGCCTGGGTGGAAGGTACATCTTGTGATCAACTAGAGAGACTAGAGACACTGCACCTGGTTCCCAGTACCAGGGCCACAGGCAGATAAAACCACATACTTCACTTGGGTGTGGCATCATACAGAGGCAAGGACTCCTATAAGTTAGCATCCTTTGAATAGGAAAATTTTTACAGGATTTGAAATATAATATAGAAATCATCTCATTAGTTACTGATAGAGTGGACCAATTTCCTCCCTGGGATGGTAAGACAAATGTCACAGACTTTCTTGAAGAGACGGTGTTTCTGCACTGGGGACACAACGCTTTCACCCCCAAGGGTGAAATGGCTTTGTAGCTTTGTATTTGGTCTTCTGTATTGCTGGGTCATGCTGTTCCATTTCATCCCAGACAATGGTTGATTTACCCAGTGCTTTTTCTTGTGATTTTGCCTCACACTTTTCTACTCCTTGGTAAGTAGTGCAGTAGGAATTTAAGAACATGGGCTCTAGGGAGAGATTGGGTTTGAGTCTGGCTTTGAAACTTATTGATTCTGTTACTTATCCACTCTGTACTTCTGTCTCCTCATCACTGCCTTTCTTATTATGTTGTTATGAAGATCAAATAAGGTAGGACCACAGAAACATTAAAATACTAAGCGCATATAGAATGTGCTCAGTAAATGCAAGTATCATTACAGTTATGGATACATAATAAGCATGATAAAGTCATGTTTCATTTACATGCTTGGAGAATGAGGAATTTGGTAAACAAGAATTAAATGGCACCTTTTTTTGAGAAAAAAATCCTTGGAAATATTGCTCTAATCATTATCGAAATGTACCCATGAGATTTCCAAAGACTAGTATAATTTAGTCTAGTATAATTCCAAAGACTAGTATAATTTAGGAAAAATAATTAAGTCTCTGATGGTAAACTTGCAATGCATATTCTTTCTGAACATAATTGATTGGTATAAAAAAATGAAGAAGGTATGGAGATTTGGAATCAATACACATTGGCCCAAATAATCCCTTTGACAAATTGTTTTTAAATACATATCTTATATGAGTCTTTCCCCATCACATTATTTGCCTTTAAAAGCAGAAAGCAAGATAAAAATTCAACTGGCCTGTTCCTTCTAGTTGGCTATTGCTGACTGATATTTCACTTTTCTCAAATTGTTCACTATTTCTTACATATTCTCCATCTTTTGAATATGGGTTTTTCAATAAAATTCTCCAAAAACGACTGTTTAATCTGTTCTGATTTGTACATAAATTTCTATATAAAAATGGATACTACAAGCAGAGCCAAGATATACATATTCACAAATTTAAATAACTTGTTTTATAAATGAGAAAGAATAAAATTAAATAAATTAAAATCTCAACCAGGAAATTAGATAAGTTGCAATAAAAGGAATCAAGTAGAGGAAAAGAATTCATAAATGTAAAAGGAGAAAATAGTAAATTAGAAAATAGATGTAAATAGAATTTGTATAATTTAAGTTTCAGTAAAAAGTACAGAAAAGGATCCACTGCAACAAAGAGAAACATTCTAAAAATATACATATACAACATTGGGAAAGATGATATAACTATAAACCATAGATAATCAAAAATTAGAAGAGTACCTACAATTCTTTGCTAATTATCTGTTGATGAAACAGATATTTTCTCCCAGGCAATATGTGAATTAAAAGAAGAAACATGGAGATGTCAAAACAACAAATAATTAGTCTCAAATAACAGCAAAAGAAATCAAAAAAGATATTAAAAATTGCTCCTTTTCCTGCACTTTGCCATAGGTCTAACAAATTTCTGGGAAATCTTTTTAGAAAAAATTATGTTTATGCTAATGAAACTACTATAGAACACACAAAATTATGGACATTGTAGTTCATTGGCTACATGCAGCTAGCATAGCTGGCTACTAAAACTTGGGAAAGACAGCAAGTAGAAAAAAGATGATAGGGTGCAAAATAATAAATAAAAATTAGCAAATCCATTAGGCCATTAAAAATATATTTTAGAAATGCAGTGATAGTTCAACATTAGGAAATCCATTAATAAAGTACCATATTTTAAAAAAAACATTTATTTATTCATGCATATAAGAACCAGGGTATAGGCCAGAGGTGTGGGAGGGTGAGAGGATAAACCAAAGACAGTGCAGGGAACAGAACAGGCTAATTGACTGAAATATACTGCTGAGGGGAGCAGCAGGCGAGACAGGAGAGGTCTGCCACACCATGTGGGTATCTCACCAGCCTGAGGCTAGGATCGAACCCACTGCACAGGCTGCATACAGCTTCACAGCGCTGTGCTCAACTGCCTGTGCCACCAGGGAGGCCCAATAAAGTACTATATTGATGTTACTTATATGTAGAAAACAGAAAAACTAAACAAAGGACTGGATATAGTCAAACTAAAAACTAACCCTACATTATTCTTAGCCTTTTGACTAAGATCAAGCATAGTATCTGTTCTTATAAGTTTAATATCTGATACACCCTCTCCCTGAGGACAACATATTAAATGGACTTTTGGGGCCTCCCCGGTGGCGCAGCGGTTGAGCGCTGGGTTGCGAAGCTGCCCGCAGCCTCTGCAGCGCCGGTTCGATTCCCGGCTGCTCCCCGGCCACCAGAGGAGGGTCCCACATGGCGCGCAGACCTCTCCTGCCGCCCGCTGCTCCCCTCAGCAGTGTACTTCGGTCCTTCTGCCTGCTCTGCTCCCCGCTCTGGCCCTGGTGAATTCTCTCACCCTCCCATGCTTCTGACTGTACCCAGTGCATGTATAAACAAAAACAAACGAACAAACAAATAAATAAATAAATAAAACATGCCTCTATTTAAAAAAAAATAAAAAAAAAAAAAAAAAAAAAAAAAAAAAAAAAAAAAAAAATAAATGGACTTTTGGAGTCCTGGTGTTACAGTGCCTTCAGGAATGGTACACCAAAAATAATAACAATGGAAAATAGAAAGTAACTCTAGGAAGCTGTCTATAGAACTGAGGTTTTTAGAGGGGAGAGAAGGGGTAAAAGCACAATAGGGAGGGAACACAATGGCCTTGGTGGTGGACCCTAGGTGTCTTGGTGATGGGTGCAATCTGGTCATGGTACCTGAGGGGGGAGATCTTATACCTCTAAAACACAAACAATGGTGTAAACCAAGGTTACCACATTAAAAGAAAGTCTACCACAGTGATAAGACAAAAGAAACAAAAACATTTATTACAATAAATGTTAAAAATGCCTTGATGAAATTCAAGTTTTAAATTTAAAAAAACTCTTAGTAAATTAGAAATAGGATGTTTATATACTATGACAAAGCATATTTATCAAAGTCAAATGCATGAGTCTCAAAATAGCAAAACTGATAATTAAGAGATTAGAGAGCTGTTATCTATGTATGTATGTTGTTTATAACTACAACAAAGATCAGAGACACAAAGTACTTCTAGTAGATGAATGTCACACCTATTTAAACCTCAGAAATCAGATGAAGTCCAACAGGTCAACGGAACACTTCTCTCTTATGTCAGTCTTATTTCATGACTCTTAAAATATCGGAGAGCCTGCCTTTCTTCAGCTTTGTTTCAGAAGTGACACTGTTAAAAATTTCTTCACAGGTGCTAGCAATGTTCAAAATAAGTCCTTCAAACTCAACAGTTTTCCAGTTTGTATCACAACTGGAGAATAAAAGAACTGCTAAGTGCAGTTTTGTTGATTTTAATATAAAGTTACAAGAGCAATCGTTTCCCACCAGGCATCTTATATTAATGCAGCACTTCCCCTGGGTCCACTTGCAGGGCTGAGAAGCCAGGGGCAGCGTCTCTGTGCTGACAAAAGGTCTAACTTGAAGTTTCTGAGCTTCTACCTCCACTGAATTTTTATAAGAAAATTCACTTTTTACCCTTGTACAATCATAAGGAGAAAATGTGGATTGAATTCCTTTACTCTTCAGAAAAACTCACCCTGAAAGAGAGTGTTATGGTTGCAGTCCTCTTAGCAAATACCTTTCTGACTCTCCTTACTTGGCTCCTACTTAACCTTCCTGGGACAGCTGTTCCCCTCTGTCCTTTGAGTAATGAATGTTAACCGCACTTCCTTTAAACCAATTTTCTGTAGGGTTGCTACTGTTTCTCACTTACATAGTGAGGAACTGCAAGAATCATCTGGGAGTAAGACAGCATTACAGAGAGAGTCATCCTTACTCTATTGAAACAACTAAGACCGTATCATTCTTACAAAGACTATGCAATCTTGCAAAGTTGCTTGAAGAAAAAAAATCTACATGGTATTGCAAGATGAATGCTTTGAATAGCTATTCAATGCTTATTTATGATAGATTCCTTAACTCTCTTTTGGCTTGAGGTGAGCTTTTGTATTCCTCAAGGTTATCCCTTTAAGAGCAAAGCAAGAAAGAACTCTTCACTTCCTGCTGTGAGAGGTAGACCTCAGGTGACCAGAGTATTTGGCAAACAAACCACATTCCTCTTTTGACATTCCTCCATTGGACATAGGAACAAGTACCTTAAGCCTAAAAAACATTACCTCGTATCCATCATTCCATAGTACTGGTATACAAAGTAAATTCCCTACATACTATGACACAGCTTTGCGCAAATGCAGACACGTAAATACTGGTGATTGCCTGTGTATGCAAATAGATAGAAAATGTTTACAATTCAAGAGCTTGTATGTATTCTGACAAATCCCTCAAAAATATCATTTGCTCTTTCTCTCTCTCCCTCATTAGAGTTATAACAAGATCCCAATTAAGTCCAAGGTTTAGATCTGAGCTCTAAAGTTACATGCTGAATAATAAACATAGAACATGGGGACAGGAGGCTGCAGAGTCTATAGAGAAAGCACTGTGCTGAGCTTTAAAAGTGGTGTAGTGTCAGCTGTATATAGATACAATTCTGCCTTTGATGATTTGGTTTGCTTATCTAGAAATAAAAAGGCTACATGTACCAGTGGGTCACTAACTTCCTTCAATAGTCCCCACAATACTAGATAATAAGATATTATAGACCAATGCAGTGTTTTCTCATTGAATAATTTAAACAGACTCATTAGATAAACTGTCAATCCCATTCTGATAAAATGCATAGACTTTCCTTTTCTGACTTCTCCTTGCTGTTCTCAATGGTGGTGTTCGTATATAGAGAGAAGGACAGTTCAAGTGACCTCTGACTGCAAAAATGAGATGAGATACTTAGCTGCTCTGGACTGTGCCTGAACAGGAGCCAGGTGTCGCCTGATAGGTCCTGTTTCTGTGTCTCTGAATAGTCAGGGGGTATCTCCTATTAAGGTGGTGTTTATGTAACTTGTGGGCTGGTCTTTGAGCTTGACGGGGCTTGACCATACTTTGTAAAGACATACCTCCTTTCACATCTTTTATGGTAGAGTTATGACTCCAAACTTGTCCCTGTTAACTCTCCAACTCTGGGCTCTGGAAACCACCTAGGTTTTCCATCCCAACTGTGAGATAACTGTACCCCACCTCCAGGTGGAGGACACACGGGAACTTTGGATTATGGATATTCTAATTATTGAGGCTATTTTGTTGTGGGCAAGTCCTCTCTATGCACATCATACTCTACTGTGTCCCAACATTTTTAACACAGTCTGACGAGGATATCTGCTAAGACTCCTAGGTGAGAAACATGGCAAAAGCCCCTCTACCCTGAGTGTTTTCCTCTGTGTATTTCAAGTGCTTTTCCTTACCTCTTTAACTTCAATAGAGAGAAAACATCAAGACAGTTTGATTCACACTGTGTTTGTTCATGCTCTTTCCACTCTTCTCTTCCCATAAACTCATACTACAAAAGGAAAGTATGTCCCTCACTCTACCTATAATGACAATGAAATCTAAGCATGTAGATTCAAATTACAGAAGCTACAAAATATCATGATTAGACAAAGAAATCTCGAGTAAGAAGAACAAAGTGGGAAGTATTATCTTCCAAATTTGAAAGTACATTACAAAGCTGCCATAATCAAAACTGTATAGGACTTGCATAAAGATAGACTCAAGGACCCATGGAACAGAATAGAGAGACCAGAAAAACCAATGCAAATTAGATGAACTGATCTTCAACAAATGTACCAAGAATACACAATGGGAAAATTGTTTCTTTAATAAATGGTTTTAGGAAAACAAACTATCTGTATGCAAAAGAATGAAATTGGGCCCTTATCTTATACCATGCACAAAAATTAACCCTTAATGGATTAAAAGCTTAGATGTAAGAAATGAAATTGTGATACTCCTAGACGAAAACATAATAAAAATTTCCTTGACATTGATCATGACAGTGATTTGTTTTGTAGATGACACCAAAAGCACAGGCAACAATAGCTAAAATAAACAAATGGGACTATAGCAAAGTAAAAAGCTTCTGCAGAGCAAAAGAAACCATCAACAAACTGAAAAGAGAAACTAAGGAATGAGACAATATTTGCAAATCGAATATCTGACAAGGGGTTAATACCCGACATACATAAAGGAAATGCTACCACTCAATAGCAAAAAAGTTAACCCAATTTAAAAATGGACAAAGGGCTTGACCGGACATTTTTACATAGAAGATTTACAAAATACCAACAGTATATCAAGAGGTTCTTGACACCACTTATCGTCAGGGAAATGCAAATCAAAACCACAATGAGATATCACCTCATACCTGCTAGGTTGACTATTACCAAAAGGACAAGAGAGAGGATGTTGAAGATAATATAGCAAAAAAGGGAACCTTACACTGAGAATGTAAATTGGTGTAATCATTATGGAAAACAGTATGGAGTTTCCTCAAAAAACTAAAAATAAAACTACCATATGATGTAGCAATTCCATTTCTGGGTGCATATCCAAAGGAAATGAAATGAAGCTCAAAGAGATAACTGCACTCCACTCTCCTTACAACATTATTCACAATAGCCCAAATATGGAATCAACCGAAGTGTCTACTGATAAATGGATAAAGAAAACATGATATATATTATGTATAGTATATAAATATTATGTATACTTATATATATATAAAGAAAATGTAACATATATATTTACTTTCTTCTTTATCTAAATATGAGGAAGTAAGTCCTGCTGTTTGTGACAACATGGATGAAACTGGAGGCTAGTATGTTAAGTAAAATCTAAGACACAGAAAGACAAGTATTATGGAATCACTTTTATATGATATCTAGAAAAGTTGAGGATATAAAACTAGAGAGTAGAATAGTGGTTGTCAGGGGATGGAGGATAGGGGAAATAGGGCACAAACATACTGGTAATCAAATGTACAACATGGCTAGAATATAGTCAACTTGGTCACACCTGACTCAAAGGAAGGGTGGGAGTATAACTTCCATGGACACAGGAAAAAAGAAGAAAACAGAGTTATTGAGGGCAAGGATCACCCTTAATTGCTCTTTATTGAGCACCTACTATCTTTAGGCACTATTAAAAATACTTGTCCACCAAGAGTGCTTAACTCCTTTGTTCATGGATGCTATTTACATATGATTTTGGGACTTACATTTTGGTAGGCTGATATTCTAATTTGTAGCCCATATTCAAATGTTATGAACACCCACAAAATGGGAAAAAAAAGAATTATAAACTGTAAAAAGCAAGGTGATATGAGGCTCTTTAAACTTCCAGAAAAAAGGAGCATTTTGAATCTGATAAAATGAATTTGTTTATGGCCTCCTGGTGGTGTAGGGGTTAAGGACAGTGCTAACAAGCTATCACCAGCCACTGCAACAGGAGTTCTGTCCCCTGCTGGCCAGGGAGCTAACCCATGTGGCGCAGGAGACCTCTTCTGCCTCACCCACTGCTCCCCTCAGCAATGAATTTCAGTAGATCTGCCTGTTCTGTTCCCCACTCTCTCTGGTGAATCCTTTCATCTCCCACACCTCTGGCTTACAACCCCGTTCTGGTATGCATAAATAAATAAATCTTTAAAAAAAGAAATATATTTTTAAAAAGATGAAGACACTTAGCACTTATGTACTTTTTTTAGGCACGAAATATTTTTATAATTAATAGCTGTCAGAATTGTGAACATGCCACCCCCCACCCTAATATTGAGCATTTTTCTCATTATTTTCATCCAGTTACTATTCAACAAATTATAGTTGTAACTAAAAAGGTAGAACTCTGAGATAAATACAAATAAAATCTAGGAAAGAATATTGTAATTCTTTAATAAAAAGCTAAAACACAGCATCTAAAATCATTTTTGTACCGTACATAATTTACAGGGAAAGTCTTAATAGCTTTACATATTTAAGTACATCTGTGGTTATAACTACTTTCATCATCAAGCCATTGTTTCAAAAATATGTGACTATAAGCCAGAGTTGGTGAACAACATTCAAAGAAAGCACATAACTCTCCACAGAGAGTTTAACTATACCATCCTTTCACATGTATTCTTTCATTTTATTTATTCATTCAGTGATTTTAAAAAAAACAATTATAAACAAACTGAAACTCAGATAATTTTAGGATACTTGCAGATTGAACTATGGAAAATGAACATTGGGGACACTCAGTATTATTCCAGCCCTGAATTACTATGTCACCTTGAGCAGTTTCTTTAACTGTCTTCTCCTTAATCATTTACCGTCTGTTAGATGGGAAAACTTCCTCCATGGTTTTATAAAGATTAGATAATAACTATAAAGTAATTTCTGGAAAAAAAGCTCTTGGCAGAGGTGTAGCAGGCAAAGATAATAGTTTATCATTAACAGGCCAAATGGAATCAAGGTATCCAAGTCACGGGAGGCAGCAATGGCTAGGAGGTCCAGAATAAGGTTGCAAGAACTGAGAATCTGTAAATATTGGTATGAACAAAGAGAATGTGATGCTTAACCCTGGCCCAAAACTTCTTCCTGACAAAGAGACATCCCTTGCTTAAGTCTGGGAGTCCTGTGGCAGTCACGAATAAAAAATTAAAAATATGCTTTTCAAGTATAAGCATTTAGCTTCTTTGGAAAACAGATTAATTAAATGCACTTGTAGGAAAATAGAAGGTTATTAAAGAATTATTCCCCCTACTTCTACTCAGTATTTCCAAGACAGATCAACAGGCCAGGAAGGAGGTGTTGAGAACAATGCACAGTGGGGAATAGTACACTTCAGATCTGGAAAGTTTGTCTCTATAGTGGCTAAGTCTCCAGTGCGATTTTCCAATAGCAGCCTTTGAAGGAAGAGTAGTTCCCTTGAAGGAGATGAGGTCATTGAATCAGAAACAAGCTGGGGACATCTGACCTGAAAGTGAACTTAGATTAGGCAGTGAGGCTATAGATTAGATCACTTCTCTTAGAGCCAACCAGGAAGTCTCCATTGGAAAAAAAGAAGATATGATATTATTATACGGCCAGTATATTAATTGGCCTTTATATTTACTCTAAGAGAATCCCAACAAAAACATGGTATAATCCCAAGAAGTCAGAATCCTGAGATAGTTGGTGGATACAGGTGTGTGTGGTAGGCGTATTTTACAAAAGTTCCATGTGATTGTGTTTTTATTTAGAGATATTGGCTCACTTCCCTATTAAAGGGATCCCATTGTGAATTCTTTTTTAAAGAGTAGACATTTTGGCCTGGAGAGAATTACCAACCAATTGACTCTTAAGTGTAATACTGTTTGAGGTGTGGTATATACTAATGAGTCATAAGAAGTCCTTCATGTAGGCAAATTTAGTCAATAAATACCTCTACTACATAGATAATACCTCTACTGTGGTTTGTGCAGTGTAAAAGAGTGAATCCAACATCACCTCTCTTTGAGCTCACAGCTGAATGTGGAAGATATTCTCTGTATAATTCATTACATGAGATAAAACAATGCTATATGAGTTGTTTATCTTTTTCTAATGTTGACTCAAAAAGAGAATGTTGCATGGAATTATGAAATATTTCATGGAATAGGTAAAATTTGAGGTAGATCTTAAAGAATGAGTATGATTTTTCATCAGTGGAAGAAGAAAGCATATTCAAGGCAAAACAAAATGTATTACCAGCTAAGTCAAGTGGTCTGAAAACCTATGGGACATTATAATCCAGAGGAGCAGTGCCCCGGGTAATAGGTGAAGGGGAGTGTGAAGTCAGAGCCAGGTTCACCTTAATGAGGAGCTGTTACTTCCCTTTATTATACAGCTATTGGAGGATCATTAAAAGAATGCAATAGACTAGTGCTTTAAGTAGAATTTAATGGCAGTGTGGTGAATGAATTGCAAAGGGTTGGTGAATAGAGTAAATGAAGTTTTTATTAGGTTAATTGGATAATGTACAGGAAAACATTGAGTAAATCTGTAAGAACCAAACTAATTGTAAATTGCTATTTTATTATCATGGACCAGGAAAGAAATGACAAGTACTTAAGGCATGGAAATGTCAAAGGCAATAGAAAATACGTGAGAGACATTTTAGAAGTAACAATAAGGTTAATAAAAGTGAGAATTTTTGTGCGAATATTATGTTCCTGGCACTGTTCAGAGAGCATTGCATGCATTGCCTCATTTAACCCTTATATCCTTTAAGGTGGCTCAGCTATTTTAAAGACGTGGAAACTGAGCCAAGAGATTAGATAATTTGCCCACATCCCACAACGGGTAAGAGACGAAGTCAGGAAGTAAATTCAGGTAGTCTGACTCAAGGTATGCTCCAAGGATTAGACAAAGAGGTGATGGCTTTCATGTAATGATTGTGGGGCAAGGGAAATAAAAAATGATCTCTGCAGGCTGTCCTCAGAAGCTTTTTGGTAACCACTCTTTTTGCAGAATGTGAACAGATGTTACACAAGAAAGGGATGCTATAGAAAATATAACAATAAATGAAATAAACATGTTTTCTACTGCAGGAGAACTATGGTCCTTTAGAAGTTTAATTTTCATCTTGATTAGCCAAGAAAGTAAGATATGGTGTGTAGAATTTCCCAAACTTAGTTGGCCATAAATTTCCTTTTTAATTTAAGCTTTTGGGGGATTATTTTCCTGGAACATGATTTAGAGAACGCTGATGTATGGGTCCTAGTTCAGTTACTAGATGCAGGAGCAACGGTATTGTGGACAAAACGATAAATTTAGTTTGGACCTCTTGAGCATCGGGTGCCTAATAGGGCGATGCATCTTAGAATGGTGTCGATTTGGATTTTGAAAAATAGGTCATAACTGGAGATGTAGACATGAGCATTGCTCCTAGGAGGGTGATTATAATAAAGATGAGCTTCTTCAGCTTAGTGGCAATGGCTGAGCTCACCAAAGAGAAGAGTGAAAGAGCAGAAGACCAAAGAATATACCGGAGGTGCCACTTACGTGCTACTTCAGTTTGTGCAAGACTTGGGTAATGTTTAGTTGATATTTCAATGTGATCACATTTTATTAAATTATTTATAGCTGTGAGTAGTCTGTTAAATTTCAGCATACCCATATGTATACATTAAGCCAAAAGTATTCTTTCAGTTCCTACAGTTTTTCAGTACAACTCACCAACAGGAGCATGAAGTTGTTTTATAAAAACATTAACCTGGTTGATCTCTCTCCTTGGGAGAGATAGTCTCTAATTTGAACTTGGCATTGATGTGAACTCATGGATAGTGACCCAATTGTTGCTTGTCCCCATGACTACCTTATCTATTTCAAGAAAATTATGATTTCTTAAATTTGAGTATGGACTTGATTTTAAACAAGAGGTCTTCTATTAATTTAATCCATGGCAGCAGAGAGTCTCTCAGGCCAAATAGTTCCAGAAGGACCTATTTTAGCAGCAACATCTGTGAACCATTCTAAAGGCTCGCCATAAAAAAATAGAATCATATAATATCCGACCAGAAACAACAAAAGCCAAATTGGATTCCTCCCTGGAAAATGAACTTCAAATTATGTTTTAAACCTACAGACTTTTAAGGAAAGAGGCAAAAAATAATCATATTTAATTCACTTAAAAACAAGTAGATTCAGGCAAATACACTATTGAATCCTTGATTTCAACATGTTGAGGATAAGTTTCCAGTGTAAAGTCCAGTGGTAACTAAAAAGAAAATAGAGAAGATCTAGCTAGTTTTTTCTTTTCATCCTCCTGACCTCGCCACAGTTCAGCTCATATGCTTGTGATAGAGGCACATATGCAGAGCACAACTCTTGCTCCTCAGTTGGTATAGTAGTCTCACCACATAGATATTGAAATCCAAGCCTCTTAGACTGGCAACTAGGCCCTGCAGGTCCAGGCACTGCATAGTTTCCAGTCTGTTTCCTACTGCTATACTTCATTCCTGGAAGATTCCAGACAACTGTTCTGCTTGTTTACGGAATATAAACCCTGTATTCCTCCTCCTGATCTTGTGCTCGCATTGTCCCCCTTTTTATTTTCTCACCTCACCAACTCCAGCTAGAAACAAACCTCTTCTTCTCTCATCTCCTACCTGACTTCATATAGAATTCCTAATGCACTTAACCATTTTCCAACTTGTGTTATTGCTACATAGGAAGGCCACATAATGTAATAGTAAGAATCACGCAGTTTTGGGAAACATCCAAATGCTGGTTTCAAATACATCTTTGTTTCTTTTAAGTAAGTGGCCTTTGGCAATTTTCTTAACCTGGCTGCTCCTCAATTTCCTTATCTGCAAAATGGAGATAAAATGTCCTATGTAAGATTCTTCAGCACTCTGCTTGGCAGACAGACATTAATATATATTAATTCCATTTTACTAAATCTGGATCCTATTTTGTTTTCTATGCAGGTACATAGTAACACTACTAAAAGACTATCAAATCAGAGAAAAAAATCTGCTTTATTAGTTTGTAAAAGATTAAAAGAGGCAATATATGTAAAGCAAAGTATAGTTTCTGGCATGGAGAGATCATAATACACAGCAGATCTGTTATTATTGTTGAGATGCATAAGCTTCAGTAAATAATGATGTGTGTGTAGTTTATCTTCAAATTCTGCAGTGCTTAGCAAATGGTTGTGCTCAACTATTATTCATGGAATGTAAACTACCATACTCTTCGAATCAGGTGTATCTTCAGATTGGGAAAATCCAAAGATGGACCCATTTGGTAGATTCAATTTCCATAAGAATTCAGGTGAATAAGCATTTGATCAAATAGGCTAGCTAAAATAAAATACAACACAGCATAAAGAGGAGAGCTCACAAGAATAAAAACTTTTAAAATTCCCCTTGTAAAAAATGTGATTACAAAAAGCACACATAATATAAAATTTACCACCTTAACCATTTAAAATGTGTACAGTTCAGGAGTGTTAAGTATATTCATATTTTTGTGGAACAGATATCCAGGACATTTTCTTCTTTCAAATCTGAAATCCTATACTTATTAAACAACTCCCATTTTCTCTCACACCCAACCCTTGAAAACTTCCATTCTACTTTCTGGTTTTAAGAAGAAAACATTTTTTAAAGAAAAGTGAAGAATTGCATGATGAGTACCTTACCTATTGATTATCAGAGGAGGTGGAAAAACCAAGAAAAATAATAAACCAAGAGATGTGCCCAGTACAGCAAACCTGTCACATGCTAAGTTAGTGAGACTGAAACTTGGAGCAGGATGGTCCTTGGCTGGGAAGCCAGGGATGAATATCAAGTCCTGTCTGAGAAACAAGAGGTGGATTAGTGTAGCGAGGCCAGAATCAGTTTCTGAATGTTCAATAGAGAAAGGCCAAGAGCTGAATTACGGGAGGTACCATGAGACATCAACAAGAAGACAAGAGAGGAAATGAACAGAAGAGATGGAGGCACGAAGAGCCATAAACTTAATTCCTGTGGGTAAGTTTGATTGTTTTGGGACATCACTTAAAAGGCCAAACCCAGGCCTCTTGAGCAATGGTGTGGGGTTCCTTACAGCTTGTGCCCCAGATTGATTGAGGGAGATAGAAGATGAGGGAGGAGCCACTTCTTACATCTCTGACCTTGCCATTCAGTGCCTATAAGAACTGACACTCATAAATCTTTTTACCTGATTTCACCCATATGAACATGTTTTTTTGAGGAGTAGAAGAGAAGTATTGAAAAAAAGCACAACAACCAGGATTTCTCTGGGTTCCACCCACTTTCAGATGGGTCTGCTGGGGAAAGATGGTGCCTAAGGAAAACAAGAAAAGAACCAAAATTTCTGAACTGAAAGTCATGAATCCTAATTTTTTTTTTCTAGCTCCACCTAGTCTTTTTATACATGACCTTTGGCTGGTCCAGTCTACTAGCCTTTGGCTCCCCTTAGGATCAATTTCCTTATAATTTTCAAGGACTTTGCACATCAAGTTGATTCACTGAATGAAACCAGATATTTTCTTGCCCTTCTATGGTGATTATTTTAGTGTTTTGGTTCTCAAAATTGCTCCATGGCCATATTAGAAGTCAAAATGCAATGGTTCACATATCTGAAAATTGAGGCTAACCCCAAAGAACAAAACAAAATAAACCTTAATAAATGATTTAGCTACTGCAAACACATCAATTCCTTAACCATGAAATACCAAAGGACAAACTTCCTTAACTTCCTTCTTTGTTCATGCCAATCTCTCTTACAATTCCATTGTAGACTTTCTGGGCTAAGTGGACAGTAGAGACCAGGAGGGGATGCTGGGCTCAGAAGGCAGGTGGAAATGTCCCCCATTCTTTCTGCAGTGAATAGGAATTTCAAATACAATGATGAATACACACACAGTCTTTTTGTTCTTAGAGTTTATAGTCTAATGTGGAATAAAGGACCTTATATTCTAATGTGAAATAAAGTATTAAGCAAGTAATTCAGAGGGGACTCCATGGTGGCACAAGGGGTTAAGCACAGCACTGTGAAGCTATCCACAGCCTCTGCAGCATAAATTCCATCCCCGGCCAGCCAGGGAGCTACACATGTTGCGCAGCAAACCTCTCCTGTCTCAAACTGCTGAGGGGAGCAGCGGGCATTTCAGTCAGTCCCGCCTTTTCTGTTCCCCACTCCGTCTCGGGTGAATCCTCGCAGCCCCCCCCCCCCCACACACACACCTCTGGCCTGTACCCCTGTTCTTGTATGCATAAAATGCATAAATAAATAAATCTTGAAAAAAAAATAATTCAGAAAAAAAAACAACAAAAGGATGAAACTTCATGAGAAACTCTAGGAAGGATATAAGCAGCAAGAGTGATATACAATAGAGACTTTTAGAGAATGCCCCAGAATGGAGGACTAAGTTCTTTGAAAGTGAACACACGTGTATACATGACTTGCTATATTTCAATGGCCAGCGTCTGCTTTTTTCCATTCATCTGGGGTGATGCTCATTCTGGGTAGTCTCTGGACCAAGAAAAGGATTGACTAAAGTCACTACTCTTCCATGACTCCAATTCTTCCTCCCTACTTGCCTTAGAATCCTCACTTCCTTGTCGTCTTGTGTCTCCATTTTCTATTGCTGCTGTAACAAATTACCACATGTTTACTGGCTTAACACAACACAAATGTGTTACTTTATTGTTCTGTAGGATAGAATTCCAATACACACCTCACTGAGGTAATGTCAAGGCATTAGTACATCCCAAGATTCCAGAGTGTCTAGGGGAAACTCAATTTCTTTGCATTTTCCAATTTCTGGAGACCCCTCATATTCCCTGGCTCATAGGCTCCTTCATTGGTCATTAAGGTCAATAACAGAGCATCTCTCTGACCCTGCTTTTGTAGATACTGGTCTCTCCTAATCACAGCTGAAAAGGGTTTTCTTATTTAAGGACCACTCCATTAGATTGGGCCAACCCACATAATTAAGGATAGTCTTCTCATCATCCCAAGTGCTTAACTTGATCCCACCTGCAACATCACTTTTGCCATGTAAGGTTTACAATCCCAGGTTCCAAGAATTACGACAATCTTTAGGGCCTATTATTTGGTCTAGGAAGGATCTAGAATTCTCGGGCTCCTTACTGGAGAATTAAAGGCTGCCATGCCAGCAAAACACATATTCCCTCTACTGTTGGTTAAAGGAATTATGGAGAAAGTAGTGAAATAAACAAATTCACACTATATTTATAATGGCTGACTAAGTCTGTTGTTTCTCATGGCATTCGACTGTAATAATGAGTCAGAGAGGAAAGAAAAATGAAACACTGAAGTCTCTTCTCTGTCATAAAGAAGGAGTAAGAACAACTTTGATTTCCATTCCTTATTGTCAATTTTGTTTGGAGCTGAGATCCAATTGGGCCACCTAAATGACTAAAGCCAACTCATCTGAGGGGGGAGAAGCTGAAAAATAAGGAAGCTGCATGAAATTGAAATACTTATTTTGACTTTGATAGATGGTAGTTTCATCAAGTTTACAAACCACTGATTTTCATCCTGTAGAAGCAGGAATCTCTGGTTCTCTCTGTTGAGGGTCAGAGCAACTCTCCATTATATTCCATACTTTTTTCTCAATTCTGGTTTCCAGATGACCTTTTCTATCCACATAAGGAAAAATCTAAAGTCCATTTCAGCCCCTAACTCATTCTTGGCCCATAGTAAATACACAATATCCGCTGCATAAGTGTAGGGTAAAGAAAATATCAGGCTTTTCTGCCCTCCCGCCATCAGGATAGATGATGGATCCTTGTCCTGAATGCATGCCTGATGGCGGGCACCTGGAATAGGGTGTGGGCATAGGTAGATGGGATTCAGCTGAGTTAAGACTGTGCTTTTAAGGGCGGCGTCACGGGGGGACGCCAGCAGCAGCAGCAGCAGCAGCAGCAGCAGCAGCAGCAGCAGCAGCAGCAGCAGCAGCAGCAGCAGCAGCAGCAGCAGCAGCAGCAGCCAGAAGCCGAAGCAGAAGTCGAAAGAGAAGCCGAGATCACCAGAGAGCCCAGATAGAGTGAGGATTTGCTGGGGGCTGGGAGGCCTGCCAGCCTCCCGGCCCCCCAGCACCCCTGCCTGCCATATGCCTGGTGAACCCCAAATAAAAAACCTGCAAAACTACTGAGGACTCTGACTCCTCCTTTACCCGGTCTGCATGGGATCAGAAAACCTGCACTGTGTCCAGTCCAGCCCCTTACAATTGGCGTAAGTCGGCAAGATCCATGCAGATGGGTATTGGAGCCCTCCGAAGACCTGGAGGGACTAAGGAGAACAGACTGTTTGCCTGTGATGACGCTGGAGGTGCCATGGCGGCACAGAAGGTGGATACGATCCAGATCTGTGGGACGAGACCTTGCATGGAGGAGACGCCCGAGAGGACCAGCCAACGACACCGGAAAGGACCAGCCAATGACCCCTGAGGCAGCAGGCCGCTGCTGACACAGGGAGAGGCCAATGGACATGGACTGATAAACTTGGACTGACAATCCCGCCAGAAGGCGGAGGACCTTGGCAGGTTATGTTTTTTTTTTTTGAGAATCTGGGGTGGCCAGTGGGCCTTGATGGCCAAAAGCAGCCTGTTATGCCCAGCAGCCAGGTGGAGGAGAAAAGCCAACTAAGGCGGCAAAAGCTGGTGCTGATGCTAAGTTGAGAAGCCCTAAGCGGCTGTTAAGCAGCCTGGGTATGCTGAAGCCCTGTGAGTCTCGTAAAATCACCTGTGGGTGATGCCCTGCTCATTCTTGAGTGAGGGTGAGGAGCTGAGGAAACTGTCCTTGGGGGACGGGTGGGGAACGTGGCTTGGGGTGGAGCCCAAGCCAAATGTAGAGTTTGGATCCCCGACCCATGTGCTTGTGCAGTGGGTTGGCCTGAGTGCAGGGGTCTGCGAGTCGCATGGGTGGCTGTGAAGGCCGAGTGTTGGAGCGACTGCAGACAGAAACCCTGAGGGTTGGCGATTACCCCCAACAGAATAGAATCGCCAATCCCAGAGCTAGTGCATCCTGGGGGTGGATGCTGTGTGTGCCTTGTAGCCGAGACTACAGCCAGAGAAGGCCAGGAAACCTGACGGCTCCTGGTGTGTTATAGCAGATGCTGTGAGTGATTCCCCTCCCTCGTATGAGCAGTGCCTTCGGCAGCAGATTTGGTGGCTCATCTGCTGGTACCAATAATTGTCTTTTGCGCTAGGTTGGGGCCCTGCCTGGACTTATTTGTGTTCTGTTGTATTTTGTTATATTGTATTTTATATTTGATGTATTTGTTTTTGTGGGCTATGGCTGCATTGTTTGCTTAGAAAATTGTATATATGTGTATAGACTGTATGGCAGAAAACCCCGAGGGGGTGGAGTGTAGGGTAAAGAAAATATCAGGCTTTTCTGCCCTCCCGCCATCAGGATAGATGATGGATCCTTGTCCTGAATGCATGCCTGATGGCGGGCACCTGGAATAGGGTGTGGGCATAGGTAGATGGGATTCAGCTGAGTTAAGACTGTGCTTTTAAGGGCGGCGTCACGGGGGGACGCCAGCAGCACCAGCAGCAGCAGCAGTAGCAGCAGCAGCAGCCAGAAGCCGAAGCAGAAGTCGAAAAAGAAGCCGAGATCACCAGAGAGCCCAGATAGAGTGAGGATTTGCTGGGGGCTGGGAGGCCTGCCAGCCTCCCGGCCCCCCAGCACCCCTGCCTGCCATATGCCTGGTGAACCCCAAATAAAAAACCTGCAAAACTACTGAGGACTCTGACTCCTCCTTTACCCGGTCTGCATGGGATCAGAAAACCTGCACCTGTGCCCATGTCCTGCCCTTACAATAAGTGAATGATTTCTTGTCCAAGTGACTAAGCTGTGGTCTACCATAGTGTGGGGGCAGCTACCATTTAGTAGATACTCACTCTACTAGATTGGTTTCCATATTTTCCCAGTTCTTCCTATATTTTTTCTCTTTGACCTCCCAACAATCCTTTGAAACTTATTACTATTACAAAATCAGGGACATTAAGAAATTCGCCCAGAATCACACAGCTAGTAAATAAAATAGCCAAGACCCAAAGCAAAGTCTTCCTGACCCTAAGCCCATGTTCCTTATGTCTCTGTACTTGTCTCTTCCTGACTATGGGTTTTATTAAAAACCCAGGATCAGCTCTAGTTTACAAATCTCTAGTGTCACCCCATAATGCCAGGGTGAGGTAGACAGTGCAAAGGGCCAGAGATGGTCCTGATATAATTGTGAGCCAGACTTGCTTTGGAAGTCTGGCTCTCACACTAATTATAGTGTGGTAATGATTAAGGGCAGTTTTCAATATGGGTCAGGTGAAAGTTTTAGGCAGTTTTGATCACTTTCTTTATGGCTACCTGGCCTTGATGTTTTTGCTCAGGTGTACGATTATATGTGGGAAAAAAAATCACTAAAAATTTTAGAGGATAATCAATGGTCAAGCTTCCCAATTGGGCCCTTACTAGCTGGCTATCACCTGCTCTATTTCCTCCATTTCCTGCTTGATATAATGCACAATTAAAAAAAATCCTTAATAATAGAAGAGAAAAGATGACCAAAAATTAATTCTGAATCTTGGGTGGCTATTTTGCATGGTTTTTAAAGTATCATTTTTAACAAATACATTTTTTGCATTGTTGATGTTCCCAGCATGTACTAAGCATCCACTAGACAATTCCACACTGAGCTTTACTTTAAAGTGGCTATGTCTTTACCTATCTAGAGGAAAATTGGAAGAAAGCTGGGGAGCAAGTAAACTGGGCAGGTCCAGAGACTTCTTGAGTTACTTGGGGTTGCTTAGGTATTTTTTTCCCATTCAGATGATTCACTCATGTTCTTTCTTCACTCAGAAAAACTAGGCTTGTATACCATGTCACAATAGATCACTTTCCTTTATATCTTTAGTGTTGATTCATTTTTTTTTTTAGAGATTTTTATTTATTTTTATACAAGAACTGGGGTACAGGCCAGAGGTGCAGGAGGGTGAGAGGATTCACCAGCGACAGAGCGGGGAACAAAACAGGCAGATTGACTGAAATACACTGCTGAGGGGAGCAGCAGGCAAGACAGGAGAGGTCTGCTGCACTATGTGGGTCTCTCCCTGTCCAGCCAGGAATCGAACCCGCACTACAGAGGCTGCAAACAGCTTCGCAGTGCTGAGCTCAACCCACTTTGTCACTGGGGAGGCCCCGTTTTAAACTAAAGTGAAAACTGGCCCTTTTCAGGGTCTATATATTTTTCTTCCTTGACTTTCTCATCAATAAATTTATAACAATTCCTTTTCCATCAACTTTTTATCATGAATTGGCAGTTTGTAAAAACTACCAAGTGGGTTGCAATTGTAAATGACTATTCAAATGCCAAGACATAATTCAGTCATGCTAATCTTTCACTTGCAAATTTTGTTATTTGTTGCAGGAGAGGAAATATGCAGTCATATGAGACCCTTTCTCAATTATGTATTTAGGCATCCCAGGAGAGTACATTGGATAGGAACCAATATCTATTTCTGCATGTACTTTCTGAGATTATCTTAGGCACAAAGAACTGTGTTAGGGACTGAGGACACAAAGTGAAAATGATTCCTCAAATTAATCATCCAGAACATAGTTCCTCTCTGAAATACAGGCCAAGCATTGACCTTTAATTTCTTGATCCATAAAAAATTACAATTTTCATAAGTGTACAAAAGTATCTTGTGATTTCTGCAATAATCTTGTTGATAACTTAGGTATATAGCTCTGATGAGAATTTCTAAAAATTCCTAGCTAAGCTAAAATTTAACTATAAAATAATAAAAAACATAGCAGTAAAAGCTGCATTGGGCAAATTCATGATAATTAACCCCTGGAGCATTATTCCAAACATTATCTGCCTACACACACACAAAAAAAAAACAAAGAAATATTTTGCCAAGAGAAGAGGAGGCTTGGAAGTAGACGGAAACACAGACCCTAATCTGGATGGTATTTTTGTCCAATTAATGTACATCTCCTGTGGTGGGAACTTCACTAATTCTTCTTGTTAAAATGGTGGTCTATATCTTGCCATAAGATGATAAGTAGGAGAGTTTTAGAAAAGTGAATACCAGAGGGTTATAGAATCCTGTCAAGCAGGGAGAGAACCTGGGGAAATTATTGAAGGCCTGACAATCTATGCAGAAATTGAAGAAAATAGTGTAGGGAGAGGCAGCAGAAGATAAACAATGGACAAATGGGGATAAGGAGAGAGAAGTAAGAAAAGTGAAATTAGCCGGAAAGATGTATAAAGGGAATGAGAGTGAAAAAAGGGGAGTAAGAAAAGGGGAGTAAGTCAGGGGGTAAGAAAAGGAAAGATGTTTAACATTAGAAGACAGAGACATCAATGAGAGAAACAGAGAATACTCACAATACTCCCAGTGTTTGAGTCTGGATCAAATGTCTTCTGTTGTCACAGCCCATTAATCATAGACAGCACCAGTCTTGGGCCTGTTGAGAAGGGAACAATTCTCAGTCCTGAGCAAGAAGACTGCTCTTAGCTGTATATGAGCCAAGAAGAAAAGCTTGATTGTATAGTAGTCCAGGAAATCCTGCTGCCATCTCAGTTTTGACTCATGGCTTCATTTGGAAAGCTTAAGGAATGGGATAGAGTCCTCTAGACAGTGGGGTGGAGGTGGAGAGGGCCATGGCTGAATGGAACTTCTTGGCTCCTCATCAGGTGGAAAACCAGCCCCAGGCAGAGGAGAGGGTAAACTTCAGCTTCTGTGACCACCTAACATAGCAAAACAAAACATGCTTCAGCCTCCTACTTTGAAAACAGGGGTGGATGGGGCCTCCTTGGTTGCACAAGGGGTTAAGACCTCTCCTGACTTGCCTGCTGCTCCCCTCAGCAGTGTATTTCAGTCAATCTGCCTGTTCTGCTCCCCACTCTGTCTCTGGTGAATCCTCTCACCCCCTGCACCGCTGGCTCATACCCCAGTTCTTGTATACATAAATAAATAAATCTGTAAAAAAAGAAAAGAAAAGAAAAGAAAACAGGGTAGAGTGAGTGTACTGGGCAGGCCAGCCGAATGGAAGAGTGAACAGACACAAGGGGGTCCTACTGACTGCCTAGGCTCTTCCATGATTAACTTTCATCTTCCAATGAAAACTTTGCCTAAAAAGCATCGCATATTATCATCAGGCTATAGCTCATATTTTCAGTGTCTCTAAAATAGTGTTACCAGCAGGGTCAGCTGGTGAGGGTGAAAAAGGTGCCCTTAATTTCTCAGCACTTACTTATTTGATGTGGCTCCTATTAATACTATTTTAGACAGTATTAATAGAACAAAGTGAGTGTTTGGCACATTGGTTGCTTGTGATATAATGAATCTGATAATGGGCCACACTTTGCATATTGTTGTGACTGCATTTATGAGCGAATTGACATCCTTTTTAGTATTGATTCATCCCCTCTCTAGACAAAGTACATCTTTCCATGCAGGCAGAGCTTCTTTAATATCTTTCAGGAATTATATAATTATTTTAAGAGGGTCTTGTACAACACTGTTAGATTTATTCCTATCTTAAATTTTTGTTGTTATTGTATTACAATTTCAAAATTAATTTTTCTTAGCAGATAATGCAAAGTCAAATGATTGCTGTTAAGATAATAATCGTTTGTCCTACAGCCTTCCTAGACTCCCTTAGTCTAAATTTCTGCACATTCCCTTGCATTCTCTATGTAGATAATCATATCATCTTTAAATATTAATAGGCTTGCTCTTCTTTTAATGTCTCTTTCTCTTCCCATCTCATCTTATTGTGCTGGATGAGACTTCCAGTTTCAATACTCCATGTTTTAAAGAAATCCTTTAAATATGATCATTACAGGTTTTTTGAAAGACACTCCTTATCAGAATGATAAAATAAATCATTCCTGGATTGCTAAGACTATTTCTCAAATCAGAAGCTAAATTTTATCCATTTTCTCTGCACTTAATAATATAATCATCAAATTCTTACTCTTTTAATCTGCTAATATGGTAAAATGGGTTTAAATAGATACATTTCTAGATTTTTACTTTATTTAAAAGTCTGCATTTATGAATGATGAAGGATAAAGATGTATGATTTTTCTTCTATTATCCTCTAGGTAAAGGATCAAGTTCTATAACATAGCTTTGGGGAGATTTCTCTCTTTCAGTGTTCCTAGAAATAGCTGAAAGTGACAGGGATGATCTGATTCATGAATGTTTGGTAGAAACTCATATAATAGTCTTGGCAGTGCTGGGTCTTCCTGTGTGTGTGTGTGTGTGTGTGTGTGTGTGTGTGTGTGTGTTGAAGGGTGTATTATTCAGGTGCATTACTTTTTTCATGAATCAGTTTTGGTGAGTCACAGTTTTGTTCAAGGAGGAATTACTAACTTATTCAAATATGTAGATTAAGCAAAATTATTGATAGTATTTTCTTATTATTTTCTATCCAGGCTGTACCTGTAGATATGCCTCACCTTATTTTTGCTTCCAACATTGCTTTTCCTTTCTTTTCTCTTTGTTTTTCTTTAGAAACTCAGCAAAGATCTATTTTATTAATATTTCAAAAAATTAGTTATAGACTTAGTTTCTCTCTTAGGTATTAGATATATTTTAGATGCTTTTTGCTTTTTTTTTCTGCTCACTTTTTCTTTGAGTTCTCTCTACTATATTTTTTCTAATGTCCTGGGTGCCATGTAGCTAATATTTACTCTAATATACAATTAAAACTAAGGTTTTCTTTCATAACTGTTTTCCTTGGTTGCTTCCCACAAATTTTGATAGGTAATTTTTTATGTACTCTAAATATTTAGTAAATGCAACATATATTCTAAGTATTATCTAATTTGCATCCTAATTCCCATTAATTTCCAAACGTGTAGGATTTTTTTCAGAAGGCGTAGCCACTTGGCGCATGTCATGATTTTCAATTTGGATGAGACTGAACTGCTGATTATAGTTTTTGTTTGGGTTTAGTCCCAACATGATATATCTGTTACATTTCTGAAAGGAAAGAGAAGAAACCTGTATCCTTTTGGAGGAAGTGTTGGAGAACTGAGGATGTGAAGTTACCTGGAAATAATCCCTCTTTAGATCACCTCCCACACATACTCTCCCCCTTTCACTACTCACGCTGGCCGGGACACTTGGAGTGCATTTAGCACACTAGCTTTAGGGAAGTAAAAGCTCTAGGATCATCCTTACCCAGATGAAGTCACCTGGACTGTACTTTTTATTTTCAGTTTGTGAGCAGTTGTTGTCCACGGGACAGAAATGGACATAACTTCATTGGTAGGCACTGAAGGGCTGAAGATCTTAAAGAAGAAGTACATGGTTTTGAGAAATACAAAAGCCCATCTATAGTTCCCATCTCGAAAAGGAAACACTCATTAGTCACCACATTGGGCAGGAATTTGAAAGAAATTGTCAATGTTTTCTGTTTGTTTTGCATTTAGTGCTGAAAATAATTTTAGAGATCAGCCAAAGCACTTTCTTGTTTAACAATTGAGGAAACTGAGTCTGAGAAAGGTTTAGAATTTTGTCTTTAATCATACCCGTTGCTCCTGGAAAAGCAAGAAATGGAATCTGGTGTTTTGCCTCCTTTACCACATTGCCTTTTGTAAAGCTTCTGAGTAAAGATGTGAAGATTTCTTTTTTCCACAGCTCAACATTTAGCTTGTAAATATCCTGATGAGCTACAAAACTTGGCAGAGTTGTGGATCCTGCAAAAGAGTAGGAGGTGGGAATTTTCCATACTTCTTGGATTATCAAAGACTGAAATTAATGACATATGCTATTGCTAGAGATCCTCATATCCTGGCAATGTGATGTTAAATGTTTCCATTTTTTCTTAGAACATGAAGCAAGCTTCTTTACTCAATAGGAGCAAAATATCAGATATGGTGTGAGATCAACACATGTGCCCTCAACAGCCAGTGCAGATGAGACTGAAGACTGTGAAAAGAACACCCGACAATGACAAAATTCAACGAAATCTGTAAGTCAAAGTGTGTGCTGTTAGAAGCAAAGGAAACATGAAGCCTAATTACTCTTAACCATACAAGAATATCTTTTTAGACATGATAAAAGTTTGTAGGATCTTCTGCTCTAACTATTCTGCTATGACTCTTTCACTGGACTATAACTGGCCTGTGTTGGTGAGAAGAAGAGAGACTTTTCTCTCTTCTGAGGTCAAGCAGAGGGTGAGATGTATCAGCCCTTATACATCAGCTAAGACCATTCAGGAGCCACAAACAAATGACATGCCACTAGCAAGCTATACATTAGAGAAATAATTTAGTTAGAATTAAATTTTGAAGCACTCACCTTGGATGAAGTGTGGATAATTAATTAGTGTAGGAAAGAATAAAGGCAGGAAAGTGAGTTGGGAAGATTAAAGTCTCTAAAATAAAAAGACTATAAGTGTTGGAACTGAGGTATAAGAGTGAGGATGGATGGCTAAGACAGATTTGGAACTTGCTAACGAAGTAAGTGCTTGAACATGGGAGCTAAGAGAAGCAGGAGAGTCCAAGGAACCCGAATCGGGCTCGAGGTTACTTGGTGGATATGGACATGCATTCAGCAAGCTAAGGAAGCTGGTAGGAGCATGTTTTGAAGGGAAAATAAGGATTTATTTTCAGACATGCTGAGTTTTACCTACTTTGATTTGCACTGATGGGGAAGAAAAGAAAACAGCCTGGAGGCTAGTATTTGAGTGTGACAAACACTTATGTGGGATGCAGGGAGGAAAGGATGTGTTTTCCAATGAGAGTGTGCAGAGGGAGGAGAGCAAAGGACCTGGGCTGGAGCTCTTGTGGACAGTAGCACTGAATGGGAAGGCAAAGAAATGAAATCTATGGTACAAAGGGAAATGAAAACATCAGAGGTAAGGAGAGAAACTGAGAGGGCAGTGTTCTAGAAAGCAAATAAGGAGAGAGTTTTCAGAAACAGTAATATTAGATACCTCAGAGAAGTCAAGCAAAATGAGTACTGAAGACTGAAGCTGGACTAAGGAAGCAGAGGAAGTATTCCCATGAAGGTGTGCTGAGGGAGGTAGTGAGAATAATTGTGAGAAAAATATACTCTCATGATGAGCTGAAAGGACAAAGAAATAGATTATCAGGGAACTCTGGACAGATGTGCAAAATGCAAATTTGTAGTGGCAACTGGCATAAAAGATAGGGGGTTAGGGGGGAAAGAGAGAGAGAATCTTTTATCTTTGTCTCATGCACAAAGTTGGAATACTATTTTCTTCAGATAAAGTACATCTTTCCCACGAACGGGGATGAATAAACACTACCAAATTATATGACCAATTCTTTGTTTTTTTTTTTTTTAATTTTTAAAGGTTTTTTTTTTTTACTTTCTATATATTTTCTTAAATCATTATTAATTTTTGGACGGTATGTCATTCTCCCGCCAACATAGCACCTGTCCAATTACTAGTATTAGTTACCCAGATCACTATTATCTTATGCCAAATATGTCAAAATATAATAGTTATATTGCTTAAACTGAGAAACATGGTTATCTTATTATCAACTCAGTTACAAACCATTTCCCACTCTGGGTTACTCCACGCACAACAAAGTTAGCCAGTTAATTGTTGCTCGTCTACAGTCAGTTTCATAGAGTGATCTTTCCCTAACTTTGACATCAAACCTTGGGAATGTACCCTATCTAGAGCCTCTGACCAGTCTGTCTGCATGGGACTCTCTGCAGGAAGAGGATGGAATGGAGCAGGGAAGGCAGCTAGAGCTACACGCACCATCGTATCACATGTAGGGAGGTGGAGTGGAGTCTCTCTTTCCTTTCATAGATATCCGCTTCACCCTTTTCTACTGTTTTTAATCTCTAACTTCTGCTTTATTCTCCCCCTTTCAAAATAATCCCCCCCCCCTTATTTTCCACTACCCCTCTCTTTCAATTACATGTCTGCCTACCTGTTATACTTTGTGTTGCAAAAGGATAGCTGGGCCTGCAGCTGATTTCCTGGAATCATGATGAAGGCTTTTCTCCAATGATCTCATTGAAATTTACTCACAATGAGAACGTAACTTCTTGCCATTTTATGTAAGTTGGGAATGTACAGCCTCCAGCCTCCCTTTTGTGGCTCTGCTCAGACAGGACCCCCATCCATGACCCTCTCGTGATTACTCATCCTTTCATTCAAGGAGTTTCCACCACTTGAAGCACACAAAGATAATTGTGTAGACACAGAATTGCTATGCGAGGGTCTCTTGATGCTCATTACATAAAAAAAGTAGGTTTATTATGATGGAGTTAACTATCTAGTCATGAAAAAAGATTGAGTCTTGGCTTATATTTTCTGGCATATAGTACACACTCAATAGATATTTGTAAGATGAGTGGATAAAAATGATTTGGGTCCATTGCTATTAGAAATATTAACTATGCTTGTCAAAGCTATTTTATAGAACATGTCTGGTCTCTTAAAGAAAGCTGTAGACTCTAAGGGATTATTTATTGCCTTTAGTTCATAGTAATTCATTTGAGAAATGTTGACGGAATTAATGCCTTAAAACTTGTATATGGCTCAGGGAATTTCCGCAGTCTTTTACCCAAATAGAGGCGTAGTCTGGAATTTCAGTTAATTACACTGAGTCCTCAGCTGTGGCTCCCCTCTTACCTCTCACACACAACCCCAAAGTCACATAAACTCATCATTTATCCCCAGGACACAACTTAGTGTGTGTTTGTTTATGAATTGATCTGTAGTAAGCCCACAGGAGCTCAGCAGTATAAAATTTGAAATAAATAATACCCATGGTCAAGAGTTGTCCACAAAATGAACTTCACCCCACTATTTTCATAAACCTCCAACCCCCACCTGCTGACTGCAAATCTCTTTCAGCTTCAAGAGAACAGATGTTCTTCACCCTGTGTACTCAAAACCCCCACTCGGAGGCCCAGGAAAGTGAAAAAGAACATACTTAAGTGTCCGCTGCCAAGGGCGCTCCACCAAGATCCAGAAGCCTGGGAATTCTACCCTGGGGAAAGAAAGCAGGAGTATCCCAGCCAGATTCACCTCCCACCATGGGAGGTTGTTTTTAATTGTTCTTTGAAGAGCCCTTCCAAGTTGTTTAAAGTCTTGTCCGCCCACTCTGGGCAGGTCTTGCTGGACTCCTGGAGCAGTTGTGGTTTCTTCCCTGCTTGCCATCATGGGCACTGAAGAGGCAGAGCCTCTATTTTCCACTCTCTCTTCCTGAGACAGTACCCAGTTGACTACTGATGCAGTGGTGACAGCTGAGAGCTTTTCCATGGCAAACTGTTCTCTACGACTCACTTATCGTTTTTAAAATATCCCTGGTGAATTTGTATAAATGATGTTCTTTCCTTTTCATTTATTAGTGGTGAGCTTTCTTTAAACAGTCTTTGAGTCAGCATGTCCATTTAAGTTGATAAAATATCATCCAAAGGAACTATTCTGACTCAAGCGGTGATGGAACCAGAAAGCCATCTTGTTCTCCCTTTTACTTAAATTCAATCATAGTTCAAAAGTTGGAACTTGTTAGTGCTGTAGTCAGAGTTAGTATATATTGACTCATTCGATCACACAAAAATACTACCAGACCATCACTTCTGCTGATTCTACAGAAAGGAAAACTGCAGTTCATGGGATCACAGTTTTTTGTCTGCAAATCTATCTCCTGGGATTTGTCTATTCAGATCCAAGGTCTTTACCACCATGCTCTATACCTCCCCAAATTCTAAAGTACATTATAGTAGACTCCCACAGGATCATCACCAATGCAAATATATTCCATGTATTTAACAATCAGTTGAGCTTTTTAATTTATTTTAGAATTACTTGATTCAATATCTGAGAATATACTTTGAGAAGCAAAGGTCCTTCTTTTATACATGATTATATATGTGTGTGTATATACATACACGTCTGTACATTAGTATACATAAATGTACTTATATATGAAAAACTATAAATATTTATTTCCTAAAATTCCCTCTCTAAAATATTCTCAGTCTAAAACTGACATACCTCAAGAAGACTTCCTAAATTAATTTTACCCAATTTCTGAATGTAATAGAGATCAAGTAGTTTGTAGTCTACTCTTTATTCAACCTAACCCTTAGTGGTAGTAGACAGTTTAGTACTTTTTTTTTCTAAAAACTCTTTTATTACCAGGTGAGTTTTGTTTATGTAAATTGTCATTGTAGATAAAAATTGGTTTATTTTGAAATAATTTTAAGCTAACAAAAAGAGGCAAAAACAATATGCAAAGTTCCTGTATACGTTTCTCACAGCTTTCCCAAATCTTACATAACCACAGCACAATTAAATCAGGAAATTAATATTGACAATGATACTATTAACTAACCAATAGCTCTTTATCCATTTTCACCAACTATCTCACACCTGCCCTTTTTCAGCTCCACATTCCCAAATTTCATTTAGTTGTCATGGTTCCTTCATTCCTATAATCTGGAACAGTTCTTCAGTCTTTTTTTTCTTTCTTTCTCATCTTGTCTATGTCTGGACACTTGAATAGTACTGGCCAGTTTGGTAGAAAAGCCCTCAATTTGAATGTTTTTCATATTTTCTCATAACCAGTTAGTATTTTTGGAAAGATACCACAGAGGTGATATTGCCCTTCTCAATGCCTAGTACCAGAAGGTAAATGATATTGATATGTCTCATTACTTGGTGATGTTAATCTCCATTACTTGGTTAAAGTGGTGTCTGCCATACTGTCAATAGTAAAGTTACTATTTCCCCCTTTGTAATTAAAGAGTATCTATAAGTTTAAACCCACTTATGTTCACTTATAGCTTTATAAATTAATTTCTGGATACCAGTGCCCTCATCTATTAAATGGGCTCTACATGTTCATGAGCGTTGCTATGAGGCATCAATAACATAATGTATGTGAAAATGTTTTAGCAGTTATGAAGAGGAGTAAAAATGCAGCAAACTAAAATACTGACACAGCTATATAATGCGGAACCACAGGTTGATAGATTACCCCATATTTGTATTAAATTCTTTCTGACTTCCATTGCAATCAGTTAAAAGAGAGCTCCAGAAATTAGTCTGTAGTCAGCCATGCGAGGGGAGTTCCCTCACAAACATCCCAGAAGAGACCAAGTCTTCCTTGAGGCTTCTAGAATTTCTGCTAATCTAAAATTCCCTGGACCTCACATTTAAATTAATAAACAAGAGGAAGAAATCACAGTATGTATTGTGATTTGGGATTACCCTACACAATGTAACATTATGATTTCCTTTTAATATTATATATGTAAAATTAAAGTTGGCAGAGCATCTATGGGTCATCACATGAATAGTGGTTCATTAACATGGGGCTACAAAGCAGTCATGTTCTTTTACTTTTCCAACAAGCATTGCATGACTTGTTAGTAAGAAGTCTAGCATCTCACTCTTGGGACCTTCCCTGGAAAGCTTTTTCCTCCCACCCACATACAGACCCTTTTTAAGTTTAAATTTAAGAAGTTCAAGGTTTACTCAAGCCCATGGGAGAAAGAATTTGATCTTGCACTACTGCTCTGCTTTTAGCCACCGCTGATTGCCTTTGTTCAAATCGAGCCTGCTTGCGCCAGGAAAGCATGTCCATCCTGCAGTGACATCTCCTACCTAAACAAGAGAATATCCCATGTTCAAATGCTCAACCTTTGTTCCTGAACCATAACAGTGTGTCAGCATTCCTGAATCCAAGGGCATTCCAATTCCAGCCACATTTTTATTTCTAAAACACTTGTCTCTGGTATATGTGAAGGGTAACCCATGTCCCATTCTTTTTGATATATTTCCTTTTTTAAAAAAGATTTTTATTTATTTTTATACAAGAGCTGGGGTACAGGCCAGGGGCACAGGAGGGTGAGCAAAACAGGCAAACAACTGAAATACACTGCTGAGGGGAGCAGTGGGCGAGACAGGAGAGGTCTGCCACGCCATGTGGGAATCTCCCCGGCCGGCCGGGAATTGAACCCATGCTGCAAGGCTGCAGACAGCTTCACAGCGCTGTGCTCAACCTGCTGTGCCACCGGGGAGGCCCAGCATATTTCTTTTTGAAGAATTTCTTTTAAATGTTTGTTCTCTTCTAGTTTGTTTTTTTTTTAAAGATATATTTATTTATTTATGCATAGAAGAATTGGGATGTAGGCCAGAAGTGCTGGGGGGTGGTGGTGAGAGTATTCACCAGAGACAGATCAGGGAACAGAACAGGCAGTTCTACCGAAATACACTGCTGAAGGGAGCAGCAGGTGAGACTGGAGAGATCTGCTATGCCATATGTGGATTAGCTCCCTGGCTGGGGATGGAACTCAGGCCTTAGTGGTGATAGTGCTGAGACTTAACCCCTATGTCACCAGGGAGGCCACTTTGAGGAATATTGATATGTTTCCTACAGAATGTGTTTTACCTATTCTGGTCCAGCCTAAGAGATGAGTAGGGCCTACAGGGTCCCTCTCTCTCAAGAGTCCCTCAATTCTTCTGCAATTCATCAGATTCCTCTTTAGTGACAGCTATGCCAATCAAGAGTTATGGCAAGGAGCTAACCTTCATCAGGTCCATTATACTCTTCCTCTAGGCAAAGACTTACCAGTAGTCATTCTATACTTATTAAGCAAAAGAAGCCATACAAGAGATTCTGGAAAACTGTTGGTTGCATGATGAATTCATGATTTCTTTTACTTGGATCACCAGTAAAAAAGGAGCAGTTTCTGGTACTTAATACACAAGTATGAATAGAAAAATGATCACACCTCAGCTACCTTCAAATTTAAAATAAGGTGTATTTCCTTTTATAGCTCCAAAATGATAGGTTGAGTCCAATCTACATGTTTACCATAAAGGAGTTAACTTTAAATTGTCTTACGGCTCTTTCTGAGAGGAAGTAATGGTGCCCTCACATCTTTTCTCAGTTTCAGCTCCCTCAGTTTTCTTTGTTCTCTATTAATCATGTCAGCAAAACGTTCAGTCCATAACAGCTGATGGCCACCATCATCACCAGCCCGGTGGCCTCTGAGTGAGGACACTGAGTTTTCCCCCAGTAAAGAAAAGACCAGATGGTTATTTGCAATTAGGTGTTACTGAAAATTTATGGAAAATAGAAGGGATGATCTATACAAAAAATAAATTATAAGTTACCCATGGATGTGCTCAGAGACCAAGCCCCAAAGCCAGATGACATCCATTTATCACAGTCCCATCTGCTATGCCAACTTTAATATATTTCTACAAATCTGACTTATTCAGTCTCAAAATAACAGTCTTTTTAGTTCAGGTTGCTGATCACCAGCCTCCCAAAATTTGTTGTCTCCTCCCAAGAAAGGTAAAGACCAAGTCCTTTTCATAATGGTTCCAACTTTTGGGGGGTAAAGCTTGGTAAGATAGATTTTAGGGAATCATTCTTTACGGCCTCCCAATAATAAACATGTTTCAAGAATTTAATTCAGTACAGAGAAAACAGGCATTGGCTGCAGGACAGCAAGTGCTAAAATATACACTAAATTTGAACTAGCCTAAAACTTGATGTCTTAGTTTAAAACATCTGAATCCAATATATTTCACTATAGCCGAGCTTCCCCTTGAGAACTAGAAGGTAGTTCCGCTTTATCTTTCACATAATAAAAACTGCCTATTCCAGAGTTTCTCCCAGTTTGCTGTAAAAATCTAAACCTCTAATTCTAAAGGTAGATTGTTACTTGCAACTTTTAAATAACAACCTTGCTTCATATACTATATTCATTAAGACTTAAAAAAAATTTTGTTTTAGTGTAAGAATGAAATTTCATATGGAAAGAGAGTAAAACTGGGCCTTCCTCTGATCTCACCTCACCATTGTCACCATCAACTCTTACTTGCTAGTTGCTACCTGCATGCTCTGTAGTGTCCACTCTGCCCAGTGTCAGTAAACACAGAAAAGCTCCCAGTCCTAGGAGAGCTGCACAGTGTGGCAGGGCTCAGAGTACACCAAGGGGTAGGTACCAAATGCAGTTTGTCTACAGTTGAAAAGAGGGGTCAGGAAGGAGTCCAGCATGGTGAGAGTCTACAGTAGAGCAGAGGAGGGATGGCACTTCTTTTTATTTTTTTTTAGAGGTTTATTTTATTTATTTATGCTTACAAAAGCTGGAGTGTAGGCCAGAGGTGCAGGGGGTGAGAGGATTCACCAGAGACAGCGTGGGGAGCACAACAGGTGAATCTACTGAAATACCCTGCTGAGGGAAGCAGCGGGCAAAGACAGGAGTAGTCTGCTGTGCCACGTGGGTCACCTCCCTGGCCGGGGATTGAACTTGTGCTGCAGCAGCTTCAGATAGCTTGATAGTGCTGAGACAAACCCTTGAGTCACCAGGGAGGCCTGAGATGGCACTTCTTATACATCTTAATGCTTTTCATTAATCTGAAAGGGATGGATGATGATCTCTAAGGTTCCATCAAGGACCATAAAACACATGTGCCTTTTGCCATACAGTGGCCAGACTAATACAAGACCAATTTAGTATGTTGGACAGGAGGAATATATGGAAACTTAAAATTCCCCTATCACCAATTAGAAAGCTAATCAGCTGGTGAAGTAGTGAGTGCATTTGTTTTGTTTCCAGAGAGTTTTTGTACTGCTGCATAAGCTAGCTGAGACTTGCTCAGGAAATTTAGGTCCATTTTGAAGGAAAGAGGGTTTTTCTTTTTTTTTTTTCTTCAATTTTTTTGAAGGTCTCCAGATCATGTTGGAATGTATTTTAAGGCTGTGTCAAAAATGCTATTTCTCTTTTGGCCAAAAAAATTATGAGGACAGGGAATGAGGAAGGTAAACAGGATTCACAATTTTTAAAGATATATTAGGCTAAAAGTGCCTGCTGGTGTTACTGTGGGCTTTTTGACTTGAGCCAGTCCCAAAGTTTTAAAGGACTAATTGTGGGATTCAGACTAGACAATAGCCAGTAGGGCAAATGTAGGAGTGTCTGGGGGGGGGAAAAAAAAAAAAAAGGTCTGGTGGGTTTCTAGAATCTACACCAAGTGCTCTAAAAGCTAAATTCCTTTTTCAGCTGGCATCACCATATGAACAGAGGTGTACTTAAATGCATTGCTGAAGTGCCAACACAGTGTAGGAAATTATATATACTGGTAGCTGCATGTGAGCTATTAAAAGTCATTTGGATAATGTAGGTTGTATATCTCTGTGATGAGTTTTCTAGTATTCTCCAATATTTGAAAAATATCACAGTAGGAGGTACTATGAAAAATGTCATAATTGGATTGCAAACCCATTCCTGAAATTATCACCATGTGCCTATTTCAATTTACTACCATATTATCTGGACTCCAAAGAGATGAAACTTGAAAATTATTTCAGCTACCTGCTTCACACAGCACTGCTTTCAATACGATCAACTTTGTGTTTCCAATGTAAATGACTCAAACCAAAAAGCTCTTTCTTTCTGAAGATTTCCATATAGTACTGGTAGTTTGTTCCTGCTTCATGTTTTATACATGAAGCTGCTGCATAGAAAAATTTTCTGTCAACTGAACAAGTTCAATAGGAAATTAAAGACTTATTTTTCTTTAGAGAGAAAAATGCATGACAGTTATAAATAAATACGCAAATGCACTTCCCATTGCCAAGATTTTCCAAAGAAAGCTTCAGTTTGCTCAAACAATAGACTAGCTCCTAACTCTTCCAGCTACAGGAACTTGTGGTCTTTGGTAAATATTAGCAGAACAGGTCGATTCACAAAGGCTGCTCACGTGACTATCTGATCTCAGACACAATGTACCCTCACCACTGCTGGGAAGGCCCAGTCACAATTTTTTTCTAGGTTGGACATAATGAAAATGAACAGAGGTTCTTGTATTTCCACCAGTAACTCGTTTAATAAATGCCATTTGTTAGCAATACACAATGGAAAACAGATAATAAGGAAAGAAATTAGAATTTTTCATATGCATTTATAATATAAGCATATAATTATTACTGTTATCAACTTTATTTTGCCATACTACCTCCCCAAAGTCTAATTATAACTGTTTGGTCATTATAAATCAATCAGGGTGAATTATTTCTTTATTATTAAAACTATGCCATATCGCTTGCTATAAGAGCAAATCTTACATTTCCAATGTTTCTCATATACTTATGTGTCAGTGACTGGTTAATGTATTTGTCTAATGTATGCTAAAATCTCTCACATTTATCACGAAAAAGGAGCTAGAATAGGTGCTGTCATCCTAAGGACAGATTAAAGTGATGGGAAATATTTGACCAACAATCTTCTGTAGTTCTATGTTTTGAAAACAACTGGGAGCTATTACTGATTCTGTTATCCCAGCTACAGTGAAGATGATGAGTAGCATTTCTTTAACATCTACCTAGATAAATGAGGGTATATTGCTTTATAGAACCTACATAAATGTGAGTCCATGCTAGCCAGTAGGTTTTACATGAATATCTTTATACTTTATTATAATTTCTCTTAGCTATACATGCTTTGCATCCTCCATATTTATTGCTTCTGAGCATATTTTTCTCCATTTTTAAAGTGAAGTTTTCATCCAGTAATGAAAGAAACCCGGTGAATATTTGACTGGCAGGTTTTGTTCAATTACACTCTTGGTATGTTAAAATTCAAATGCCATTTTCTGCATATGTCCAACATTCGAGAGAACCCATAACATTCAGAATTCCTCCTGGTTTTTCTTGGGGCGATCCAAATAAGAAAATAAGTCTGTATCTTCCAGACAGGCTGAAAGAAGTGTGATTCAGGTCAAGGAGGTAATTGAGGAAATGTCATGACAACCAAAATTAAAATGAGCAGTCTCAATTTGCATGTACCAGCTGCTCCTCAGGAAATCTTTCTGTTTTTTGTTCCTATTAGATAGGATAATGTGGCTGCAAATTTATATCCAACTGAAATGGAATTGACTCACCCCCAGCAGGTAATACAAGAGCAGACAAGCCGTGCAAGGATGACACTCAGAAGAAAAACAAAGAGCCAAGCAAAACACATGCATACATAAACACACATTAATTTTTCTCTACCCTTTCTGCTGCGATGATGCTTGGAGATCATTTTAAAACTTTGAAAAGAAGAATTCCTTTTAGCCTCATGCCACGCAAAGTTACCTGGTGACTTATTCATATGCAATACTGTGCAAAAATGGTTGTAAAGGCCTTGACATCTTCCTACTGTGACTCATATGTTTCCCAGGAGTTCAGTACTGCTAACACAGGGTTCCTCAGCCCATCAAGTCATAGGCTTCATAATATTGAAAAGTGAGTATATAATGCCATAGTGAGACTTCTTTGTATTGGATATCCAGGTACCCTTTTGCTGAGTCTTCTGGAAATGCTACATAATACATAAAAATAGATTTCATACCCCTCATCTGTTTAACATGCTCCTGTAATTCACAGATTCGGAGTTCAATTCCAGTGAGATCTGTGTATCACGTGTGCTAGATGTTTATACATGTGGTTTTCTAGGTGAATCTCTGGGACTCACAGTGACGTAAGAGTTGCTTTCTTCCATTAATTGTTGGCATCTCATTCAGCCATTCATTGACTCAAAACCATCACACAGTTGATGCAGTTTCCTTCTTTTCTGTGCAGTTGCAGAGTGGACTGGTATCTTCCCTGATTTGGTGGCACAAATCCCCACAAAAGTGGAATAACTTTTCACCAGCACAGAGATGTTGAAAAAGAGATTCTGTTCAATACACTTGTAAGTTAATGATAAAATATAAAAGAATATAAAATGAATGCTAGATAATTTTTCAATATATTTGAAGATATTTGTGAAAATGTGATTTCAAATCATAAATGGTAAACTCTCCTGAAAGTATTTTGGGAAAATATTCTTAATACTTCCGTCTTGTTAAGTTACCATAGTAATAAAATCTCATGCTACCAAGGTAACTTTCACAACAGGTCAGAGCTTGAAATTTTATGTTGTAAATTTCTAAACAAAGAAAAGCATTATTTTATGTTTTGGAGCTCAAACTGTAAGAATCTGACAGCTTTGAGGACTTTAAAAGATACTGAATCAACTTCTATAAAAGGAAAACACTCTTGACAATTTAATTCGTATAGTATTACAACCAAAGAGACTATTTGGTGATTTATGAAGGGTGATTTATGTTTATGGGTTGGGTTTTGGAATTTTTGCATGAAAGGTGAATTTGTGCTCAGAATGCTTGCATCTTCAAAGACCTATGAGTTTGGCTGCTGGTGCATGTAGCATTTGGTTTGGAAATGTATGAAAGAAATCCTGCTATTCCTTAAGAATGTGATTTAAGTGTCAATTTGCTTTGATACGTTGATTTAATGTTTTAAGCTACTTTATATGTACTATTTATATATGTCTGCATCAGCGGCATCCACCTCCATACTTTAGAAGCTCCTGGAGAGTTAACATTATCATCATGTAACTGTCATCAATTAGTAGAGGCAAGTAGGCTTTTAATTTTTCTTATGCTGTGTTGAGTTGCTTAATTCAATGACATCTCTTCAATTCTATTTGATCTCAAGTGTGCTGTGAAGTGAATAAAGAAAAAGACTAACTGAATGAAATCAAATACAACAAGATGATGTTTCAGGAATGGCTATTCACCCTATTTATGGAATTGGACGTTAAAAAAAGGAAAACATCCCTGAAATCAAACAGTACAATCTAGTTGGAGAAGAGAACCATACACATCAAATTCATCTATAGATTTATTATAAAGCAGTATGTGAGCAAGTATAAGATTGTTTAGCATACACTGAGTGTGCAATTGCTATATAGATGATGAGTAGATAACTTTCGACTCTGATAGTCACCCTATATATCTATCTTAAGCAAGTAGTGATCTCTCTCCTGTCCTCTAAGCTCCTCCCTGGAAGAGAAGCCCTTTCTTCCCTGGGACATTACTCTCCAGAAGCCCAATCATCTGTTGAATCAATACAAGGGGGAACAATTTCCTTTAGAAACTGGAACAAACAAGTGTTTTATTTCCTCTTGGAGTAAAGTATAAACTGTGCTACAATAACCCAAAATAAAAAGAGAAGATGAGTTTAATTAACATGTCAGGTGACTTTTCAGTACCTCTCACATCATTATATGCAATCAACTTTCTTTCCTGTCTGTTGGTTCCATCTATAATCAGGAGAAGCATCTGATAACAGAGAAAGTGTCACCTCTCTGAGAGACTGCATATGCATGTGAGGCATAGGACAAACCTTGATACTCCCAACTTTCTTTTTTGTTTTTAAAGATTTGTTTTATTTATACAAGAACTGGGGTACAGGCCAGATGTGCAGGAGGGTGAGAGGATTCACCAGAGACAGAGCAGGGAACAGAACAGGCAGACTGACAAAATACACTGCTGAGGGGAGCAGCGGGCGAGACAGGAGAGGTCTGCTCGCCATGTGGGTTGCTCCAAGGCCAGCAGGGATTGAACTGGCACTGCAGAGGCTGCAGACAGCCTCACAGCACTGCATTCAACCGCCTGTGCCACCAGGGAGGTCCCTTGATATTCCCAACTGTCAAGGATTTCATGAAGTGAGTGAGGCATGTCTTTGGGCACAGAATTTAAGTGGGCACTACAAAAGTCACTAACCAAGATAGATAATATTTTAAGATAAAACCTTATGCAAAAATACCCATAAAAATCAAGATCAAAATTTTAAATAAAGATAAGCTGAGTATTACTGATTTTTTTTCTTTTGCCATCAGTCAATATAACTTAGCATGACAAGGTACTAATCCTGTTTTTTTAAATTATTTTTTTTGATTATGGATTTTTTGGCATTGATTTTAACTTTGAAAAATATTTCATTAACATCTTGGTTATATTCCCCATACAATTTCCAACCCCTTATTTTGACCCTAATCCCTCCTCCCCTCCGACCCCGTTGGGTGTCTCTGGTTTATAGTTGCTTGTTGATTTTGATTTTTACTTTACATTGTGCAAAAATGAAAAAGTATGTAAAAAATATATAAAATAAAATAAAAACCAAAACTCAAGATGACTAAATTAAAAAAAAATTTCATTAAAATCTATTTTTGTTGATTAATAAGATTGTTGGTGTCCCTTAAATTCTGAACCTGAGATCAGTGATTCATTCAATTTACCCAGGCAGGTCCAGTCCTGATATGGGGTTACTGATGATAAAGGGGTAGAGAGAGAAGAAAAATTTGTTTCAGAAGCCAAGAGGGAGGCTATAGTTTCCGATAAAGTCAACCTATTAAAATCAAACTTTCCTGGAATTAAACAATGATCAAAAGCCAGGAAAAAAAATAATAGGTTAGGGACATAGTTATACATTTGGAAATGCTCATAACCACCAGAGGATATCAATTAATTTTAAAAGAATATGCATTCCAAGAAAGCCTGGAGAGCAAAGGACAGAGGACTAAATACTAATCTGAAGATTACCATTGGCTCTTAATGACAGCTTTTCCTCAAGTGGATCATAACTTCCAAAGTGAAACATATTCTAGAACAGTGCTTTTCAAACTTGTACAAACAATCAAACCACCTGAAAGGATTACTAAAATTCAGTCTTACTCTCAGGGATGGACACTATTTTAGTAGATCTGGCATAGGGTAGGAAATTTGGAAATTTGAGAATTTACAATTTAACAAGTTTCCAGGAGATATTGATACTTGGGGTCCCCTACATATTATTTAGCAAAATGGGAAAATGTGACATTTCTTATATTCTGAGTGTCATGAAGCAGCCCATATGTTATTCAGTCGGAGAAGACAATTTGATAGCAGGCAAGCCTAATCTGCAGCAGTAGCTTGACACTGTTGATTTACAGAGTAATTTATGGAGCCCTACATTTCACCCCTTTCCCCAAGAATTTTCTGGGAAACCATCAGTTCCATTCCTGCTTCCTCCAATATGTGGCGGTACAAACTGTTTTCCACATGAAAACAAGTGAGTCAGCTGAGAATTATAAAACAGTTTGGAGACGCCAAGCAAGTAACCAACAAGAAACATGTCTCAGGTTTAGACATGGGTATCTGATTGAATTTCAGTGTAAATAAGCTTCCTTCCATGCCAACTGCCTGAGTTCCAGTTCTAGTCTTACAAATTGTAGAGTAGGGGAGAGATTCACTGGGTGATAAAATGACCAATAAACAATACATTCATCAGGAGGTGGGACACAGAACTAGAGATATCCAGGTTAGTATTAGAGATACTAAGCCAGCCATCTCTACTTCCAGAGAAGTGTCTGTAAACTCTGCCCATGGGTGAAATCTGGCCTGCCCCCTGTTCTATAAATAAAGTTTTATTGGAACACAACCATGCTTATCTGTTCACATAATTATCTATGGCTGCTTTCATACTTCAAGGACAGAGTTAAATAATTGTGACTGAGACTGTGTGGTCTACAAAGTTAAAAATAATTCTATAGACCTTTGCAGAAAAAAATGTGCTGATCCCTGCTCTAAAAAGAGAGAATTCAGAGTTTCCCAATTCATTAAATTTACCTAGAATATAAGCCAGCTTAATTATATTTACCTCTCAATGGATAATGTACCCCTATGGTATCTGGTCACAGTAAAATCTGTGAACAAATTTGATAGAAAATATCAATATCCCTAATCTAGTGAAATTTGACATATAATCCCCATCTGATGGTGACTTTCTGCTTGTTTTTAGATTCAGACTTTAATAATTGTTCCTAAACTTCTGATCTTACTATTCCCCTAGCTGGATCCCAAGTTAGTAAATTTCTGCCATATTCTTCCTGTAATTGTCCCAAAAAGTAAAAGTTGGGCCTCCCCTGGTGGCGCAGTGGTTGAGCGCTGGGCTGCGAGGCTGCCCGCAGCCTCTGTAGTGCCGGTTCGATCCCCGGCCACCTGCGAGTGTCCCACATGGCACGACAAACCTCTCCTGTCTCATCCACTGCTCCCCTCAGCAGTGTATTTCGTCGGTCTGCCTGTTCTGTTCCCCACTCTGGCTCTGGTGAATTCTCTCACCCTCCCACGCTTCTGACTGTACCCAGTGCTTGTATAAATAAAATAAATAAATCTTTAAAAAAAAGAAAAAAAGTAAAAATTACTTTGTCTGGCATTACTCTGCATAGGCAAAATGACGAAGTGTTTGTCCTCTCAGTTGTATGACCTTTCTTTCCTTGGAAAGCGTTTGTTAATTGCCATGATTTTGTGCTCTCTACTCTCTTCCTATTAAAAACTATCCTCACAAGAAAACCTGAAACTCACTCACAATAAAATGCAAGATCACCTCTTCATAAGGATCAAAGTCATAGAAGCATCAGGAGATAAGTGGAATAAAACAAGTTTATTTTACTCTTTTTGAGGTAGGGATATAAAGACAGAGAAAAATAACACCAAAATAAGCTAGCAGCTTATTCTTCTCTGAGTCAGTTCCTTTGTGTTTAACCTATAACCCAAGAGTCAGGTATTAAAATCACTCAGAATGCTAAATAAAAATGAGCCTGATGCCAATCCTAGACTACTAAATCAAAATATCTGGATATAAGTAGCAGGAAACATTCTTTCCAACAAGTACAGTTTCCTCTTTGTGATTCTTATTTGAGTACAATTTGAAAGCCATTGTAATGTACTATGTGTAAATGTCCATTGTCCTGCCCATTGTTGCATTTTGATGGGCAGTTATGGTGGGCTGGCAACTGTCCATGACCTGACTGTGCTTAATCTGATTGGACCTTTAATGGTCCCCTGGCCTGCAGGTCAGCTGATAATTTTCTCACATTTATAAGGACCCTCTCTGATGAGGACTGGTGTAATGTTTCAGAGTATAAAAAGCACATTTGTTATTTATTTTCACATTAACTCACAGAACAATGATATGAGGCAATCATAGTATGTGCAGGAGAGTTACATGGTTTCCTTGATTGTAAAATGGGGAGTTTAATAAAACCTATTTCAAAAGGTTGGGATAATTGAAACAATTCATTGAAAGTGTCTAGCATATAAGAAGTGGTTAATAATTACCATTGTTAATTTTATTCCTGATGAGGAAACTAAAATCCAGAAGCTTTATTCAAAAGGTCAGCTGTAAGATGTACTACTCTTTGGAATCAGTTCTACACAGCACTTGATATGTTATTTACCAGGAAACTCATAAAAAAAGCTTTAGTCTCTCATTTGCATGGACCCCTTCCAAGATATAAGAGGGACACAGTAATATGATCACAGAATCAAATTTTTATAATATTTTCAAAAGTTAATTAATTTAATCACAGTTGATATTGAGAACTGTTCCTTTGCCCTCTTTTCCTTTGCCCTTGGTTTATAGGTGCTGGAGTGGCCACAGGCATTTTAGGATCTGAGCTACAGGGAAATCGAGTTGGGGATACTTTCAGCTTCACTTAGTAGATGTTTCTTTGTTTCTTTTTATTTAGTGGGATACTTGTAAGTGATTTTCAATCATTTTTATGTATAGTCCCATCATTATTAGCAGTCTCAAAGTAGAACCGACTTCAATGAACAATCCTAGTGACCATTTTCCTGCCACATGGTATTATGATCCAGAAGTGCCCAGGCCAGAGCTCACGTTATATGAAGATATGCCAGAGAACCCAGGAGCCAGTGAAAATGAAGCCAGTTAAGAATCATATGGAACTAGGAGCTAGTCTATGGCAAATCCTTACAGATAGGAGGCAAGTAAAATAATACACAGAAATTTCTGTTCTCGCCAAAATCTGGGTGAAACGGAAGCTGTCTCTCACCAGGAATGCACACATTCATAGGGTAGAGGCAATTTTAAGTATTTTACAGCTTTTCCCTCTTTTTTGATGAGATTTGCACAAAATATAATTTATCAGAATTCCTCAATTTGTAAGTCAGAGAAATACAGAAGTTCTGAAACCACTGAATATGGACTCTGTGTAAGTCATCTATCTGATACATCACCCTGAGATTGGATTATCTGACTAGCCCTAGAACGAATAGATAAACTGAATTAGTGACTAAACATCTTTCCTCAAAGAAAAGCTCAGGTCCAAATGACTTCACCAGTGTATTTTCTCAAATATTTAAGAAAAAATTAATACCAATCTATCCAAAATTCATTCAGAAAATAGAGAAGGGACCACTTCCTAACTCACTTTCTGAGGTCAAAATTATCCTGATATGAAAGTCAGACCAAGACAATACATGAAATGAAAGCTCTAAGACAAGGTCTCTCATGAATATAGACACAAAATCATTTAACTAAAACATCAACCTAAATCTAGCAATATACAAAAAGAATTATATGATTTTACCAAAGAATGCAAGGCTTCTTTAACATCTAAACAAAGTACTCCCATACCAACACAGACAGACCTACCTACATGATCATCTCAATACATGCAGCAAAAATATTTAACAAGATCCACACCCATTAATGACAAAAGTTCTCAACAAAAGGAGGAATAGAAAGAAATTTTTATCATCCTGTTAAGGGCATTCAAAACAAACCAAAAATGCTTAGTGCTAACATCACACTTGGTAAAGGTGAGTGGTGTGTCTCTGTAAGGTGAGAAATGAGGAAGGCAATCCTCTCTCACAATTTCTTTTTTTTTATTTATTCATTTATATATATTTTACATCATTGTACACTTTTGAACAATGTTTGCTTCCTCCCACCAGGTGTGGTCCAATAGAAGTTCCTCCACCAATTCACCTGTGCACCATCACCACAGTCCCCTGTGTTCCTCCCTCCCTCCCTCTGACCCCTCTCACTCCGCCTCCCCTGCAGGATGTCTCTGATTTATAATTGTCTGGTTTTTGTTTTTGTTGTTGTTGTGTTTTATTTTGTATTGTTATTATTTTTCCCCTGATGTCTTATTTGGTTCCCCTATATTCTTCTTATAAGTGAAACCACCTGATAGTTTTCTTTTTCCTTCTGACTTATTTTATTGAGCATAATTCCTTCTAGCTCCATCCATATTGTTGAAAGTGGCATTAGTTTATCTTTTTTGATTGCTGAATGGTATTCCATTGTGTATATATACCACATCTTCTTGATCCAGTCATCTATTTTTGGGCATTTGGGTTGTTTCCAGGTTCTACCTATTATAAATAGTGCTGCAATAAACATAGGGGTACAGGTATTCTTTTGAATCAAAGTTTTTGTGTCCTTTGCCACTTTCATAATTTCTATTCAACACTGTATAGGAGCTTCTCTCCAGGAATAAAGGATCAAAGGCATACAAATCAAAAAGAAGAAAATAAAATTGTCTAGATTGGCAGATAACATGATCCTAGATATAGAATTTGTATTTTTGAAAGTCTACTGTGACTAATAAGTAATTTAGCAAAGTTTCAAGATACAAGGTAAATAAATAAAACAATCAATTATATGAAATATCACAATGAATAATCAGGATATAAAATTAAGAAAGCAATTCCATTCATAGTAACATCCAAAAGAAGAAACACTTAGGAATGAATTTAACAAAACAAGTACAAATGGCATGAGAGAACTTTGTAGGTTAGCAGAAATTTTTAAAATATGCTGCAGAACTATGTAAATTTATAAAATAATCACCAAACTGCACTCACAATGATAAAATTTATGCTATGTTAATTATATCTCATAACACTGATTAAATATATACATACAGGAAAAAAGGAATTATCTATTATTCAAGTAATATAAATAGCTTTCTTTTCTCCTAGAAGAAGATATTATAAAAATGTCACATACTGAGGTAAAGGTTATGAAGTAAAAATATTGGAATGGGGTAAACTGTTTTATAAGTTTGTTAGTCAATTAATAAATGAAAATCTTATTTTATTTTTTTCTAAACTTCGCAGTATTTTTCATCATTAAAAATGCCTACTTTCTAAATAAATATTTTTTGCTTATATGATTTATAAAATTGTATTGTTTTTCTTAATGGAGGCCCCTAAAGTTGTATATATTTGAGTCTTACAAAATCTACCCTGTTCCTGAGCCTGTTCTCTGGCCCCTTCTCTAGAGGGAACTAATTTACTAGTTTATTAAAAAACCTTCCAGAGGAAATCTAACAAAATAATAACACCAAAATCATAATTTGTTTATACTATCATAATCTAGCATTGCTAAGGATCAGGCTGTGTTCAAAGTACCTTCCAGCTATCCAATCACTTAATCCTTACCGTGATTCTATTAGATAGGTATTATTTTACCCCATTTTACAGATGAGAATACTGAGGCACCAAAAGATAGAGTAACTTCCTGTGGCAAGTTTCAAACCCAGGCAGTCCAGTGGTGTAGCCTTTACTCTTCACTACCACACAACATGGTATTTCAATAGGTACACAATTGTGTGCAAGGATGAGGGAGAGGGAGTGGTTTAAAGCACAGACACAAAACTATTTTTCACTTGTGCTATATATACTTCCCTGCATTGCTTTTTATATCTCAATAATATGTCCTGAAGATAGTACTGGCTACATACATTTCCTACCAAGCACAAGATGAAAATGTGAGGCCTTCTTATTCAAAAAGTATTAAGAACTTCAAGAAGGCAACAGTAGACTATTAGACCAAGCAGAGAGTCCTTTTAAGAGACTAGCTGTGGTCACCTGCCCATGTCTGTACCTGGGGTCTCAGTCTTGCACAGAGGCCATGGAACCCCATACTCTTACCTCTAACTCTCATCCTATCAATATCTTCTTCCCACTGACTGATCATTTTCTGGTCAAGGAAATTAGTGCCATCATCTCACCACAGTCTAGGGACATGCCAACACTTCTGTTACAGTTGTCAAATTGTCGAGGGGCAGGCAGCAAGCACGCCCACACAGCCCCTGCTATTGATGAAGACAGAAAACAAGAGTCTGGCTGCCTAGATACATAGATATTAGAAATCTGTAGTCTGTAACTACCTTTTCTCTTTGCTTTATTTTTAACAATTTACGTGATGAATATTCATCAACAAAACTAGCACATGCCTGTCCCCCCAACTCTATGCCCTTCTCTGACTACCTCCAACACACCCAAATCAAAATTATTCCCATATACCACTGTGTAGTACTGCCCAGTAAAATTTTTCAAGCTACTTTACCAAGTCAAACCAAATGGCACTGGAAAAATTAGACTGCTAGACTCTGCCACATTTGGATTTTTCCTTTTCTTTGTAGGAGAAGCCTGGAACCATCTAAGAGCATATCAGTCACTGATCAGACCAGAAGAGCTAAGTAAAGACCCAACATGCACTTTTCCAACCTGCTGATGAGTTGCTTTGTTCTCATCTCGTCTGCACTTCCAGCTGGAGATGACCTAGAGTGTCTTAGGGAATGAACTGGACATCTTGTTCACTGATTGAACAAGTGGCTAACAACTGGGTTAACTCTATAACTAGAAGGGCTACAGAGCATGTGGTACTGGCCAGGCAAGGAACATCCAATTCAGAATCATCCAAAAAGGCACAGGTAAGAAAAAAAAAAGAGCCAAGAGGAAAATTTTCAGAACATTTCCATTTAGAAACACGATGAAACTTGTTGACTAAGGTATCGACGTTATCTAGGGCATGCTTTTGACAATCTGGCACAGGTGACGAAACTGACAAACACACACAAGAAACTAGCACAACATTATCTGTAAATTGGTTGTGATTGAATACTTCATGTCATCAAGGGAATAGGGGCATTGAAAGAAAAGCCTTATTTCTTTGCAAAGAAAAGAATTTCTGTCAGAAAGGAACTAGGAAATAAAAGAGAAAAATGTCTTAAGAGAGATCACTATGCATTCTGTAAAGTACACATTGTAAAAGGAAAAGGGAAAAGCAGCTTGATTCTGAAACCCTATTCAGTGTAATTTTGTATAAGCTGTTCTCTAAGGAGAAACTGAACCCTAATCAACCAGCATCTTCTTCCAGATGGTTCTGTGTGCCTTAATCTGTTTTTTAAGAGAGGGTGGGGATGATTCCTTACTCTGAGGAAAGCACATATTGAGACGTGATCAAAGGATTTTGCCAATACATATTTATAACTTAAAGAACACTCTCAGAATGGTTTGGAAGGGTCCCTGCGCCCATTTCTGTCTGGCATTTGTTGGCTCAGGACTGCTGAGCTGATGACATGCTTCAGAAGAATTCTGGTTCTCGAGTGGCTGCCAGGTTCACAGCATTTTTTTTTTTTTTGGCAAGAGACCCTTAATCAAACCTTGTTGAATGAATGAAAATAAGGAGACCACATACTCATATCTACCACACACCAGCTGAGAAGAGAGGAACCAGGGAAGAAAGATCTGATTGGCCTCTTTCAGCTAAAGACAAGGAAATCATGTTCTCTCCTTGTCCACACAGAACAGAACCATGAGAACATGGCTGACTTCTGGCTTCGTGAGCAATTTCAGCAGTTTTTCTTAAACACAGTAACACAGCTTTACCTAAAACAATGCAATGTGCCAACAATGAAATTGCAATTGCTGAAGAGATTCTATGAGAAAGGATTCTTTCTCATTGCACTTTACATTCATTTGTTTGTTTATTCATCCAAGTATTTATTGAGCACTTACTAAGTTTCATTAATTGTGTTCAGATGCTAAGGTTATGCAGATGATTAAATTAATACACGTTGCCTACCCTTCCAAAGCTTACAATTCAATGGAGGGTCTTCAATTACAGTAGAGTTTAATGAAGGGTATGATGGCATAGTGTGTAATAAAAGCAAAGGTTGAAGGATGCTTAATCCAAACCTGAGGAGTTATAAACTATACCCCGAGAAAAGGCAACAGAGCATAGACCTAAAAAATGACTACAACAAAGCCAGGCAAAATGTGGGGAAAAATATTCCAGTCTAAAAGCTTGGCACTTACAAAAGGCCGCAGGCAAGTCCAGAGAAGGGCATGCCAGCAACTAAAGGAAGTTCCTGATGATTGCAGTAGAGTGGGGCTAAGGATGAGAAATGGAAGGATGGAGTAGGAAGGGCAGAGAGAGTAGCAAGGTGGGTAAGTACTCTCCTTTGTGTGTGGATAGGGATCTACATTTGATTGATTTAAACTGTACAAACTCAGGCTGCCAGAAATACAGTGATTGGCAGGAAACTCTGCCCTCAAGGAGTTTGAGTCACTAGCAAATTCTCAGGGTCCAGAATCTACAAATATAGAACAGATAATCAACAAGATGGGAAATATCCCACAATAATACCGGGCACTGATTCAGAAGTGTGGGGTGAAGGAGTAATAATTTCATCTTTTCTTTTTTTTTTAAGATTTATTTTTATTTATTTATACAAGCACTGGGTACAGTCAGAAGCGCAGGAGGGTGAGAGAATTCACCAGAGCCAGAGCTGAGAGCAGAGCAGGCAGAAGGACCAAAGTACACTGCTGAGGGGAGCAGCGGGTGGCAGGAGAGGTCTGCGCACCATGTGGGTTCCTCACCCAGTGGCCAGGGAGCAGTCTGGGATCGAACCGGCGCTGCAGAGGCTGCAGGCAGCTTCGCAACCCAGTGCTCAACCGCTGCGCCACCGGGGAGGCCCAATTTCATCTTTTCATGTGTGGATTTGAGAATGCAGATTGTGTACCTGTTTAAAATACACCAAAAAGATTTTTGAATTCCATGTATCCTACTGACATTAATAATAAGAATATAATAAAATAAAAATGATCTAAAGAAATTATGAATCAAAGCCATCTCTTTAGAATTTTAGAAATATTGAGAATAAGGAAATTCTATCATGAAATAAAATTACCATGTATGCACTGTGATGCATTAGCAGCAGGTGGAATTTAAAGAAGGAAATCTCAAAGTTTCCTTTCTTTTGGTAGAAATTTGAAAATCTGAATTTCATTTGGTAATTACAGAATATCATTTCTTCTTCAAAGTCCATATGTCTAACTAATAAATTATCTAAAGAATCCTCTAGGACTTTGGAAAGTTCTTCAATGACATTTGCAATTTTGGATATATAAAATAAAGGCTGTGCATGTTTTAAAGCCATGGATATATAAATGGATATGCTAAAGTTAACATTAAATATCAAGCAACTGATCATCATGCATAAAAATGGGTGATATTTAATAATATTTCTCTTTTGTATAATATTGGTGGAATGATAATAGACTTTTTGATAAGGTTCTTTCTAGACAGCCATCAGGTAGACGCCTACTCCAATCTTAGAACTATGATTTGTTGATCTCCAGAGGAAGAGTTCTTTGAACAAAGCCCTACAGCAATTTACAACTAAACAAACAAACTAATTACAATAATAACTTGGAAAACCACTAACTTAGATAGCGGTTCCCAATCTGAGTAGACTCCTAGAGCTCTTGCAAAAACATTTCAAATCCATGTGTTCACCACGCAAAATATATATGCTATATGCAAATATTTGTGCCATTTTAAAAAATATTCAAAGAGATTTGTGTTTTAATAGAGAACATCTAAAGGTTACTAAATTTATGGTAGGTTTTTTTTTTTTTAAACCATATGTACTTCAAGCAACATATTCTAAAAATACAATTATGAGATAGCTTAAATGTTTTACCTTAAAGAAAAATCCTTTTTCTGCAGGACAGAAGGTCTGTTTATTTTTTCTGTAAATGAGAGTTATTTTGTTACTGTTCTAATTCACAGACCACTTATAAGCATATTGTATACAACATTGCAAAATTTTAAGTGGTTTGAGTAAGATGCCTATGTGCTGTCCTCTAGCTACAAAGTCCCACAAAAAATTCAAGAGCTGTTTAAAAAGAAGTGTGAAACTAAATCTTAATCTCAACTGCAGCTACGTTCCTTGGTCTCACTTATCAGGCAAAGTTATCACCCTTCCCATTGCATGCTGCTTTCGTTCTGTTTTTAAAGATGTAATTATTCATGTGACTCATTGCAAGTTATCTAAAATCCTTTTTGGAGGTGGGTGTGGCATGAATAATAATAGACTAACTTGCAATGTCCTACAATAAAGGGATTTCATACAAAGCAAGAGTTCTTGAAAACTTAGACTTTTTTTGTCTGAATAATCTGCTGCACTGGGTTGAAATCTTCGTCAGGACAAGCAACAAACTTTTCACACCCAGGCAAATACAAGTAATTTAACACCTAATGATGTTTTATATGTAGCACTTGGAGCTAGGAAACAACGATAAATTAGAATCACTGGTCAATATTCTTACTCTCTATTAGCTCAGAAAATGGCAGGATTGAGCACAGGAGGTGTCTTTGGTGGCCACAGTCACAATTTGCTTTTGTTTGAAGTGCTATAGGAACAGAGGAAAGAGAGTAATTTCTACAGCACTTGGGGAAGGAGAGTGAATAGAGAAAGTTTTGCATCTTCAAAGGCACTTTTGAGATGTCTTGAGGAATTAGCTGTTTTGCCATGCAATGAAGGCAGGGAGATGCCTCTCTCGGGAAAGGAAGTATAAACAAAGGCACACTCCCAATTTCCCTTCCACCTCCTTGGCTGTTTTATTAGCTCTTCCTCCTAGACCAATCCCTATATAATTGGGGTTACTCAGGACCCTAAGTTGGACCCACTTATCATCTAATACTGCAAACAAGTGTTAAGCAATACAATCCACACCCATGAATGGCTCAATTCCCATCTTTATGTTGATGACAACTAAGTGTGTATCTCCAACTTAGATCTCTCTGCTTAACTCCAGATTAATAAAACCAAACCCATCTAGACATCTTTTCTTTAGTATCTCACAGATACTTCAAACTCAACATGTTCAGAACTGAATTCATCTCATTCTCATACTGTTCCTCCCATAATTTTCTCATTTTGATTACTGGCACTACAATCCCTTAGGTATTCAAAAGTTTTCATGTCATCCATCACTTCTTTTTTCTCACCTGCAACCTCCATTCAGTAAATTGTCAAGTTCTGTCAAGATGGTCTCTGAAGACGTTTGTGAATTTATCTACTTGCTCTGTCCCTATTTCTTGCACCTTACACTTATGTAGTAAATCATGTCGTTAATATCTATGTTCTAAATCTCTATGTCCTAAACAGCAGCAAGTGAGGGGGGGTAAGCAAAAAATGAGAGAAACAATGGAAATGATATATGCTGGTAGGGACCCAGAAGGTAAAGAATAGGACCAGGTATGATTTGGTGTTTTGTGTTGTTCGCAGTTTTTGTGAGTCTAGTTGTCTGAAAGCTACAAACTAAGTCACATCATACAAGACACTCTGGTAGCAAATCCATTTGTCTTAAGTTAAAGTGATGACCCCTGTGATCACACAGCCGGGATATTGAGACACCTAATGTGCAGCAGGTAAGATTTTCTCTTCCTGGTTACTAACACTGTTTAGTCTCACTTCTCACTTAGAAAACCCTATGACAAATGTGAGGCTCCTGTCTCAAGAACACAAACAAAATTTTACTGAATGAATGAATGAATGAACGAGTGAGTGACTTAGCTAGGGAATGAATAATCCATGTTTTCTCCTTTGAGAACTCTAGTTCGCAGCCTTTGTTTGTTTCTTTTTGTGTGTGTTGAATGAATCTGTGAAACTCATATTATAATAAAAAGAGTAACCCTATTTATGTCACATTCCTGCCAAAAGTTTTCCTCATTTTGTGTATGTGGATTTGTTGTTCCTGCTGTGGTGTATGTCCTGAGTGTTTAGAGATCCCTAAAGTGACTAGGACAAGGTAGCCAGTCCATAAGGCACTCCAGATCACAGAAGGACTAGATTGAAAACTAAATACTGTAATTAAGGCAGGTATTTTCACTTTAATGTAAAACAATTCCACATTTTGAAACGTTTTTCAAACATCAATGTGCACTTAGTTAACTGAACGTTTGGAATGAGTTTTTAGTATAACTCATTTCACTTGAGTATGTCTATTTTCAGAATGGCCATTGTGCCAAGGACAAGTTGATCAAGTGACTTCCCCTAAGTGTTTTGGCAATCCATTCTGATGACACACTGCCAGTTATCAAAAGCACAACCAAGTTCAGTGGAACTGAAGCCTAAGTCCACAGCACTGACCACACTGTACTTGGAAAACAAGCTCCCAGTGTGCTAAGTGAACACTGTCTAATATAAGTCTGGATTCTGTAATTCACTTATAACAGTTCTATCTTATGATTATTAAAGTTAATCATGGTAAAGAATGAAAGTGGCACAGAAAGTGGCAATAAAAATTTCTTACTCCAGTTTTCCAGTACTTCCCAGTCCTATAAATAGACATAATAGATATATTTTTACTCAAATTATATAACAAAACATTTATTACTCTGCACCTTGTTGATTTCAATTAACAATCTATGTTTTCTATATTTATAATATATAACAAATATCTGCACATATAGCTAATTTTCATATCACTAAATACCACAACATATTAATGAACCACCAGTATATATAGCACAAAAATAAGGCAATTTATTAGTGAAGTATCTACAAATAAAATGTAAAGAACTATAATTTAGTGATGCTCATAAAAATAAAGCTGAAAGTGGAAGGAAATGGATGATTTTCAATAAATTTGTAAATCATCTGTAAGGTTGTTATGGGACCATGAACTTAAAGGTCATTTAAAAATCAGGGTTCCCAACCTCTTGCACTGCTGGTGGGAATACAAAGTAGTCCAACCATTATGGAAAGCTGTGTGGAGGACCCTCAAATTACTGAAAATGGATCTACCATATGACCCAGTAATTCCACTCCTAGGAATCTACCTGAAGGACACAGACGGAAACCTGCACTCCTGTTTATTGCAGCACTATTTACAATAGCTAAAATATGGAAACAAGCTAAATGCCCAAAACCAGATGACTGGATCAAAAAGATGTGGTATATATACACAATGGAATACTATTCAGCAATCAAAAAAGATAAATTCAGCCACTTGCAGCAACATGGATGGAACTAAAAGGAATTATTCTCAATGAAATAAGTCAGAAGGAAAAGAAAACTATCAGATGGTTTTACTTATAGCAGGAATATTGAGAAATTGAACAAAGGGTCAGGGAAAAAAAGACAAAACTAGCAGGCAAATTATAAATCTGAGACATACAGCAGTGGAGGGGGAGACAGAGTGGTCAAAACAGAGGAGGGAAGAACACAAAGGACTATAATGATGGTTCACTGGTGAAGTGGTGGTAGACATTTTATGGAGATTACACCTGAGGGGAGAAATCAAAATATTGTACAAAAATGAACAATAATGTAAAAATAAATAAATATTTTAAGTCAAAATAAAATAAAATAGAATCAAATCAAATCAAATCAGGGACTCCTAAACCCTAAACCCAAGTAGATGCAGCTGCTCCACTTATCAGAGTTACCGCACCTGCCTAACAAGATATTATGCCTCTAATAACTGCCAGCTCTGTACCTAATAAATGCCCAGCAGTCAGTACATATTTATGGATGCAGGGATCCACGATGCAGACTGATGTTAATCTGGAGAGCTCGATTTCTGAAGCCCTCTCCTCGATGGAAATATCTTGGTTCCTATGACAGCCACCATCTGCAAATTAGACCTTACAATTTTCTTTTCTTTAGCCTTACTATTATTAGGGTTAGAGACAGAGTCTGATTTAGCAGAACTTCTTTTCACAACTATCCTTATGTTCTCTTCCCCAAATTGACTAAAGGTAATGAAATCCATCCTGGTTACATCAGAACTCCATAGGTTATAAATTTTCTCCTTGACAACTATAGTATCTTTTTGGCAGGGAAGAGGGTATTATGACAGTGAAGTTCAAGAAGGATTTGGATTTAGATGATCAGATGAATCTCCTCCTTGTGCAGCTACCTAAGTCAAACATATTATTTTTGCATTCAATTTTACTTTTTATATAGTTCTTAAAGTAGCTTTTGATTATTTAACAATGCTGGGGTAGATATTGTTTCTGTTCCCTTAGGATGCTTAAGATTACTATTTACTCAGCTTGAGGTTTCATCCACGAGGGAGGAGAGTAAGGCCCTGGGTTTATTTGGGGGTATGAATAAACAAGAGACAAAAGTGGAAATTGGCTTTCATTGAGCGAGAAAGGGTGTCATCAGATGAGGCAAAAAGGAATGTGGTCATCATGCCTGTAAGAGATCCATGTCAGTAAAAGAAGGGAAACTATGTATTTCTCACTATTTCAGGGAGAGGAGTAGTCCTCTCTGAGTTGTACTAATTGATAGAGAGGACTGGAAATGAAGACAACTTGGTTCTTTTCCCATAATTTGAATGCTTTTACGTTGCTCCTTCTGACTCGATCAAAATATCCTCTGTGTGCGGTGGTGTAAGAGCACAGTTCTATAACCACCATTAGAGAACAAGCAATTCAAGTAAGTCATTACATTTTAAGTACTTCTTAATTCAGAAATAAAGGCACTAAATGCAGGCAGGAGGTTTAAAAGTCCATAATCATATCAGCTTAAATGAGGTTTCTGGAGTTATGTTATAAAAAATTCTACAGTGTTCTGTTATTCAACAGCTACTCAGAAAGTTGGCACCCACAAGACAAGAAAGGACTGTGTTTTGTTTCCCAGGACTTGCTCCAGGTAGAGCTAATTTTATCCCACTGCCTTCTCTCTTGTGCTACCTCAATGAGCCAACCCCAGAGAGAGAGGCGATTCTCCAGTATTGGATCAACAGACACCTTCTCCTGCAACCTTGATCTCTCATCTGAGTCACCTAGATGTGCAATATCTAGTGCAGTGGTGTTCAGCACTGGCTGACATCAGGATCACTCAAGGCAGTCAAAAAATTATGGTTGCTCAGGCCCTAATCCAGTTCACTGACCTCAGAATATCTGGGGCTAATAAATACAATGATGAGTATTTATTAAAGGTCTTATGAAATTCTAATGTGCAGCAGGGATGGAGATTGGATCATGACAAGAGGGAACAAGAGACAGCCCCAAGATGTGATCTTGACCAGGACTTTGCTTGTGAGACAGCGGGTCTCCCAGACAGGTAAGTTAGTCCTGCAAGGATTCCTGGCTTCCTGGGGAAACCTGGCTTGATATTACAACTTTTGGGCCAGATTAAAGACCTGAGTCCAACCTTACCTCTTCTCTACCCCCAAGACTTCAGTGGGAAGAAATAATTGCCTGCAGGCTCCCCTGATCAAAATTTAAAACCCTAAAAAAGTAGAGCCCTGAAAAATGTGTTAAAGAAACTACGCTCTGCTATCATGCATTCAGACTAGTTCCCACAGGATCCAATGTGCTCAGCAACTTTCCCATCTCATTTCACTGGCACTTGAACCTCTTTGAGCTAGGATTAACAGTCCATTTTACAGGAGGAAACAGACAATTCAGAGAGCTTCAGTAATCAGTACAAAGTCACCCTTCTGTGAAGTGGCCAAATAAGGACTCAGGGTCTCAGATTGCAAGCCCTACTCTAGACCTAGTCGGTTATTGCAGCCACAGTCCCCATGTGTAGTGGGCAGGATGGGTGTAGGGTAAGGTAAAAGGTATCAGGCTTTTCTGCCCTCCCACCATTAGGATAGATGAGGGAAACCTGTGGTCCCAAATGCAGGCCTGATGGCGGGCACCTGGAGTAGGGTGATCATAGAAAACCTGCTCAGTGTCAGTCCTGACCCTACAATGGGCCACAGAGCAGGTTTTCTGATCCAGTAGACCAGACCGGGTAAAGGAGGAGTCCTGGAGCCCTCAATGGCTTTTCAGGCTTTTATTGGGATTTACCAGGTACACGGCTGGCAGGAGTGCTAGGGGGCTGGCAGGCCTCCCAGTCCCCAGCAAGTCTTCACTCTATCTGGGCTCTCCGGCTCTCTCTCTGCTGCTCTCGTAGTTCTTCATGCTTCTCTGCTTCTGCTTCTACTCGTGGTTCTTCTTTCATTCTGCTTCTGCTGGCGTCCCCATGACGCCGCCCTTAAAAGCCCAGTCTGAGCCCAGGTGAATCCCATCTACCTATGCCCACACCCTACTCCAGGTGCCCACCATCAGGCATGCATTTGGGACCGCAGGGTTCCGTCATCTATCCTGATGGCGGGAGGGCAGAAAAGCCTGATACTTTTTACCTTACCCTACACCATCCCATCTTGGTTGACATGAGCAATATCAGCAGGAGGCAGACAGGTTAGTCCCCATGACGGTCTGCTCCACTTGTAAGCATGGAGCTGAGCTTTCAGACATTTTGGTGTTTTTAACCTAAAAATAAAACTCCTGAGACAGTTTGATAAGGAATAAAAGAAGCACATTTCACCCCATTCAGACTTAAATTTTGAGTTATTTAGCTACCTGTGCCAATGTATGTTTTCTCCATTGGCAAATCCTTTCTTCCTGGAGCTGGGAAGAAAAGAAGGGTTTTGGAGGAAGGGGAGGAAGGAGATGACATTCTCTGGCACAGAAAAACTGCTTCCCCATATTCTACTCCCTGAAAACAAGAGATAGGGAAGTGAGTCCCAGAGAGTTTGTGAGGAAAATAAGAATGCCTGCTGCTTCACTGTGTTCCAGTAATTAAAGATTGATTTATGCTCACCAGCTCTTTTAAATGGATGGAGGTAAACTTTATTCTCATCTTAACCTGAGTTACGTTAATTGTCAGGGAATGGAAGTTTTAAAGAGAGCCAATAAAAGGATGATTTCTGAATGTGGCAAACCTGCTTAAGACTTACAGGTCATGGGACCTCCCCGGTGGCGCAGCAGTTGAGCGCTGGGTTGCGAAGCTGTCCGTGGCCTCTGCGGCACCGGTTCGATCCCTGGCTGCTCCCCGACCACCGGGGGAGGGTCCCACATGGCGTGCAGACCTCTCCTGACGCCCGCTGCTCCCCTCAGCAGTGTACTTCAGTCCCTCTGCCTGCTCTGCTCCCCGCTCTGGCCCTGGTGAATTCTCTCACCCTCCCGCGCTTCTGACTGTACCCAGTGCTTGTATAAATAAATAAATCTTCAAAAAAATAAAGCAATGAAAAATTGAATAAATGCATTAGTTTTTTAGACCACCTTGTTTTTCTTTATCTTCATGTCATTTATCAGTACCTGGAACCAACTTCTACGTTATCCTTACCTATGCGAAGCCATTTTGGCCAGACACATGTCTTCCTCCTACAATTACAGAAATTCTTTTTTCTTTATTGCAGTAACTGATTTACATCACCATATATTAGAAGTATAGGATCTCCCTCCTCAAAAGAATGCTACTCAGCCTTTAAGAAATTTAAACTCTTGCCATTTGCAGCAACATGAATGGAACTGGAGGGGATGAGGCTAAGTGAAATAAGCCAGAAGGAGAAAGACAAATAAGAGATGGTGTCACTTATACATGGAAGCTGCTGAGACCAAACAAAGGGTCAGATAAAGCCAAGCTATGAACTTACTCTAGAAAGTTGACTGTGGAAGTGAGGCTACCACAGGGTAAAGGGTAGGGAGTAGAAGGAGAGCAAGCTGGGGAGGGGACACAATGGAAAAAATGTTTTTAATTGAATTTAAGGTTTTATATAAAATTGACCATGATCACAGGGAAAGACAAAATTTTCCCGCTTGCCTCTCCTGGCACATAAGGATGCTCTCAGCTCTTGGGTAACAATCTGGGGTCAGAGGTGATCCAAGTCCTTCAATAAGTCACTTGCAGCATAGAGGATCCTCAACTATCTCTCAAATACTCTTAAGTATATTAGACATGAAGTAACTGCTATTGTAAAATCAAACAGTTCTACTATTCATGGCCTAACTCACAGGTAAAGTATTTAGATTTGTTTGGGTGCTTTAATCTCAGATTCCCCTCATTCATCCCATACTCCCTGCCCCAAGAAGAAAATCATGAAGAAATCATGCTGCTCCACTTAACCCAATAGTAGATATATGCATATTCTGATCCCTTTCCAATACGCCTATAGGCAGGCAAGGACTGCCACACAAAATCCATGAAATTCCTACATTCAATTCCATGCTCATGGAATATTCAATATTCATGGAAATTCTATATTCAGTAGTTAAATAGAAATTAAATGCTATTTTGTATGATATTTAAGATTTGATCTAATAGGGAGTATACTTGGCCTGAATTTTTTTTTTTAATTTGGCATCAAAAGTAAGCATAAACAAGAGCAATTACAGTAAACTAAAATGCTTTTATATAGCAAAGGAAACAATCAGAAAAATGAAAAGGCAGGGGCCTCCCTGGTGGCGCAACAGTTGAGTGCTGGGTTGCAAAGCTGCCTGCAGCCTCTGCAGCCCCGGCTGCCAGCGAGGGTCCCACAAGGCGAGGAGACCTCTCCTGTCTCATCCACTGCTCCCCTCAGCAGTGTATTTTGTCAGTCTGCCTGTTCTGGTCCCTGCTCTGGCTCTGGTGAATTCTCTCACCCTCCGTGCTTCTGGCTGTACCCAGTGCTTGTATAAATAAATAAATAAATCTTTAAAAAAAGAAAGAAAGAAAAGGCAACCTTCAAAGCAGGAGAAAATATTTGCATATCTTAGATATTCTGAACACTCAAAATATAAAAAGAACTCACACAACTCAATAGAAAAAATCCAATTAAAAATTAACAGATGATATCAATAGACATTTTTCAAAATAAGACAAATGACCAACAGATCTATGAAAAAGTGCTCAATAACATTAATTGTGAAGGAAATGCAAGTCAAAACCATGAGATATCACCTCACATCAGTTAGAATGGTTGTCATCAAAAAAGACAAGAATTAACAAGTGTTGGGGGGGTTATGACAAAACTTCTGGGTATATATCCAAAGGAAACAAAATCACTGTCTTGAAAAGATGCATGTTGTGTTTATTGCAGCATTATTTAGAATAGCAAAGAGGTAGAAACAACCTAAGTGTCCATCAACAGATGAATAAAGAATATGATGTTAGTATATACAACGAAATATTATTCAGTTATCTAACAAAAAAAAAGAAGGAAATCCTGTCATTTATGATAACATGGAGGGACCTCCTGGGAATTATATGAAGTAAAATAAGTCAGAGGAAGGCAAATACTGTATAATCTCATTTATATGTGGAATCTGGGGGAAACAAACAACTAAATTCATAGATGCAGGATGTGGTTGTGGTTGTCAGAAACAGGTGGTAGAGGATGGGGCAAATGGGTGAAGGGGTCAAAAGGTATAAATGTTCAAGGACAAGTCCTGGGGATATAAGGTACAGCATGAGGACTACAGTTAACACTACTACACAATACTATGCTGCATACTTAAATGTTGCTAAAAGCAGATCTTAAAAGTTCTCATCATAAGAATTTTTTAACTAGTATAGTAATGACTATTAACTAACTGTATTATAGTAATCATTTCACAGTAGATACATATAATTCTGTTTCACATCTGAAACGAATACCATGTTATACACCAAATATATCTTAATTTTTAAGAAAGAGCTAAAAAAAAACAGAAAAATCCTAGTTTTTTGAAAATAAAATGTGTCATGGGGTAAATATGTTATATTTGTGTGTGTGTGTACACAAATATTTGGTAATAAATACTTATTTACCAATAAAATGTATGCATATATATATACGGAAATTAATAAAATTACAAATATTTGAGATTTTCTAATCAGTTCTCTGAAGGCATAAAGTGCCTTAGCATGTTCACCCCTATTACATACTCTAGCAAATAAATTTAAAGGCAACTATTTAAGAATGAGCATCTGGCTCTATGCTGAGTAGAAAGCATGGCATTCTAGGATTACAACGATAATTCTACTTTTACAAAATTGAACCGTACAGGATTGTTAGCCCTAAGTGCCTTTTCCTTGGAGGTTATATAAAAGAATGACGGTATATTGAATGACCTTTAATTATTCAGTTTCCTTCTAAGGATAATGATCTGTATTCTAGATCCAACTGTGGGCCAAGACTAAATAAGGGAAACTCAGAGAATAGAAGCAGAGAAACAAATAAATTGAAAAACAAGTACCTGATCTGTTTTGCTCTGACAATTCCTTTTGCTCTTTAGAATACATATATATATATATATATATATATATATATATATATATTCATTTCCGTGCCCCCCTCCTAACCCCGCCTCCCTAATTGAAATAAACAAGCTTAATAACACTAGACGTGAATGGTAAATTTGAAGTTTAAATTTTGAAGGGCTCCGAACACTGTGGGTAAGAAGCAGGTAGCAACTGGAGAGCAGAGTATCACCTTCCTAAAACGTAACCCACTTCCTGCAGTACAAACGGGGCAACATGGCCGCTCAGGAGATGCTTCTGCTCTGCGGCTGTCCACGCAGTGTGGAAATGAACGTGAGGAAGGCCTGACTAGGGACCGGTTCTCCCCTGCGTGCCAAAAGGGTTCTCTGTCTCTTGAAGTTATGAGCTATAGTCCCCATGGAGAGATAATAAACAGTAAACCAAGTCAGAAAGTTCAACCAAGAGAACTCTTTAACAAGCAGCTGCCCAGGTGACCTACAATTTGTCTTACCCGGCATTCTGTTCTATAGCTCCATCAACCAGCACTACCCCCTGCATGCACAAGACACTTGGTAGGAAGCCCCGCTGCATGCTCCACTTACATACACCCAAGTTCAAACATTGGCATTTACACCAGAGGGGATTCTTTACGCGCCCCACCCCCATGCCCCGCACCCCTCAAAAAAGCATTCTTTAATGTGGGAGGTATTGCAGGAGATGATGTTTCTAAAACCATGACAGATGGTAAAGAAAGGCAAGCTTGGAATTTATAGAGGTTACACTAGAACAATGTTTTCAAGTTCAACCTCAGGTCAATAGTTTGCTAGATATGAGAAACATGGAAATAAATGTTCTTTCTCTTTTCCAAGTGATTTGAGGAAAATATTCACTCTGAGAAAGCACTTCCTTATGCTTTTTGAGATGAAAAGAAGGTTTCTATTTATGTAATATCCAAATGTCCTAGTGAGAAGCAAAACTTATTTGTCAAGCACACTAAACCTACCCACCCATATTGACTCATCCACTGTCTCAGATACACTCTGCAATCCAGAATATTTAAAAGGGAAAATCACATATTTTGTTGCTGTTTCTTCTCAGATAGTACTTATTCTGACTTTTGTAACTTCATAGGTTTTTGTTTTTTTTTTTCACTTCACTAAGTTACTTTTAAAAGCTCTTTGGTTTATTGCTAATTTCCCCCTTTTTAGGCTCAGTTATACAATATGGTATGTGTGTTGGCTTGTAATTTTGTAGCTGAATTTATGGGCCTGCTATAGTTCAAATGATATTCTATTTTTGCTTGTTTTATTTTTGCCTGGGCTTGATATGTTTTATGAGGTTCTTTCCTATAGTACTGGCATTCATATCTGGCATAACCAGAATTCTGTCTCTTATTTAATATTCCTTCAAAGTTTCAAACCTAAGTATTTTCTTTTGTGTGTTGTTGGAGCTTGTTGTGATTTTTTAAATAACTGGAAACGTTTCCTTCCACATCAGAAACTCAAGTTTTCAAGAAATCCCTTTGGGAATCTTTGTATGTGTATGTGGAGGGCAGAGAGGAGAGACAGCCAACATTGGCCTTCCTCAACTCGGGGTCCCAGAGGCCCTCTGTGCAGATGTGGGGGATGGGAGAGGTCGGTTTGGGGAGACAGAGGGTCATATTCCGCATCCATATTCTCCAGAGCACTTACCTGCCTGATTTCCTTTTTCTGCTCTAGCGAGGTGCTGCCTCATTGCACCCTTTACTAAACAGACTCCTCTTTTCTAAGCTTCTCACTTTCACAGTAAAAATGAGCCAGCGTAGTTGTGCTGGGATATCATGTACAGGCAGAGCTGATCCGCCAAGGAAAATTTGAAAACAGAGGGCAAAATTGTAAAGAGGTTTATTGAAACACAGGGTAGTTCAGAAAGATAGGTGCCTGCCTTAGCCCAAGGAATAAACAGTTTCACAAGCCACTCCGCCCAAAGGAAGCTATAAAAACCCTAATGATCCCTCAGGAGACCCTAGATCTAGCCCGGCCCTGCCTCCACTGGCTATAGGTCTTTGCACAAGCAGCTTCCCTAATGGGTGAATTTCATATAATTCAGAGATGAAAGCAAATATGGAAACTTCAAGCCCAATTGTTGCCTTCTTGTCTAGAAAGGGACAAATGAACAGGCAGAGCAGTAGGGTGACTGCCAAGGTCAGGTTAGCTAGAGGTAGGTCTCTTGACTGTTGAGAAATTTATTTTTTCTTTCACCACATCATACAGCTTCCCTTACCTGTAAAACCTGAGTGCGTGTTGGGGGAGCAAATAATTGCTCAAGTTTCTTGATGTTTAAGTCCATGACTCTGGGAAGCTGGATTTAGGTCATGTGGGAAGAATGTGCCCAACAACCATTTCTCATTCCCAGGTCCCTTCTTCATTCATCTCTTCCCTCCTCTACCCCATATCTCCACCCCTATCTCTTTTTCCTTTTTTCAAAAAAAAGATTTATTTATTTATACAAGAACTGGGGTACAGGCCAGATGCGCGGGAGGGTGAGAGAATTCACCAGAGACAGACAGGGAGCAGAACAGGCAGACAACCAAAATAGACTGCTGAGGGGAGCAGAGGGCGCAACAGGAGAGGTCTGCTGGGCCATGTGGCCGGCCGGGAATGGAACCGGTGCTGCAGAGGCTGAGGACAGTTTCACAGCAAGGCGCTCAACCCACTGCGCCACTGGGGAGGCCTCCACCCCTATCTCTAATTTCTTTTCTGCCCCCCATTTCCCTTCTGTTGGTCATTCTGAGTTTGGAAATTCTATGCAAATATCATAATTTACTTTGCATGGCCTATTTCCTTTGGGGCAAAAGTACTAGAGATAACCAATTGGTCAATAATAACTATGGCCCTTCAAAAAGAAAACATTTCCAAAGAATATTTTGAGGGAGACAGAATTGGAGGGGAAAAAAATTAGTTTTACATTTTGGGTTTCGGGGTTTTAACCCTTTCTATAAAAGGATGTTAAAAAGAAAGTTCAGAGCAGCCTTCTGGAAAATGCAGCGTTCTAATTCAAGTGTTGTCTGAGAAGAAGATAAAGCAGAGAGTACTCATTGTGCTAATGTGAAAAAGATGAATGACACCTAAATGGGTTTTCTTTGCATCACAGACCATGGTTAAGTGTTTTACATGCATTTGTCACTGCTATTAATGTAATCACATAAAACTTTCTCTTGTTCTCAAGTGCTTTTAAAGTGAGCTATTTGAGCTTTTGATTCTGCAGGTTTTCCTTGTCTTTCAAAATTAGCAAAGGTAAGATCTAAGCCCTGAAACTTTTTTTTTTTTAATGTAAGAGCAGAAGTAAAGAAAAAAATATGGCCTTTAGTTGGGTAAATTGAGAACTGCGGGCATTACCTTTCAAGGGCTGTTACCCGTAATTGTAATAAAAATATCCTGAGAGGATCATAAAGGATGTTGCGAGTGTTTTCTGTATTATATAATATTAATGCTAGATCTTCTACACAGGCCTTCCACATAAGTATTCCTCTTCTGCTGTGTTCTCCCTACGACTCGGGAGCTCACAGCTATCTTAAGGGGAGAACCCAAATGCCCATTACATACAACCAAGCAAGGACCTTTGGGATGGGCACAGGCTCAGCCTTGCTATAGGACTGATTTCTGAGGTTCACATAGTTATAACAGGGATGAACTCTGTGCAGTGTCAAAAAACAAAAACAAAAACAAAAAACAGGCCCAAAATGAAAGCATTATTGCAGGGTCACAGCAAGACATAATGCCTATCCTAAACCCAGTTTCAGCCTCTCTGAATAGTGGAAATTTAAACTAATCAGTCTGGAATCTTCTAGTCAATACTAGTGACAGAATCTGTGATGAGACACCCACTCCCCCCTTCACCTAAGAGACGATGACTGAAATAATCTTTCTTTTCCTTTTCTTTTTTTTTTTAAAGATTTATTTTTATACAAGAATTGGGGTACAGGCCAGAGATGGGGGGGTGTAGATAGGATTCACCAGAGACAGAGCAGGGAACAGAACAGGCAAACGGACCAAAGTACACTGCTGAGGGGAGCAGCAGGCAAGACAGGAGAGTTCTGTCCCGCCATGTGGGTTTCTCCCTGGTGGGCTGGGAATCGAACTCGTGCTGCAGTGGCTGCGGATTGCTTCATAGGTTGCGTCTTAACCCCTGTGCCACCAGGGAGGCCCTCTTTTCCTTTTCTAGTGACTGTGCCCTCCATTTTTCTGACTATAAAAACCTCCTACTTGCACAGTCCTTTGCATAGTCTCTTAGCTTGCTAGGTAGGGTGCTGCCTGATTCATGAATTCTTTAATAAAATCAATTCCATCTTTAAATTCATTCCAATTAATTGTTTTTGTAACAGTTGGAGAGTGTAAAGCTCCTCCTTAGCCTTCAATGCACCCCCGCCCCCACCCTCAGGGGAGGGAGAAGGAGGCCTGCTTCCTTTCTTCCTTGACCTAGAAGACCTGGATTTGAAGCTCAACTGTACCATTTCCTGTCACTGTGGCTTTGGGCAAGTTACTTAATCTCTCTAAGCTTCAATGCCTCTTATAATACCTGCTTACAGGGCCCCACTGAGGTAAAACATGGAAAACACCTAGTGCAGGGGCTGGCACCTCGTTGCACTTACTGATTCATGTTTGTCCAGTTTGTCATCCTACTGAAGAGCCAGGAAGTTATGGAAAGTTCCCTTAAATACTCTTGCCCTGTCATACTTGAGAAGCAAACTCATTTTTTGTTTTGTTTTGTTTTAAATTAGTAGACTTCATTTTTTTTGGGTAGTTTTAAGTTTACAGAAAAAAAAATGAGTAAAAAGTACAGACAGACCTTATATACTCCCTGCTGCACCCACATTCCCCAAAGTTTCTCCTATTAACATCTTGTATTACTGTTACCTATGTATTGTCATTGATGAGCCAATGTTGATATGTTATTCTTAACTAAAGTGTATAGGTTGCATTAGTGTTCACTATTATTTTTCTACATTCTATGGGTTTGACAAATGTATAATGAGATATACCCACCACTATAGTATTTTATTTGAAGGATGAGAGATTTCCCTCCTCTCCTCTAGATTCTTCGCAACTGGTGGAATAATCAAATTAACAATAGACAGATTAACAGGAGGAAAAAAAACAAAAGTTTAATATATACTTCCTGAATACATGAAAAAGACCTAGTAAAAATCAAGTAACGGGGCCTCCCCTGGTGGCGCAGGCAGTTGAGCGCCTCGCTGTGAAGCTGCCCGCGGCCTCTGCAGCGCCGGTTCAATCCTGGCTTGCCGGCCCACATGGCACAGCAGACCTTTCCTGTCACGCCTGCTGCTCCCCTCAGCAGTGTACTTCATCAGTCTGCCTGTTCTCCTCCCCACTCTGTTTCTGGTGAATCTTCTCACCCTCCTGCCTGTACCCTGGTTCTTGCATAGATAAATAAATAAATCTTAAAAAAAAAAAAATCAAGTAACAGGGCCTCCTTGGTGGCGCAGGGGTTAAAGACAGCACTATCATGCTATCGCCAGCCACTGCAACATGAGTTCTATCCCCAACCGGCCAGGGAGAAACCCACATGGTGCAGCAGACCTCTCCTTCCACGCCTGCTGCTCCCCTCAGCAGTGTATTTCAGTAGATCTGCCTGTTCTGCTCCCCTCTCTGTCTCTGGTGAATCCTCTCACTGCCCCACACCTCTGGCTTACACCCCAGTTCTTGTATTCATAAATAAATAAATCTTTAAAAAAAAAAAAAAACAACTGAGTAACTTGCCAAAATGGCTTAATTCACTTCCTTAAATAACAGAGGATATTGGGGATGCAGATGGGGATGGAGGGGTATCAGTTAGGGGAAGTTACAGGAAAAGCAAAAAGATGTGAGTATTGCACAGATTTAAATTGCTCTCTTCTCCACTGCTTAAAGATAAGGGGATTTGGTCACATACCTGCCCTTTCACACAGGGAAGCTTTTTCTTTATACATGTAAATGTCTTCAAATAGGCAATTTCCACCTGTCAGATCCCCTCCTATGTCTGCTGTTTTCTAAGATAGTAGTTTAAAATAATCCTATGCCAAAAAGACTTACTTTAGAGAGAAAAATTTTGCTTCCCACGATATCATACAGCAGTAGTTTCACTGCCCTATAAAACCTCTGAGTTCTTCCTCTTCAGGCCTCCTTTTCTTCCCCCAAATTCCTTACATTCTTCTACTTTCATAGTTCAGAATTTCAAATAGATAAAATCATATACTATTTAGCCTTTTAAAATTGACTTCTTCCACTTTGCAAATGCACTTCAGTTTCTCCATGTCTTTTCATGACTTAATAGTTCATTTCTTTTTGTTGAATGATTTCTCATTGGAGATATCACAGGTTGTTTATACAGTCACCCTTGAAGGGTGTCTTTATTACTTTTAAAGTTTCAGTGATAGTCAATAGACCTACTTCCTGAATTTGTGTGTAGGTTTTTGTGCGGACCTAAGTTTTCAATTTATTTAGATAAATACCAAGGAGCACAATGGCTGAATGATATGATAAGAGTCTGTTTAGTTCTATACAAGACCACCAAACTCTCTTCCTAAGTGACCATACCATTTTGCATTCTCACTAGCATTTTTTAAGTGCTGAAACATTCTTTGGAGGAAAGGGCACATTTCTATTATGAGTCACAAACATTTGCAAGTCTCTGTATTTTGTTTACATCCAAAAATTGGGGTTATTTGAATTTCTAAAAACTCAAAATTACACTCCAAAATCTCCCTACATCTGAAAGTTATTTCTTCCTGTTATAACTAATGTAATGACCCAATTGGGAAAAGTATTATTCCAGGCATGATAGGTCAAGATTTATTAAAAGAGCAAATTAAATAATTCTATTTAAAAAATTTTGAAATCCGACATATACCAAAAAAAAAAAAAAAAAAAAAACAGGTAGATCATTTACAAAATATGGCAACCGTAAAACCAATGAGGAAAAAATATTTCAAGCAAAATGATGGTATAATTGTCAGGGCATCATTTAATAAAAATAAAAACTAAGCCCCCATTCCCTGCCCAGCATGCAAGTTTGAGAGGCTTGAATGGATCAGGGACTCCATAAGTTGCCATGGAAAACAGACCATAATACTGATAATCTGGATCATAACCAGAGGAGCTCCAGGAATGCAGAGGCAAAGTAGGGACACATTCTGCATCAAAAGACAAAGCCCAAGGCTAGATATCCCAGCAAATCACTGATGTCCTGGGTAAGGAAGTCAGCAGACAGAATACAGAAAGGACATCAAGACCCTCCCCCAATGCAGATATCCTCTTCTTTCTTGCTGCTGCTCCTTTCAGCAATAAATTCACCTTTCTATTCACTGTCTCAGGAGAATTCTTTCACCCCCATGCCTCTGGCCCTCACCTCAATTTTTTCCCTGCATCAAAAATGTGTGTCAATCTAAGGAGATATGAAAAAAGGTAAAAGGAAAATGGATGTGGTTTAAGAAGCTAAAGTTACATTTTCCTCTTATGGGCTCTTGTAAGGTCTGATGTTTACGCTTTCATTATTACATCTTACTGTGTCCTCAGAAAAGTACATCATATGAAAGGTCTCATGTTTTCATGACCTATGAAACTGATGGAGATAAGGAGTCAGAGAAGGGAAAAGGGAATTGCGTAGTAATTGTCTGGGGCTTTATTCTGGAAAGGAGGAAAATTGTCAGGGTGCAAAACAAATCATCCAGTACCCCTCTGGGTTCCTCTAGGCTGATAAATAGTCAAAGATGAATTAGATAGACTGCTAAGAAAAAAAAGAAGCCAGAAAGAAATTTAATAATAACATGTTTACCTTCTGTATATATGGGAGCAATCCAACAAAACTGAGTAACTTGCCATGTAGCTTCATACTCCTTATTATATATAGACTAGCTGAGAAAGAGGAAGTTAGGGGGGAAGAAAAGAGAGGCGCAATAGGATGTTCACAAATGAAGGCACGATACAGAAAGGTATTCAGATTTGTTCTACCTTCTCCACTCCACTTAAGGAGTTTAAGTCTCCCTAACACTGTAAGAGCCAAGTCCTCAGAATGATGATTATATGTCTCCGGCCTTCAGAATCTCTCCCATAAAAAATGACCCTTTTAACAGACATATTTTGTGGTGGCATATATTTGCACTCCTACAGTATCTTTGAGAGATGTTTTCATAATTTGACTAGGACTTTGTAGTGCAATGACTGCTTAAAAACTCTATGGTTCTGGGCCTCCCTGGTAGTGCAAGGGGTTAAGACACAACCTATGAAGCTATCAGCAACCACTGCAGCACGAGTTCGATCCCCAGCCAGGGAGGAGACCCACATGGCGCCGCAGACCTCTCCTGACTCACCTGCTGCTCCCCTCAGCAGTGTATTTCAGTCAATTTGCCTATTCTGTTCCCCACTCTGTCTCTGGTGAATCCTCTCACCCCCTACACCTCTGGCCTGTACCCCAGTTCTTGCATGCATGAGTAAATAATATCTTTAAAAACAAAACAAAACAAAACAAAACAAAAAACTCTATGGTTCCTCCTATGAAACTTTGGTTAGAGAAATCCCAAGTTATGATTGATCAAATAAGAAGCCTTCTGTTGAAATTCCAGGTCTGTAATATTAAGAGTAATGAATTGCTGTTTTAAAGAATGGTCAAGTACTATGAGTCAGACAGCAAGTATGTCTACTTTGCTGATCGTGAAGTCAATTGAAGTGAAGTAAAACTGAAAGAAGGAGCAATGGACATATTAGCAGATAAAGTGGTAAGCACTTGGACAGACTCTAGGAAAGAAAAGAGAGCTGGGGAGATGGGTTTGTCTCAGGACAGCTATAGTGAAGGGGTAGGTATGTCCATTCTCTGTAAGAGAAGAGTTCTATCAACATGTCCACTGGCCTTTCACTTGTCCTTCTTGGGGCAAAATCCCTCGCCTGCTCTGAAATGGCTTTTCCTAAGCAAACAAGTCTTCCAAAGCCCTTTGATCTGAGAAATGACCAGAGATGTCATGTGGGAAACTAATGGTCTACAATGTTGTGGGGAAGAGTCAGATGTAGGCTACATCCCCACATAGAAGAGGGGGAAGTTAAGAATCCACCAAAGACTGAGCAGAGAAAAGAAAAGGCAGATTTATTGAAATATAATGCAAAGTGAAACAGCAGAGGCGGCAGAAGAGGTCTGCTGTGTAGAGAGTGAGGGTCTTGAGGTTCTATTTATACTCAAGCCATCACTGATTGGTTAGGGTGACTAGTCTTTCTGTGCCCTGACTGATGATCTGATTTAGCATAGAGGATCATCAACTCATCAGTTTAATGTCCTGGTTCCTATGACAGTGCCATCCACTCCCTTTATCCATTCAAGCCTCTCAAACTTGCCTGCTGGGCAGGAGTGGAGGGCTTAGTTTTTAAATTTAGTAATGATACCACAACATGCTCGGTTTCAGGGGAAGCAGATTCGACAAAGCAACATATGTTGGGCAAAGCCAGCACAGTATAAAAATCCAAGGGGTACTAGATTTGAGAATACAGAGGTGGACAAATAGGGAGAAAAGGCAAGAAAACTACTTACGTCTGTTCATACCTAAGAGATGATTAATGCAGGATAACTTATTGTCCTTTTTAGTATATATGCAGGCTCAAAAGGATCACATTTACTGGTAAAAATGGAATTGTAAATTTTTAACCCCTATCTGTTTGAGATAATGTTTCCAGGTAGTTAAAGAAAGAGAATAAAAATCGTGCTGTCTTGGGTCTGTTCCCAGCTTTGGAACTTGGCAGCTTTTTCAGAGTTTCACTCAAGTTCTCAGGTCAAAGGAATCAAGTAGAAGAGGTATTCATGTAAACACAGTGTGTTTTTCTGTGAGTAACAGACCTACTCCAGTTATTTATTTTAGATTTGCAAAAATGTTCTCATCCCAGTGGCTTCAGGGCATGTGACAGTCTAAAAATTGAGACTCATTAGAGAAAATTTCTATGCATTTCAGTCTTATACAAGAGCTTCCTCCTGATACTCTGAAAAATTCTAAGACAAGATTTCTTACAGTTTGCATTATCCCTAGTTGCAATGAATTTTTAAAATATCTTAGGCCATATCTATAACTAAAGACGAGTCATCAGCAGGGGATGATAATTTTTTTAAGGATCTACTATAGATAATAAAGTTGAATTTAAAAATGTTCCCCTTGCATACCTTCTTCATGCACTTTTTCAGAAGTCTTGCACCTCATGTCTCCATACTTTTGGTGTTTTCTTACAAGTATGTGCTCTTTCTACAGTTTATCGTTTGCTGCATCTATTGATGAGTGAGACCTGGGAAATCTAATCTAAGCCCTGGACTCTTAGGAAAGCAGCACTTTGCTTTGCTTCATTTAGAAGGAAAGACCTCTGTGGTTAGTCATCCAAATATATTATGCATAAAGAATTTGCATTAGAACTCTGACACTGCTTCTCTTTCAGAAATGGAAATCTGAGTGACGTAATGCATCATCGGTAAACTTTAGATGGTTAACGTTTTGGCCTTTCTAGATGTCATTACTATCTTATTTTCTTTAAGTCAATAGTTTTCAAAAATCTGCTTCTAGTATCACAGAACTGGGAATTTGATGATTCATTAGGATGTGTTAGAGACAGTTCACGCATACTATGGGCAAGTGTGGCATGCAATGCATAGCATCGGAGCTTGTTACAGTAAATTAGTAAAATCAGGAGTAAAATATTTTCCTTTCTTGTCAAATAATTTGTTGTCTCTTTGGAGAAAAGTTCTTAGCAAACAAAGTGTGGAGTTGTTTCAGGGCAGGGTGAGGGGCACTCTAGAATCCTCAAACCTGCCCACACTGAATAGGTTTTGCCATCCGCCACATCAAGACAAGACATTCTAGTGCATAAGAACTTCAATAGAAAATAATGTTAATACAATTAAGAGAAAGAATATAGCTAAAATATTTTCCAATTAAACACCCAAATTTCCCATCCCCTCATTGGTAAATGCCCAGCAAATAGGGTTGGCCCAAAGCAAGACCGCTCAGGCCTAAAAACTTGCCACAAGTTTAAGGCACTTCCTGGTGGGAACCCATAGGAAAGGGGCAGAAGGGACCAGGCAAGTCTGGAAGGAAAAGAGCAAAATCAAAATAAGATAAAGGCTCCCATTGTCAACACCCCCACGAGTCTCTCACCCATGTCTATTTCAAGTGTCTCCTTCCATGTCCCCCAAGTCCCTGGTATAAGTTCAAGACTAAGAAGCAAGTGCGGCTTTTTCATGTCTCTTGTTCCATGTACCTCCTCCAGGTCTCCGTCTTGATCCCCTTTTTTCCTCCCCCTCTTCTCCTCCCTGCCCTCATTTACCCTGTTACAGAGGCAGTCTTCTCAAAAGGGACAGTGATGCTTTTTCTCAATGTGTCCAGAGAACTTTTCTAATAAGTGTGATCTTGATATGCGAATTAGAGGTCAACTGAGGCACCAGGAACCTCAGAAGTCTATATTACCATTATCTAAATAATTCAGACTATATTAAGTAAAGAGCAATGAAGGCCCAAGGGGCTAAGAGAAGCTTTGTCCTTATCTCAGTTGTTCACCTTTTTCGTGTTTGGGAAGTAGTCACTGCTTCCCATTTTTATGAGCTAGAAGAACATAATTTGGGGAGTATCATTTAGATGTAGATTTATCAGTGAACATGTCCTCTCTATGTGAGAATTTCATCTTTACTTTTAACAATGAAGCACCCACTCCTTGTCTGTCATGTAAAGTCTCCCCTTTTCTGTCCCTGTTGCTCCAGATCCTTAAAAATATGATGAATATCCCCAGTCTACTCCATTTTCTTTAAAATGTACAAACATGTAAATTGTCCATCTGTATATTACTAAATTTTGGCCTTCCCCCCTCTTAATCTGCCTGATGAATCCAACCTCAAAAGAATCCAAATGAGAGTGGAGAATATTCCCTCCATCCCAAAAAAAAGCAATTTAAGAATATCTCTAAGGCAGCACATGTAAAATAACATAGTGCAGACTCAGTATTGTGGAGAGATGTAAGAAGTAACAAAGAAGGTAATATGAAAGAAGAAGCATTAAGTTGAAAGAATGAGAGGAATATATTTGTGGCATTATTCTATGTGTGACATATGTAAAACAATAACAACAAACCACCTTACAACCTTAAAATAGAGTTTATTAATCAATATCTTCACTGGTTTTTTCATAATAAACTAGGTTAATATCCAGCTTATTTTTCCCTACATTTAACATAGTATTAGAGGGCTGAGACATACTTGGGACTGTTCTTCATGCATATGGAGATGGACACAGATCACTGCTGAAAGTCTAGATCTTTCTCTGAAAGTTCTCCAAGATGGTATGCATTTAAGTAGGAAAGACAAGCGGTGAGAAAACAGGGAAACTAAGATTTCAAATTGAAACAGTCTAGAATGTGTATTAGCCTGAAGAGTGGGCACCGGTGGAAGAAATAGAGTAAGGAACAGACCCTACAAAGTAGGTTCCCTGGGGGAAGAAACTCATCATCTGGTTTCCCACTATAGCCCCAGTGCGAAGAGTACCTGACAGGTGGAGATGCTCAATTAATATGTGCTAAATAATAAGGGTTGACTGAATCAGTGAACTCACAAAAGGTGAATCTACAATTCAGTACACAAGACAGATGTTCCTTTCATGTCAACTTCAGTGTGTGCTGCATAAAATGACTTCTAAATGTATCTGACTATACAAAAGTGGAAATATAATTTTAAAGGGGGTAAAAGGAAGAAAGAAAAGCTGTATCGTGCAAAGATCTTTTCTTTCATATTTCATCATAATTATCTACATTATTATCATAGTAATTGAGGTCCCATTAAGTGTAGAATCTGATTACACATTTTATCTCTTCTGCTTGTGTTTTCTTTGTTAAGAAAAACTTCAGAAATAATAGCAAGCAAAATTGAATGAGTAATATTATCGTAATAATAAATATACCTTCCTCATTAAAAATGTTTTAAGTATACTATTTGCCATTTATTATTTTCTAGACTTGGACAATGCTCTATTGGCAGGAGCAAACTGTTTACCCTTATATTTTAATCCTCTTCCCTTATCTGACCTGAACCTATGAACTCAGTCTCACATTGTTCCATGTATATATGTTGTTCCACCTCAATTAAAATGACCTTCTTTCTTGATTCATGTCATTTTACTTTCCAGATTTGGTTATATTTATTTCCATGTCTGGACATATCCTCACTTCATATGAACTGCTACTCTCACTTCTCAACTTCTAGCTCAAGTTGCAGTACGCCTGAAAACATTTATCTGTCCAGTCACTTTTTATAAAATTTCAGTTGCACTAGTAATTTTAGAGCAAAGTCGGTGCTTTAGGTATTATGCATGGTTTTTCATAGAAGATATTTGGTAAATATTTGTTGAATTTTTTCTGGTTGTGGTTTTGTGAGTCAGTATTCATTTTCATAACTGAATTTAAAAACAACTGTCTTCTGAAACACTAGGTAGAATGCCATGAGTAGGTGTGTACCACAACTTTTTACATGAGCACATTATATGACATAATTTTCTCCATCCTTTTGAAGTAGGAGCATTTGAACATGATCTCCAGCCAATGAGTTTTGTTCATTCCAATGTAGAATGTTTTTATTTCTAAATTTCATCAGTCTTGTATTTGATTTCTCTTTCTGCTGAATGATTGGGATATTAGTCATACCAGGCCAGAACTAAAAGTCTTTGGTCTGGGTTTATAACTTTACAATGGATTTTTTTCAGAAGCAACATCTGGCTATGAGAAAGACTTCACAGGCAGCTTTGGTGAATGCTGTGCAAGTGACAGCAGGTTATCATGAGTTCAAACTGCTCTAGGGCTCTGAGTGTAGTGTGATTTTCCTATTTCCTTCCCTATTGTTGTCCTTCTGATAAACTCTAAGTCATTCCTCTACTGATGATGGCTTATAATTAGAAAGCACTTTCTCTGCCCAGATGTGGTTGTGTGCCCAAAAATTTAATATGGATATCACCCCATTGATAAAGAGATGATTAAACCTTTTTTTTTTTTTTTTTTTTTATACAGGCATGTTTTATTTATTTTGTTTTGTTCGTTTGTTTTGTTTATACATGCACTGGGTACAGTCAGAAGTGCGGGAGGGCGAGAGAATTCACCAGAGCCAGAGCGGGGAGCAGAGCAGGCAGAAGGAACGAAGTACACTGCTGAGGGGAGCAGCGGGCGGCAGGAGAGGTCTGCGCGCCATGTGGGACCCTCCTCCGGTGGCCGGGGAGCAGCCGGGGATCGAACCGGCACCGCAGAGGCCGCGGGCAGCTTCGCAACCCAACGCTCAACCGCTGCGCCATCGGGGAGGCCCGATTAAACCTTATAACATCATTTATTGAAAACATATGTTTTGGCTCTTGGTAATGACAGAATAGCATATAATCCTTCTGCCAATTATGAACTCTGCACAAAATATACAACACAACTGCTTGAGATAGAGCAACCAAAAGCAGGCAGAAAATGGAGGTGACATGATAGTTGATAACTTCCTGGCTTTTCGTTTTAGGGCAATCTTAGCAGCATATGTGGGTGTAGAATTTAACCAGGGTATATAAATTCTTCTATGCTGAGAAGAGTTTGGGGCAACCAGAACAACTGGAAAATGAAGAAATGAACTCTGTAAAGGAAACATTCATTAATGGGAGATCCTTAAATCTGCACACAAACTTCTTAGGTTCTTATTTCACTCCTAAATGCACGAATAAGCAGCAAGAATACAGTGTTTCTAGTGTAAATTTCCAAGAGCTGAGCAGAGATTTCAATATCTGTCTTCGTCTGGGGGGATAGAACTTGACATTCAAATGCAACCAAGCTAACAGGTCTCGATGAACATCTTCAACTTTCTGGTAGGGCCACATATTAGGAGTAAGAATCGCATCCAAAACTAAGATTAAAATGGAAGTAAATCTGTCCTAACAAAGTTGAAAACTAAAACCAAATATTGACAAGATCAAGGTGATTCACCAATTATATAAGTGCCTGCTTTAAAAAATCCAAAATCCCAACATTGTAGAATACAGGATCTCTATAATGAATTCTCATGACAGTTTCAATGTAATTTTGTTTTAAAATGTAATGTGCAAGACAAAGAAAAATGTGACTGATGATCAAGAAAAAGACCAATCAATAGAAATAGACGTATAGCTCTTGGTCTTAGCACCATCTTCTTAGAAGCCTCTACAACATGAGAGCCAAGTGGCAGAAGAAGTGAATGGCAGACTGAAATAAAAAAAAAAAAATGAGGTGGAGATCCAAGTAAACTGATATCACCTGAGGAAGCCATAGGAGTGGAAATAAGGAAAGCTAGAGACTAGGAACACTAGTACAAATTATTAAACCACAGGCTACTGTCTAAACCTTGTCCCAGTGAATCTAGAACATCCATTGTTACATGAGCATTGTGTTGATCACTGTGACCACCTTTGAGAGACCCACATTGCTCATACCAAAAACAGTCCCCTTTGGTTCTTTGCCCTGGCATGTGACATTCTAGATGAGTTCTGTTCTCAGTTGTGACTGAATATAACAAATACACAATAAATGATCCCTTCTGCTATCTTAACTGAAGAAAAAAAATGACATATAGATCACTGAGAAATTGGTAATTAAGAGCTTCAACATAACTTCCTTCTTTAAGAATATGGATGAAGAAATAGGTAATTTCAGAGATATATGAAAACTCTATAAAGGAAACAAATGATACATCTAGAATTTTAAAATGTAAAAAAAAAATATATAATTTTAAAATATATATATATATATATATATAGTCCCTGAAGCTTAGAAAATATTGTTGGGATCAGCATCAGATTGAACAATGCAGAAAAATGGATCAGTAAATTTAAAGAGAGGTCAATAGAAGTTATTAAAACTGAAATGCAAAGAGTATAAAAAAATTAAAACAGAACTTCAATAAATTATATGATAATTGTAAGTGGTCCAAGATATAGACACTTATACATACATATGCAAATGGAAGGAAAGGAGAGAGAAATGAAAGAGAAAAAATTATCTCAAGGAATATTGGGAAAATTTTTCCAAATTTGAGAAAATAAACATTTACATATACACCCAAAAAGTTTGCCAAACTCTAAATAGAATAAATTACCATTTAGGCACATTTGATGAAAACTAAACAAAAATTATTGAAAGCAGTCAGAAAAAAAAGATATATTACATACAAAGGTATAACAAAAATAATATATTTGATTTGTTATCAGAATCAGAGTCTGGAAAGTAATCTAATGGCATCTTTTAAGTTCTGAAATTTCAAAAAACCTGTAAGTTTACAATTTTATATATCATATAAATTTAATATACACTATTATATTTTATACAATATTTTATATTCTTGAAATATCCTTCAAGCTAAAGAAAAGTCTATGGAATATAAATTAATATAGACACTATGGAAAACTGTATGAACTAAAATCACCATATGAGGCAGCAATCCCAATTCTGGGTGTAAATCCAAGGGAAAGGAATAGGATCCCAAAGAGGCATTTGCACTGCCATGCTCATTGTAGCATTATTCACAATAGGTGAGAAATGGAAACAACGTAAATGTCCGTCAGCAAATTAGTGGATAAGCAAATGTAATATATATGCAATAGAATGTTCACTAGAAGGATGGAAATCCTGTCATTTTCGATAGTATGGATAAACCTGGAAGGCATTATGCTAAGTAAAATAAGCCAGATATTATTTTACTATTGTGTAAATTATTAGAGAAAGATAAATATTTCACAGTATCTCTTTGTATGTGGGATCTAAAATAAAAAAAAAAAGTCTTAGAAAATGTCTCTTAGAAACGAGTAAGTATTTACTAAGATCTGATAACACTGGGTAGGAAAAATAGATGTTTGTACAAATATTCATATATAATATGAATAGATCTGAGGTTGTAATGTGAAACATGATGACGATAATGGGTTACACTGTAATTATAGAATGGAAACTTGCTAAAAGGGTAGATCTTAAACTTGCACACACACACACACACACACACACACACACAAAAGATGTGAGGTGATGGATGTGTTAATTAACTCAATGCACACTTGAAAGACCTTATCCTATAATTTGTCAATTATATCTCAATAAAGCTGGAAAAAGGATTTTGGAAAACCAAAAGTCAAAATAGTTTGTTGCCATCCCGAAAGAACAGCTAGGGAGTTCTCCAGGCTACAGAGAATTACCATATGGAAATTTAGATTACAAAAAGGAATGAAGAATGCATGAAATATAAGCTTATGGATCAATAGAAAGATGGTTTTCCTTCATTTCTAAATGTCTAACAGACAATTGATTTTTACAAGCAAAAGTACTAATTATTTCTATGTTATAATTAATTCCAAGCTTACTTGGTAGCAAACACCATGCTGAGGGTTTTGCAAATGTTAATTCATACAATCCACACAAAAACACAACATGATGCAGACATGTGTACAAGTTCCTCTAAAATGGCAGCAGGCATTTAAGAGTGTAACTGGTAAAATATGGATTCTGGAATTTAGTAGATCTGGATTCAAATGTTGTCTTTCTACTTATCAGCTAAATATACTAGAAAATTTACTTAATGCTTTAAACATCAGTTTCCTCATATAAGACATATGCAGAGTAAAACCTCTTAAGTTGTGAAAGGTGAATGAAATAAATTCGTGCAGGAAAAACTAATAAGCACCTAACAAGTGCTCCTCAACCGTAAACTATTGTTATTATATAATCTGAAATTAGAACTCAGTACTGTCTGACTATAAAGTCCATCTTTGTAACAAGTGCACCACACTACTTCTATTTTTAGAGGACAACTCTAAACCATGGAAAATGAAAAAACAAAACAAAACAAACAAAGCAAAACAAAACCCGTCCTTATCAGGGAATCGATAGTATAGAGTACAAATGTCTCTGCCAAGTTAAAGAAAAAAAAAATCTGCTTCTTTCTTTGATAGAAGACATCTGTTTTGAAAACTGCTAAACTCAAGGATGGAAATTTAAATACCTTTAGATACTCGAGATTCCATCTCATACCACCTTTTATGGTTTTATTACAGCAGCACATTTTCAGTACCAACAAAAACAAACCAACCACACCAAAGATATGCACCTCAAAACATAGGCATTGATATGAAGCACTGGAAATTGTTAGAAGTAAAATTATTTTTCTTGTTCTGGCTAGTTATATCTTCTTTAAAAAACTTTTTTTTTTTAGAGGCATGTTTTTATTTATTTGTTTGTTTTGTTTATACATGCACTGGGTACAGTCAGAAGCGCGGGAGGGTGAGAGAATTCACCAGATCCAGAGCAGGGAGCAGAGCAGGCAGAAGGACCGAAGTACACTGCTGAGGGGAGCAGCGGGTGGCAGGAGAGGTCTGCGCGCCATGTGGGACCCTCCTCCGGTGGCCGGGGAGCAGCCGGGGATCGAACCGGCGTCACAGAAGCTGCGCGCAGCTTCGCAGCCCAGCGCTCAACCGCTGCGCCACCGGGGAGGCCCTAAAAAACTTTTATTTAAAAACCAAATCAATCAATCTGATGATTCTGTAAAGTTAATGTTAGGGTTTATAGTTTATCATTGCTTTCTGTTTTGAATTTTTGAGAGGATCATCCACAGTGAGAAAGTTTCCTGTCTATGAAATGCACATCTCTGTATAGTGCTACTAAACATTTCTGTTTTGCAATTCATGGGATTTTAAATATATTTTTAATTGCGTTTACAACACTGTATATGATTCAGAAATATAGAATCCCACCTCTTCACCACAGTCACAGGATGTTTAAATGACTTAGTTTCAGGCCTTTAAATCATTAAGGCATTAATTAGTTTCTATACATTAGTTTTTATACTAGTTCAAAGAAAAGGTTAATGAGCATCTACTATATACCAGGAATTATGTAAGATGTTGTGGAATAAACACAAAAGAATGGATATACCAAAGTGACTCTGAGTTCTAATTCCAGACTCAAAGGAGTCTGCAAATAATGTTTAGTTTACAACTGCTGTGACAGAAAGATTAGGTCTAAAGATAATGGAAAATAGAGAAAACTTCTAGATTGATTTCCCAGTGAACTTCAGTTATTGAAGTATATAGAGTTAGACCTTTATTCAAAAAATAGTCGAGAAATGCACAGTAAGATCCTTAAGTAGCACAATGGGATGTTTTAAAACTAAAGCGACATTCAAAGTTTCTAGATATTGGACTTGATATTGATTTCTTGAACGTGATACCTAAAGCACAGGCAATGAAAACAAAAATAGACAAGTGGAATTATATCAAATTAAAAGGCTCTATACAGGAAATAATTCAACAAAATGAAAAGCCCATCTACAGAAAGGAAAATATTTGCAAACCATACACTTGATAAGGGGTCAAGACCCAAAATATAAGAAACACTGTCAACTAAATAACCAAAAACAAAACAAAACAAAAAATAAACAAACAACAACAACAACAAAAAAACACCAAATAAGCTAACGTAAAAACGGGCAAAGAACTTTTTACCAAGAAGACACACAAATGGTTAACAGGCATCTGAAAAGGTGGTAACATCTATTATCATCAGGGAAATGCAAATCAAACCAAACCACAGTGTGGTATCACCTCACACATGTTAGAATAGTCATTTATCAAAAAATAGAAGATAAGTGAGATCTGGTGAGGATGAGGAGTGAGGGGAACGCTTGTGCATTGTTGGTAGGAATGTAAAATGGTTTAACCACTGTGGAAATTAGTATGGCAATTCCTAAAAAAAATAAAAAGTAAATATTTGGTCCAACAACCCATCTGCAGGGTATACAAAAGGAATTGAAATAGGATCCCATATTCATCATGGATTTATCACAACAGTCATGATTGCAAAGCAATCTAAGTGTTGGTCAAAGGATGACTGGATGTAGAAATCGTGATCTATACATCAACGGAATGTAATTCAGCCTTAAAAAAAAATTCTGTCATTTGTGACATAGATGGACCTGAGAATATTGTGATAAGTAAAATGAGCCAGTCACAGGAGTACAAGTGTATCATGACCCTACTTTTTTAAGACTAATCTAAAATGGTCAAATTTACAATACCAGAGAGTAGAATTATGGTTAGCAAGGGATTAGGGGGAAGAGGAAATAGCTAAAGGAAACAAAGTTTCAGTTATGCAGATGGATAAATGCTACACAGTACAACAGTGCAGTACAACGGTAAAACATGGGGACTGTAGTTAACAACACTATCATTTACTTAAAATTTTGCTAAGAGGGTAAATCTTCTATTAATTGCTTTTAGCACATTTAAATATATAATATAAAAATAAATGAAGGGGCCTCCCCGGTGGCGCAGTGGTTGAGCGCTGGGTTGCGAAGCTGCCCGCGGCCTCTGAAGCGCCGGTTCGATCCCCAGCTGCTCCCCAGCAACTGGAGGAGGGTCCCGCATGGCGCGCAGACCTCTCCTGCCGCCCGCTGCTCCCCTCAGCAGTGTACTTCGGTCCTTCTGCCTGCTCTGCTCCCCACTCTGGCTCTGGTGAATTCTCTCACCCTCCTGTACTTCTGACTGTACCCAGTGCATGTATAAACAAAACAAAACAAAAAATCAAAAAACAAAACAAAAAAAAATGCCTCTATTAAAAAAAAATAAAATAAAATAAATGAAGGAGGAGAGAAGAAACTTTTGGAGATGCTGAATAAGTTTATATCCTTGATCTTACTGATGGTTTCGTGGTGCCAAACTTGTCATGTTTTATATAGTAAGTATGTATAACTTTTGTATGTCAATTATATCTCAATAAAGTGGTTTTTAAAAAATAAAAGTAAAACAACATTATCATAGTTATTAAACAAGCCAACCTTAAATTTTAGCTTTTTTCTGGGTCTGCATTCTTTTGCTGTAACATACTACAATTAATTAAAGCAAAAAATAAAAATAAACTGATATATTTAAAGTACATTTTTCAGTCTGAGTTTCTTCCAATATTAGAATAAAAAATAGCACATCATGAAGTAGGTTTTGGCATCAACTCAGCAGCATACATGTTATATGACCAGATTAAGTCAAGCAGCTTTAGACAAATAAAGATAACCTGAATTGACGCTATAGAATTATTAGTAGATGAACCTGTCACATATTTCTGTTTTCTTTTGGCTTAACTTAGGAGGTACTTTCTGGTTTTTACCTTGGCACAAGATATAAAATAGACTTAGCTTGTTTCTTGGTTGGTGTTTTTTTTAAACTTACTCTGAATTTATTCTCACAGAGGACATGCTGCTTAAGAAAACAGGTGTTGCAGCATAATCTCTGGAGGTATTATTTAAGTTCAATGTGATTTGCTTAAAGAATCAAGTATGAACACCTTGTTTCAACACAGGTCAGTAGATGATATTTATTTGGATTTAAATAATGATGATTTGTCATAAAAAAAAAATACCCATGACTCTGTTTACACTTGCTAATACTTTGAAACCACTAGTGATGTCAAATGTTATGCTTTGGAGTTTGGGGGCTTTAATAAGGTGGTATAAATATGACAAAAATCATCTTACCCATTCAGCACATCCCTGGATCTCCTTAGTGAATATAATTCATTTCTCACAAAATGATAAGAGGAGTAGTAGTAGTAGGAGTAGAGTAGTAGTAGTAAATGCCATCAATATTCAGAGTATGTTTTTTGAGAAAATAAGAAGGAAAGAGAAAGCAACATTTTCGTAGAAAGTATTTTCGTCCCTTCCAAAGAGGTTATAAAGCATTAATATTGCTGAAAACACAAGTCTCAATGTTCTACTTAGTTCATCTTGCTGGAACTGAACTAGAAAATTTAAGACAGTCATACAACACTCAGATTATCCAGTATGGAGTATAATTTAGCATGGAACCTAAAGGACAATGAGTTTTCCTTGCTTTTCTTTTTAACTAAAAGAAAAATAAAGCTGTCTCCTGAGATTAGTGTTAAAGAGTAGGTAACCATTTAAGAGAGGCTGGAAGGTCTGGGAAATGAATAATGCAATAATTTGGCTTGTGGCTATTGCTGAGAACCTTATCAGAGATATGCTCAGCTTGACTAAAAGTCTTTACTTTTTTCAAATTATGCTTATTGAAGTTTACATCTTTGTGTCTACTACAGAGGTTACGGGCTCAGACCCCTACAAATGTCTACTTTCATGCCCTGCCCACCACTAGTACCCCAACAATCTTGCACCATGTTCTACTGGGTCCCTTCCCTCCTCCACTCCCACCCCACCACCCACCCCCTTGGGTTGCCTCAGTTTTACAATATTAAAGAATTTATTATTGGTTTGGTTTTGACCGACCCTTTCTTCTATTGTCTCTACATTTCACATGTAAGTGAGACCACCTGGTATTTATCTTTCTCCTTATTACTTCTTTCCTTTAGCAATATCACCTCCAGTTCCATGAGACTTGAATATATTTAACAGATTGGAAGTGGGGAAGAATGTCACAGAAAGTGAGAAGTTGAGTGTACAGATAAAAACATACATTTTAAAATCAAATAGCCCTAGGAGAATTCTGCAAGTTCAATTCACAGTGAAGGGTAACATAGGATCTTTTCATTATTAAGAGAAAGATTTGATAGGCTGGAGAGCAAAGAGTAAAGGGTCTGGCCTAATGGAATACTTTGCAGTAGGACCAAAGTGGGGGGACATATGAGGTGCTCAAGTAGGGACCATGGCAGATAATGGCTTGGACGACGAGTGGGAGCATTGTGAAGAGGATCTGGACTCCAGAACTATGGTAGACTGGCATCTGCCCAAGTTCAAGAAACTGGCCAAGGAAAGAAATGGGGACTTGACTCCCAGGTTTTCATGACTTCAGTAACTCCCTTCCTTCCTGCGCATCTTTTTGAACATTATGATAAACCCTGAACTAAACACTCATATCCAGGACAGGGACATCAAGTGACCTCCACCCCTTCTCTGCCCAAACTTAATTTGAAGAGATCCATCTTCAAATATCCCCATCTCTAGTAAGGCCCAGTGACGTCTGAGTTTGTCTAATTGCTATCTAACTTACTATAAAGGCAGACTCTCCTCTTTGGTTGGATTTTTCCTAAGACTGAGATTTTTAAAAATATATGCTTTAGTGGCTATAAATGTATTCAACAACTGGGGACATTCCTATGACTATAATGATAATAGTAATAATGATTGATCTGCAAAGGAAAATGAGGAATAATTTTTATTTGCTTTGAGTATAACCATCTGATGTTAGGATTTGGCATTTCCTTGTGGGAAACCAATTATGGGGATGTTCTGCCAAGATAAAGGAAGGAGGAAATAAGCACCGCACCCCAGTAAGACTATATGAAGGTTTTTAAAAACATTTTAAAAATAGCTTGTCTGATGAAAGAATCAATTGACCTTAAGGAATATTTCCTAGTTCTACTACCATGAAGTGTTAGTTTCCAAATTTAAATGACAACCATTCTGACTGTAGTCTCACTGCTGCTTGAGATTTCCCTGCCCCGGCTCCTAGCTCTAAGGTAGGCGCTGCACAGTTTCACTGAGTCCCACCAAGCTGCTCTGCATCAAGGTGGAAATTGTATGACAAGCACCAATCATGTCTTATTACACTCTGCCCTAGAAAAGTATCTCTTATTTGGACCATGTGACTTTTTTTTTCCTAGTAGTCTACTAGTGCTATAACTGGAAGAGATTTTTCTTCCTATAAAAGTATCAAATATATTTTTAAGATAATTTCCCAGTTAAAGTCCAATTATTGGCCTCAAAATTGGCAGGAAATGATATCCTGAATCACAACTGATTATAACCAATTCACTAACATATGTAAATCACAGATAAAGAACCAGGAAAAATAATTTCTGAACTTCCTATTCCTGTTGATTGATAGATATGGGCCAAAATTATATTCTGAAATTCTAGAACATCTAAGGATGCCTTTGCAGTTTTCTGTTTTCAAATGTACACTTTTACTGTTTTAACATTAAAATGACTAGGTAGTTTAAATGCTGGTTACCCAAGAAGGTACGTATCTTCTTTTGTTGGTCAAAATTTGTTATAATTTGTTATAATTCTCTGTGGGTTGAATGACAAATGATGTGGAATATAATTTTGATAAAGTAAGAGGAAAGAACATAAAGAGATTATATATTTTTCTCTTATATAAATATGAATGAAGTTCTGCCTTATTTACTGGGCCTTGAGAATAAATCATATCATAAATGGGCTTGTTTTACATAGCTGTGAGACTGACAACCAAGTTGACACAGAGCTGCTTCAGTGGCTGTTCTGTGTGTGTATTCATATAACAAATACTTTGAAGACACATTTTGTGTGAAGCAGTGTGGTCTCTCTAGGCATAGGGGATACAGAGATGAAAGGTATATCAATCTGTCAGAGATGTACAGTAAATCTTCACACAACACAGTACTAAGTTTGAGCTTCTGACTGAACTTCCAGAAGCTACTCTTTCACAGAAACACATTAATCAGGCAATATTATTTGGAGGTAGATTATTATATTAGTCATCTGTAAGAGAAAATTCATTTTCCATGTGAAATAAACATGAGTTAATTCAGCTTCTAGTGCATTAGGTTTAAAGGCTAAAAATAGTTTAAAAGCAGGACGAATTCTAAAAGCTCTAGAGTAGCATAATGATAGATTCATGTAACATATTTTTTCAATAAATAAACAATACTTCAAAGATAGTGCCTTATTTCTACTGACTATAGTTCAGAAGTCTTGTGTTGTACATTGATTGATGTTGATTATAAATACAACATCATATGTCAATTCGATAATTTTTCTGCTTATATGCTAAGTGGCTTAGGGGGTAGAAAGACTTAGTAAAATGTGGGCTCTTAGGCTAGATCTGTGACAACCACAGGAAAGGATAGCACCAGGAGATGTTACAACAGGAAAAGACAAAAAGGGAATTTTTGAAATAAATACTGAAACTGGAATAGGATTTTTAGTGAAGTAAGCAATAGGACATTGAAGTATAGCAAAAACTTGAAGGTAGAATAATGAGGGGATAATTATTCAAGCTTACTAGAATTAAGATTTTTGGAAACTCAGGTCCATTTGTAAACACCAAAAAGACTTGGTAATTATTGTGCTTTTAGTAGACTTCTGTAGCAAATAATACATGAAGACAAAATTACCCTATCTAAATTCACTTTGGGGGCCTCCCTGGTGGCTTAGCAGTTGAGTGCTTGGTTGCAAAGCTGCCCGCAGCCTCTGCAGCGCTGGTTCAATCCCCAGCTGCTCCCCGGCCACGAGGTGAGGGTCCCACATAGCACGCAGACCTCTCCTGCAGCCTGCTGCTCCCCTCAGCAGTGTACCTCGGTCCTTCTGCCTGCTCTGCAACCCGCTCTGATGAATTCTCTCACCCTCCCGCGCTTCTGACTGTACCCAGTGCTTGTATAAATAAATAAAAATAAAATCTTTTTTAAAATAAATAAATAAATAAATAAATTCACTTTGGAATAAATCTACCTACCACAACTAGCTACTTAAAATTAACTACCACAGCTGATTATCATTTTGGGAGATTAAACAAGCAGTACCATAATTTGTTTTAGGGAAAGGTTATTGTTTTTTAGTCCACTATAACTTCAAAACTATTGCATGAATAAATGATATCATTCTTGTCACCAGCGTACAAGCATGAATTGTAAGAAGGTCACTATAATTATTTGGTTCCACATGTTAGTAAAGCAGGTTTAGCAGATAGGAGACTGTAAGGGCAGGAATGGGCATGGAGCAGGTTTTCTGATCCAGCAGATGGAGTAAGGGAGGAGTTCTGGAGCCCTCAGTGGCTTTTTGCAGGCTTTTATTGGGATTTACCAGGTACACGTCAGGCAGGGGTACTGGGTGGCCGGGAGGCTGGCAGGCCTCCCAGCCTCCAGCAAGTCTTCACTCTATCTGGCCTCTCCAGCCTTCTCTGGTGGCCTCGTTCTCATGGTGCTTCTGCTTCTCTGCTTTTGCTGGCGTCCCCGTGATGCCACCCTTCAAAGCCCAGTCTTAGCCCAGGTGAATCCCATCTACGCATGCCCACACCCTACTCCAGGTGCTGGCATTCAGGCATGCATTCAAAACTGCAGGGTTCAGTCATCTATCCTAATGGCAGGAGGGCAGAAAAGCTTGATACTTTTTACCTTACCCTACAGAGACCCACTCCATAGACATCTTTCTCTCTCTCTTTTTTTAAAGATTTATTTATTTTTATACAAGAATTGGGGTACAGGCCAGAGATGTGGGGGATGAGAGGACTCACCAGAGACAGAGTGGGAAACAGAACAGGCAGACTGACCAAAGTACACTGCTGAGGGGAGCAGCGGGCGAGACAAGAGCGGTCTGTCCCGCCATGTGGGTTTCTCCATGGCTGACCGGGAATCGAACTCGTGCTACAGTGGCTGCGGAGTGCTTCATAGGTTGCGTTTTAACCCCTGCGCCACCAGGGAGGCCCACCTTTCTCTTTTTTTTTTTTTTTTTTGCTAGAAAATATACATACTATTATGCTAGATGATTTGATGCAACTGTAAGCTAAGTGTTCAGAGTAGGTTTAAGGTAGAGTAGGCTAGCTAGGTGATCAGTAGGTGAGTTGCATTAAATACATTTCCTACATACGACATTTTCAACTTATGATAGGTTTATTGGAATATAACCCATTGTGAGTCGAGGAAGATCTGTAGAGTTCTCTAATAACTCCAGAGAAAGTATGAAATGATAAAAGAGATTAGACAAGGACAATCTCCAGGTCTTTCTAAATAGAGTGTCAACATGTAGAGTGAAGATCATGAAGTTTTATCCTAATTTTGTGACCTTAAGCAAGTTAATGAACTTCCTTTTTTTTCCATCTGTAAAATGGGGCTAATGGTACCTTACAGGGTTTTTATAAGGATGAAAGATAATATATGTAAAATGACTATTATTATTATCTGCTTACTCATACCCTGGTATACTGCTCATTAGTTATTACTGTCTTTTATATTTACTGTATACAAACTACAATCTAATACAGTCAGTCCCTAACTAGAAGCTTATAGACATTGCGAAATCATCAAAAACAAGCAAACATAGGGATAAAACAGACAAGCAAACATAAACACAGATTCTAAAAGCCTTTTCAGGTGGAGGTATTTTACTATAAATTTTTCTTGCTTTTCTTCTGCTACCATTCTTCAATCTCATGAAAAAAAAACTATAGTTTGTTGAGGATGGGAAATAGGAAGTTTTAAATTCACAAAAGATAGCCAGAATAAAGAGTTATTGAATCCATTTCCTCTTTCTTTAAGATATCAGAGCAGTTAGAGAGATATCTAAATAAGCAATCTCAAGAAGAGCTTACACTCAATTATGACATTATTCCCACATAATATTTTATAATCTTTCTCCAAATATATCCTTTGCCCAGGTTTGCCTGGGATACATCCAGCTTACTCCTGTTATTCTGGCTTAATTATAAATAGTCACTTGAATAATCCTTTCACTTTATTTTTTTTTATTTTATTGAAGCACCATTAGTTTATATCCTTGTTCGTTTTTTCATAATATGGGATTTCTCCCCTTTGGTCACCATAGTTTCCCCACCACCAAAGCACCCATAGTCCTCCATTATAGTCCACTATGCTCTCCACACAACCCCCTCTACTGGGTCCTCCCCACCCCCCCATCTCTTCCTGGAATCCTTTCACTCTTAAAGGTATCCCTGTTTTCACAACAAGTCAAAGTCATCCTACATAAAGCATTTTACATGTGACTTCTCCTGAGAAACCCAGGTTAGATGCAGTGCAATGAAACTGTTAGCATTTTGCCTTCAACCGGAATAAATGATACAGATCAACACCTACACTGTGAAACGTATTCACAGAAATTTTTAAGTTACAATTTCATTCATGGGTCAGAATATAGCAAAAAAAGATAAAGCAAAAAGAAGGACTTACAAGATCAAGAAAGGACCAAAGCAAACGGAAGCGCAGGCCTGGTTACTGGTGGACTGGTGGCTAAGGCAGGACAGAGAATGTAGACGTCGAATATGCTCACACCGTGTCCTGGAATTTTTGGAAGCTCCTTCCAAAAATGATAAGAAAGGTGAGAGGCATTTATTTTAACTGACTGGGAATCAATTTTAAAAAAATCTAAAGACGCCATATATTTTTTAAAAACATTAGTAGAATTCACAACTTCATTTTGAGCATTTTGAATTCCAAAGTCCTGTACCCTGAAAATGAGTTCATTGCATAGAATTAAAGAATTATGTGACATCGAAAATACCCAGTGTCTAGACTGTTCTTCCTTTTTCCTCTCAACATGTCCCTCCTTTCCAGTGCATCTACAAAATTTATAATTTTTCCAAGAGAGAAACCTGGGTTTATACCTTTGCCCATTAGAAACAGATTTCTGGGTTAATTCTAGTTTGTGAGAAAATTCAAATCCATCATTTTTATAACATAAATAAGTTACAAAGCCCATAAATTTGTTACTCTAAACATTACTTTATAGAGTATGAATATACTGATTCAGTTATGATGTCAGAGTCTCACTTTAAATAGAATCTTAAGCATTGTGCTTTTCCATATTATTTATTTACTCAGCCTTACCCTAGTGAACTTATTCCTCACCAGGAAAACAAAATGGATATCTTGGCATTGAATAAGGACAGAAAGAAGAGATGGCTGTCATTGCCAAATACCAGAAGGCAGATTACTTGGAGACGAATGAGTTCTAGGACATTATAATCACAAAATAATTATGAATTACAATTTTTTGTCCTTTATTGACCTGCCGTAAGTGAAGCCCCATGAGTAAAAATTGCTGTAAATTCTGTGCTTAAAAAATATTCAGCCTGAAGCCCTTAAGTAATTCAGCGGCCATTCTATCGTTAGTGTTTTCTGTTATTGAGTGTATAAGACTAGAGCTAATTTCACTTCATTCTTAAAAATTAGTCCAGAAGTTCTTTCCAAACATGACACCCAAATACAGAAATCATTATGAAAAAGATTTATAGACTTGACTACATAAGAATAAGTCTTCTGTAGAGCAAACCCCATCATAAAATCTAGAGTCTGAATATATAAGATATATGCAATAGACGAATCAAACTTAATTTTAAGGTGTTTCCCATAGAAAAATGAGCAAAGATTTGAAAAGAAAATTTACATCATTAGACATATAAATTGCAAATAAGATGTGCAACCTCATCAATAATCAAAGAAATTAAAATTACTATAACAAGGATAGAGTGTTCGTCTCATCAACTAACAAAGGATGATGATAACGATGAAGGTAACAAATCACATTCATACATTGTTGTTGAGAATGCAAGTAAAACTTTTGTAGAGAGAAATATGATTAATAACCTTAGTAATATATAAATATTTATATGGTAATTCCCCTTACAAGGAGTAATCTTTAGGAAATGTTAGTAAAAAGTACATGATTTTTATATATAAAGATTGGTGACAGGGACTCACAAATTGCTTAACATTTTAAAAAGTCAACTGCCTATTAATACTGACGTATTTTATTTTTATTTTATTCAAATAAAAATGACAAAATTTATAGATGGAAAATTTTTGATTAGGGGCATGTATTTATAATTACTAACATACAAAAAGACCAGCATACAGTTAAAAAAACTAGTAACAAAAAGAATGGTATAGTAGGATCCCATTTTTTAAAGAATAGTAGACACTAAGATCCTATCAACAATCATCTTTCAGTGATAGGATTATTTAGAATTTTTACTTCTTTGTGTGTCTACATTTCCTAAATTATTTACAATCAGAATTAAAAAAACAGTTATTTCCCCGCTAAGGGGTGGGGGAAGGCTACAGTAAATAATTGTTGACCATTTTGATTAGGTGGATGTGAAAGTTATTTCTCTAGAAAACAATCCTATTTGTATTTTAATGAAAAGCAAAATTGACAGTGTACTGCCTTCAGACAAAGATGATGGGAAGTTTCTGCATCCAGAGTTTGTGATCTTTGCCAAGCTAAGGGTCACGTGAAATGTAAGGTCACCTGTTTGGGAAGGCAGTGTGATGGGCGGGGCAGTCCCTTCATGTGGACTATTGCTGCTGTTCTGAAGGTTGACAACCACTGAATTTATCCTGGCCCTATTTCTTCTTACTCATCTTCACAAAGTAAGTTAGATCTTGGGAACCAAGAGAAGGAATAATTGAAGGGGAAAAAAATAATCACAACAAGGAAAACTTCCCAACCACAGCTTTGAAGAACAATGACATCAGGACCATGAATTTCGTGCTAATTTTGTCTACGGAAAAATCACCCAAAAAAAGAGCCCAAATGCCTCTCCCCCTGCTCATGTACAAATTTTAAGTCAAAATTTAGCCTGGAGGGGGAAAAATGAGCCAAATAAATACATGCAGTTAGCTAAATCCCTCACAAAGGGGCCTTCAGAGTTTCTACTCAGCATAAGAACATAACTCCTGGCTCTTCTACTGAAATGATTCATGAAAAAAAGCTAAATATGTTTTCTTAAGAAGCAAGTCAATGTGTCAGAAAAATATGATTGTCCTAATCCAGTTTAACTTTTAACCTCAATAAATAAGCAAGAGAAGTTTGCAATCTGAACCTTTCTTAATAGTGAATGTTTCTCTTCCTCTTAGTCCTGAAGAGTTTTCTTTTTTATCCTGGAGATAAAGGGATATTATAATTCATCAAAATTTCATCCCTACAGGAATCTGGACACCCCTAAAAAATGAGTTAGTGAAAGAGATTATGAAAAGCACTTTTACAAATATTTTTAAAAAACAAGGCAGGCACCCATTTGGATACAATCTGGTGTGAGAGCAAAGGATTAATGCAGGGCCTCTGGAAGACCCTGTCTCCCAGGATGAGGAGCTTTACACGGGGGTCACTGTACACCAATATCAGCCTGAGTGAGTCCCTTCAGGGTCCCAGTATGCTACAAGAAATGGAGAACAGACTGCTGGTCAGCAGAGGCAGTGGGGCAGGGTAGATAAAATGGGTAAAGGGCATCAAAAGGTATAAACTTCCAGTTATAAGACAGATAAGTCCTGGGAATATATGATGATTATAAATAACAACACAGGGTTGTATATGTGAAAGCTACTAAGAGAGTAGCTCATGTACGGCTTTTCTTCTTTAAATAAGCACTTTTTCTATGCCATTTAAGAAGCCTTTGCCCACACCAAGAAGTGAAGCTGTCCATGGTTTGTTTTTATCTTTTTGGATCAAGTTGTTCCACCAGTGGGCCAAGGGAAGTGCTATTTCAAATAACAGTGTCATGAAGTGGTTAGCTCTAAAATGGAACCTCCAGGAAGGAAGCAAGGAGAAGCCTTGAAGACCTCATTTTTTTATATGGATGGCAACCCTGTTAGTACCCTGGAAAACCAATTCTCTCTACTATTCTATTAGACTCTGACTGTCACAATGCATCCATCATTGGCAAATTCCCCTATTTCATCAACCTATTCTCTGAATACTCTCGTGATTCTCTTAAACTAAGCGTAACTGTCTGCTCCCCCACTCCACCCAATCACCCAAGCTGGGTGGATCCAGGTTGGGGTTTTTCTGTTTGTTTTTTGTTGTTTTTTTTTGTCCTGAAATGTACACAATTTGGGGTGCCCTTTCAAATAAAACAATAAAATACAAAATATCTGGGGCAGTGTGTGTAAATGCCCACAGCTGCCCTTGGGGAAGCCAATGCAAGTGAGAGGTCCTGTCCACAGAATACAATTCTCAGGAGGAAACTGAGAATTTTTGCAGCCTTCTCAGGAGGAAACTGTTTTTTCCTGGTATTTCTCTCTTTACACAAGAACCTGGAATTAGGGTGTTTCAAGTAATATTTTTTCTTTCTTCATCAAGAACTGCTACTCATTTAATGTCTGTGCCATCAGAACTTGCTTTTATCACTACCTCCTTGTGACCTCTTACTTCAATTGTTAAGGAATGCCAGTCACTTAGCATGACTCTTCGACCCACCTCTGTCACTTAAGATGTCACAAAGATGATCCATCTAACACCATTGTTCCCCATCTTCTAAGATGACTTCTCTGACCCCATGACTGCCTCTGGCCAGCACTCCATTTTCTGATCTCCTTCACAGTATTTCATCTCACAACAAGTATCTTTAGTTACTCTCCTTCCTTCCTTAACTTCCAATTCTATGCTCAAGTTTCTTCAAGCAAAGTCAAAAATTTGACTCATGTTTCCAAAAGCAGCAATCCCCTTTGTCTTCATTTTGCTTGTCTTCTGAGCAGCTGACCACTTCTTCTTTAAAAAACAAAACAAAACCCAAAACATGTTATTTTCTTGGTTTCCATGACATCACATTCTCCCAGTTTATCTCCTATCTCCTTGGCCACTTATTCTCACATTGTTCTTTTGGGATTCCTTCCACTCTGCTCAGTCTCTAAATATGGGAGCACTCCAGTCTCAATCCTGATTCTTGATCTTTATCCTCTTCTCTCCGCACTCCCTATTGGAGTGATTTCCTCCAGTCACATGGTTCCAAATGCCACTGAATATACATATTATCCCCAAATTTTTATCTCCACCATTTCCTCTTCTGGACTATCCAGATGGTTCCAAATGTCATTGAATATACATATTATCCCCAAATGTCTCTCTACCATGTCCTCTTCTGGAATATCCAGATACAAATCTCTGTATTCATTTCTTGGGCAACTGTATCAAATTACCACAAACTGAATGATTTAAAAAACAGAAAGTCATTTTCTCTGGTTCAGTTACAGCTATGAAGGTAAGAAACCCAAAATCAAGATGCCAGGTGGGTTGATTCCTTCTGAGGGCTGTGAGGGAGAGTCTGTTTCATTTCTCTCTCCTAGCTTCTGGTAGTTTTAAATGTTCTTTGATTTGTATATGCATTGATCCTGTGTCTTCAGATTGTGTTTTCTCTGTGTGTGTCGGTCTCTGTATCCAAATTTTTCCTTTGTCTAAAGGACATATTCATATTGATGAATAATCATATCATAACTTGATAATCTGCAAAGACCCTATTTCTTTTCACAAACACTGAGCATTAAGGCTTCCACATTTTAAAGGGGGGATACTGGGGAACACAATTCAACCCATAGCATCATCCAACTGCTTCCCTGACACTCTTCTTGGATGGGAATAATAAACTAATATACACAAAACAGAAATCCTGGCTGACTCAACAACTGAGTTTTTCTTTAGGCTTATTCACTTTAACAAGTGCAACCACATCCATGATCTTAGCAGACTCATCCTTGATGATTCTCTTTCCCTCATACCTCTGAAATTAAGTCAACTCTATTACATCTTCTGAATTCATCCACTTTTCTCTCCATCACTAACACTTTGATCCAAAGCCACTGGACCACAGAAATACCCACCTATTTTCATTCTTGCCTCTCTACAATCTAGTCTCCACTCTGTCATAGGAAACTTTTGCTTTAAACTTTGCTGATCCATGGTCAAAACAATATGGGCACATAATTTTAAAATATACAATAGTGTATCATTAAAAGTCAATGAAAGATAGCAATTGCACATCTCATCCCTTCTTAACCCCTTGTTGTTTCTTCTGTTATTTACTTCCACACTTCTGAATAACATGATTGCTATTTTGATTTTTGAATTTACATATTGGTTTCCTTTTGTGGGCTGGTGAAACTTAACTCTCCTACCATCATTTCTCACTTCTCCCACATTTCTCTCAGAGTAGCAATATTACTATTTTCTCATTAAATAAATTTTCAAGGTTTTCATTGTTTTTTTGCTCATTTAAATATTTTTATTCTAGTGTTAGAATTTATACATATTTTTTATTTTAGTTGTAGAGGTGAGTAATTGTTTGAGACATTGCATGACTCAGATGTCTGAAAATAATTGATTTTACCCTCAAAATTGATGGCATGTTGGCTGTTGGCTGGGTGTAAATTCTAAGTGGAAAATAATTTTGTTTGGTACTTTGGAAATATTCCTTCACTGCCTTTTGTTGATGGTACCATTACTGTTGAAAATTTGAATGAAATATTCAACACTGTTCCTTTGTAAATTGTTTTCTCCCCCTTCTCAATTTGGAAGATTATGGAACCCTCTCTACCATGGTGCACTTAAGTCATGATAATATTTGAAATTAGTCTTTTTAAATCTATTCTTCTAGGAATTGTGTAAACTTTTCACCTAAAGTTTGGTGTCCTTTATTTTCAGAACTTTGACCCACACTCTTGCTCATGGTAGCTTATGTTTTCAAATAATAGACAATAAAAATAGACTCACTCTTTTTTGGTATTCTCCTCTGCGCATGCTTTAGGGTATAATTCCTTGCATTTATTTAAGCCAGTTACCACTGATTCTAGGTGTTTTGGTTAAAATCAAGTGTAAAACTATTAACTATTCATCTTTCCATCTGTTTTCATTTTCCAAAAGTATGTGGTAATGGTTTAGCTCCTGCTGTTGCCTACCCTTTTATCATTGTTCTAAAGGTTTTATACTTTTTTATTCCTTTACAATTATTTCAGCAAAGCCTTTGGAATAAAAGAAGAAAACTACATGTGGTCAGCCAGTCATCCTTAACTTCTTTAACCAGAATGATTACTGACTGTTTAAAATTCTCCAACGAATTTTCATCACATTAAGAATAAAATCCAAAATATGTTAGCATGGCCTCCAAGGTGCCCTGGTATGCCTTTCTGTGCCATCACTTACTCTTTCCCCTTACTTACTACACTACAGTAGACTGACCTCCTTTTGTTGCTTCAAGTCTTTTCCCCCAAATCTTCACTTGCATATTTCCTTTTTCAAACCCCATCACCTCAAAGAAAGTATCCTAAATTTTCTAACTCAAAGTCCTGTACCCTAAGGCACTTTACTACATCAATTTAGGAAGGTTTTAGAGTACTTTTCATTCACTGTAATTATTTCATATAGTTATGTGTTAACTCATTTATGGCTGTACCCTCCCCACTGGAATGTCAACTGTGTACGTGCCAAGCTTACTCAGTGCACTGTCCTGTAATTCTCTGTAGCACCACTGAGTTGTCCTGCCTACAGATGCTCTGGTGAGAAGAAAAAAAAATATTTTTCATTGCAACCTGTTGAAATACTTACTGCTTCTCTGTCTATCCATCCTGGTCTCCCTTTCTCCCTCCACACTCCCTTTTCTCCATTGTTGGTCTCATTGTACATCTTACCATCAATTATATATGTACAAATGATTCTAGAAGCCATGGTTCCCAAAGTGTGGAGCCCAGACCAGATCAGCATCACTGAGAACCTCTTAGAAATATGGTTTCCAGGGGCCTCCCTGGTAGCACAAGGGGTTAAGTCTCAGCACTATGAACCTATCCACAGTCACTGCAGCACGAGTTCAATCCCCAGCCAGGGAGCTAATCCAGAAGGCATGGCAGAACTCTTCTATCTTCCCACTGCTCCCCTCAGCAGTGTATTTCACTATATCTGCCTGTTCTGCTCCCCACTCTGTCTCTGGTGAATCCTCTCACCTCTCCACACCTCTGGCCTATACCCCAGCTCTTGTATGCATAAATAAATAAATATTTAATAATAATAAAAAAAGAATTATGGTTTCCAAACCTACTTAATAAGAAACTCTGGGAGCAGAACCCATCCATCTTTGTGTTAACAAGCTCTAAGGTGATTTTGATGCATATTAAAAATTGATAACCACTGTTATAAGCTACATCCTAATATCTTAGCTTCCTTCCATAGCTGGGCAGTCCCTGTGAGTCAAATATAGCGACCTGGGCATCTTGTTTGACAGCCTTTCCTGCTACTTTCCAAGGTCCCAACTTTTCTTTCTCTAGTAACCTTACTACCCATTATTTCTTGCTAAAGTTGTTTCAAATCTCATCATGATAAGTGGTCTTTATAGCATATTTAAATTTTCTATGTCTCTTTTATAGTAAAATTAGTTTAAATAAATAATCTTGACATTCTTCATGTGGATCAAGGAGTACAAATTTATTCACTATCATTTTTTTCCTCCTGTGTGAATTATTTTTGCCAATGCACCCATTTTAAATATTTTACATTAAAGCTCTCTACACTTGGAAGACCTGAATCCTGTTCATACTTGTCACAAGTCTAATTGCTCTGTTGTTTTTTAAAATTTTAGTTTACTCTTTAATGGTTATGAAGTTAAAAGTCAGTATTATAACATGTAATAAACTGTAGACAAGTGTATGACTTCATTTTTATAAAATTTTGTATTGTTCAATAATTAAAAAATAATTCCCACAGAGTTGAAATAAATTATATGTTGTTTCTAGTGTTTTTCTGTGTCTTAAAAAATATGTAACACTTTTCCTGGTTCACTTTAGTTTATGATATAAAATACCATAAGATATTTTTTTACATATTAGTTAATGATTGCTTTCCCAAATGCTTTATTAAAGTTCATTTTTCAGATGCAGTAGAGTGTAAAGGTTGCGATGTTGCTCTGGAGCCCAATGGTCTGCATTTTATATTAGCTACAGCTCTAACTACTTCATCTTTCAGCTCCCTCGTCTCCCATAATATCCTCATCAGTTCATTGTGACAAAAAGAGTAAATTCAGTGTCAGCATTCAGTATGTGATGTTTCAAAAGATTGCCTTTCTTGTCTTTTATACTGTGACATCAACATATTACCTATTGTTGTATCATTATCATGCTATTTTGAGTCTCATTATTTTCCAGATATAGGTGGTTCTAGAATGATCTTATTTCAATCCTCTTTTCAGAAAATCATATAAAAAAATTACAATGTTGTAACTGACTCAACCAAATAGCAAAGGAGCTTAGTAGGTAAAACATAACTTGAAAAAGGAAGTAAAGAAGAATTAAGAGGGTGTCAGGCAACTAACGTGGGCTCTGGTCAGTGGGAAAATTAAATGCTAAACTTTCATAAAGGAAGACAGCCTTCAGACAGAGGTAGAGTTTTAGATGAGAGAAAAGAGGGGAAGACAGGTGAGTTTATGAGGTATAATAGGAGAATATCCATGAAAGCAAAGAGGTAAGAAAGACAAAGAACAGAGCAATAAGTTATATGAAAGAGAATAGCATCATTCAATCTATACAGCTCCAATTATCTCAGCAACTGGGAAATATATCCAACTAATCCCTTAGCATTCAATAAGTAAGCTTTGCTAATACATAGGCAATGACATTGAAAGCTAGACAGTAAAACCTGTATCACTACATTTAGCACCAAGCTCTATTTTATTTTGCTCAAGTGTTCAAATAAGCAGTTACTGATTCTTTTTTTATTGGCTGAATATTCAAGATATTATGTTTTGCTCTCAAACTTTGGAACTGCTTTTTATTGGTGCTTCCAAATATTTCTCAATATGTATTTACATGAATTTTTAAAATCATTTATATCATTTCAAACTTACCTAAAGCCCCTTGACCATTATTTCAGCATGCTCAATCATTTTGGCCTTTTTCCACATTTGAGATTATGATTTGTGTTTCCCAATAGATTTCTGTTCAAATTACATCTTGACTCCTAACCTTTGTTTTACATTACCTAAGAGCACATAGTGTTACCTTCAGAGCAGGGCAGATGCATATTGCATTGAAATGCTCTGCTAGGCCTGATACATGAGTTTGCCTTAAGGCCGATTTATGCCACTTAAAGTAATACAGTATGTGCCTTGGTAATTGAAATCCTTCCATTACCCTCACTCCAGACCATTTAAATAATTCTCTTTCAAATGCAATTACGTCAGGAGGTGAGCCAAATGGTTTGGGAAAGACATGGGTATTTCCAACAAGAAGGTTTTTGGCTGGCCACCAAAAAGTGGCTGGTGTTCATAATTCCTAGTCTATCTCTCTTCTCTGTAAGGTTCCCATTTATAAAGCATGCCTTCAATCCTTCTCACTACAGGGGAACATTTGCTGTTTTGATTGACCAATGCTCATGGTGGCACCCAGTGAAAAGTTACCTTCGATTTCTTCACTGCGTGGCTTTACCAAAAAAAAAAACACAAAAAACAAACAAACAAACAAAAACCACCACACACATGCACAAAAACCCTCCCTGTTGCTTCTAATCCTTAGTTGCAAATCAGAGCTTTTCATATCATATAAAATAGTATCATATCTTTTTAAATATTCTAAACCTCATAGACACAATTTTATCTTGAATGCAAGCTCACCCCATAATCACAAGTTTGGAAAGAAAGGTTTTGGTTATTAACAAAACTAGAAAATTTCTTGGGTAAAGCATCAACAATGCCTTTTTAACATGCTAAGACAGATGTATATTCTGTATTTATGTATGAGAATGCTGACGAACCACATCATGTGAACTAAATAATTCAATGGAATACAGAGAAAAGGAATGATACTATATTCTAATAACTGCTTTTTGAAAAACTTTTCATTTAACTCCAAAACTGACTCATAAATTGACACTTGGGTAATGCAGTGAAGTTATATTTAACTCCAGAACTCTTCTCATATGCCAGGTTTCAAATCTGCCTCTAAGTTAATGTCCTTTTGGGGGTTCATTATGACTATTCCTGTCTTCCCTCAAAACAAACCTATTATGCCTGTTCATTTCCCCTCTTCTCTTGACTCCTGGCTGTCAGATTCACACCCCTTCCAGCCCATGTTATTTTGGCCTGTAGCAGCAATATCACACCCAAGGAGGAGGAGCCCAGGCCTGACAGATGTTGCCAGTGAGTACCAAACCAATGTTTTCTTATGGGATCCATCCACTCAAGAAATGGCCCAAAATAACATTACAGATGAAGTTTAAAATGAGCTACTGAAAGAATTATTAATAAATCGCTGATTGAAGCCCATGATTAATAACAGACCGACTTGATTGAAATAGAAGAAGGCACACAGTCAAATCACACCAACAGGTATGCGAGTACCAGTCCCATGATATGGGATGAGTGGGCTCAGGCTGTTGCAACTTGGCAAACTTAAAAGGCGTACAGCAAACAGGCTTGTCATACCTGCAGATCTTGCAGCCGTCGTCACGGCTTCTGTGCCAAGGATCTACTTAGAAATCTTACTGAAATGCATTCATTTCTTAGTAAACGCTCCCCCCCCCAACCCAATGATGCACCTTTTTAAAACACGAACAGAAGATACCAAAATGCCTCAAGTACCTTTAATTTTACTAGACGGACATCTGGTAGCAGCTGCTGGATCACTCTTGCGCCTAATGGAAGAAATGGGCATTATGTATTTCTGATGTTTTTTGTGGATACTAACATCTACATTTAAGTTACCCTTTAGTGTTTAAAATATAGAGATTTAAATGCTCTCAGTTTCACATTCCTGAGGACTCTGACATTTAAAATCTTAAAGTTAACATTTTTTAGTTCAGTTTATAACAAGTAACAAAACAGACACTTGTTCTGTACAACATTGTGTGTGTGTATGTGAGTGTATGTGTGTAATTGTGTGTGTGCGTGTGTGCGTGTATGTTTGGATGAGTGTATTTGAGTTTATATGCAACATTAATCAGCACAGAAATCTGAGTCCAAAAATCTAAGGTGTGACATTGACCAGATTTATTTAGTGGCATTGGGCAAGTGATTTCATTTTCTCTCACTTCAGCCACAAGTTGGAAGTCCTAATACTGAGACATCTTTCAAAGTGCATGCTCAAAATTCAGTCTTCAACCTCTGAAAATATGACATAATCAAATTTCTTCATGTCTCAACAGAACAATAATAGGCAAAACATGAGAGTGTACCAAAAACGCAAAATTATTTTTCTCAGTGTAGTCCGTGAACAAAATCTCTTCAATATTAAATCTTTATGAACTGTGGTATTGATGGGCCCAGAGCCCAAATAAATGGGATAACATCAAAGAGGAAAAATTTATTCAACAGAACCAGATCCAGATCATTGGAAAAGGAAGCCAATGGCATGCGGGTTAGTCCCTGGGGCCCTTTTCACCACTAGGCCCAAGTGCAGCCATCTTCATAGAGCCCTGGGCCTGCCCACATCCAGGGCCTGCAGCCTGAGGGCAGATGAGCGCACCTGACTCTGCTCAGAGCTCCACAGTAATCTGTCCACACTTGGGGAACCCACATTACTTAAAACTTGACCTAAAAACTTAGCTATTGATGCCTTTTACTTTAGATTTTGCAAATCAAAATTAGTTTTTTGGCATCCTTTAGAGAAATCATGCCTTTCCAAGGAAGTTTTTCCAAACATGATTAAAATACTACATTCTCGAAACTTGAAAAAAAACAACCCCCAACAACAAACTAATTCTAGCAGAAGATGTGTTCTGTGACCTATGGAATAATTTCAATTTCAATTTCCAGAACTACCTTCCTCTTCCCTTCGGCAATTTATGTAAAGAATAAAACACTGTTTGATCATTACATGTGAGTATTATTGATGAAGAGAAGCCACATTATTTTCTTTCTTTGTGCTGGCTGCTTATTCCAGGGCTCACCCATAATCCAGAGATGGAAGCTTTGTAATCTCCCTTACCAAAAATTACTTCAAGCAGAATTTGGAAAAATCATTAGAGAAATTGTCCCTTACTCAGAAAGCTAAAGAGAAATGAAACTATAAAGCTAAACTCTTCCAGTCAGGGCAGAGAGCACTCAGGACTAATTTTCAAAGGATCAGTCTGTCTTAGGTATGAGCCATAGGCAACAACAGAATCAGGTATAGAAGCAATGTTGATTCAAAAGAACACCTGCATCCCTATGTTTACTGCAGCAATAGTTACAATAGGTAAAACCTAAATGCCCAAAAATGGATGACCAGATCAAGAAGATGTGGCATATATACACAATGGAATATTATTCAGCAATTAAAAAAGATAAACGCATGCCATTCACAGCAACGTGGATGGAACTAGAAGGAATTACGCTCAGTGAAATAAGCCAGAAGGAAAAAGGAAAATACCGGATGGTTTCACTTATAGTAGGAATATACTGGAACCCAATAAGAAATCAGTGTAAAAAAAAATAACAGTACAAAACACAACAAAGCAAAAATGGACAATTACAAATCAGAGACATCCTGCAGGGAAGGAGGCAGGAGAGGGATCAGAGGGACGGAGGGAGGAGCACAGAGTGCTGTGGTGATGGTGCACGGGTGCATTGGTGAAGGAAACTCTATGGGGACTACACCTGACGGGGAGGGGGGCAGCAAATATTGTTTAAAAATGAACAATGATGTAAAAAAATTAATATAAAATAAAGAAGCTACACCACAATCAAGGCTCCGTCAGTCACATGCACTGAACTTTCAGGTACAAAATAGCATCCTCTAATGTATTCAACCTTGGCTCATAAAAAGGTCCTACAGGAAAGATGAATGCATTATAAACGCCCTTCCCCATTAATTCACTAATAAATACACTAACTCATTTATTCTTTTATTTATTTTCCATATGCAGACTCATTTAATAAGTGCTAAACCAGATGCAGAGATGAACACAAAATAGTTTTCGTCTTTAATACATGGACTGCTAGATCAAACATCACAATAATCAATACAGTATGAAAAGGGGAGTACAAAAAGAAAGGTCCAGAGTGATAAAGTAGGAGACAAGAGGATTACTTCATGCAACTTACAGGAAAGACGATGGTATTTCAGCCTAGTCCAAAAGACTGAGTTAAGATAAAGCAAACCGATGCAGATGGGATGTGATGCTGAAGAGTGGGAAATGTGGGCATGAGAGACTGTGTGTGCTATGTGATGTGAATGATCATATCCTCCATTGTGGCCATAACGTGACACATTAGGGTCTGGGGAGAGATGAGGCTGCAGAAGTGGACAAAGTTCACAACCTGACAGGATTTCCACGTCATTCTAATTGGTGTCCACTTGGTAATGAAGATAATAGTGAACCCAAGAAATATTTTTAGCAAAGTAGTGGCACGATTTGCTATATAATCTTTTAAGTTTTTAATTTTTTGATTTTTAAAATTTTACTTATTGTTATATAATTGCATAATACATGAGTGAAATATATTTAAAAATTTTGAATCTTTTTTAACTTAGTATTTTTATATTTTCAAAAATCAAAACCATCAAAACGGTATACAATGAATTCTCTTGTTTATATCCCAGAGTCATCTTTGATTCTTTTCTTAACCTTAACTCCTCCCCAATTGGCATGAGATTTTGTTGATTCTGTTGCCTCATTATTTATCCAATCTCTCATATATTATTTTTCAAGGTCTTTTAGCATTTTTTGCCTAGATTCCTGCAATTTCTTATTTCTCCAATCCTTTTGCATTGAAATAAAAATATTCCTTTATATATTATAAAATACTGAGTAAACATTTTATATATTAATATGGAAATATCTCCATGATATGTGAAGTAAAAAAAAGTTAGGTGCAAAACTGGACATAGATGTTAAGTTTAATCAATAAAGAAACTAATAAAGTGACTATTTGACAATGATATTTGAGTTTTCAACATGTGGCATTTGAGTATCCAGGTGGACATTTTCAGTATGGAACTCAGGAGACAGGTGAGAGATGAAGAGTTTGGAATCTTTAAAATGTAGTTAATGAATAAAGTCTTGTATGTGGACAAAATTATCTAGCAATAATATGCAACAAGAAAAAAAAACACAGAATTTCCTATATTTAAGAGGCAGTGAAGGAAGAGGAATGAACTGTGTATATAACTAGAGATAAGAATAGGTTTTTCCCAATGCTGTCTTATGGAGGTGTTTCCATACAAAGGCAAATGTACTTGAATGCAAGCACATGCACACATGCACACGACACACACATGCAAATGCACCCTGTGGTCATAAATTTTGGATATCCATGATACACATTACCATGTTAAAGGTTAGCAACATCTTAGCATTCTGTTTTAGAAAACATGGGCTGTTTGGATAAGGACTGGAAAGTACCACCTTTAAATATGGAAAACATGCCTTCATCCTGAATTCTATCCTTTGAAGACTCTGCTTTAGTTCTCCCCTAACTGTTCCCTTTCTCATAGGATGAAAAGTACATGGACTCTAGAGTATATATCTACTAGGAATCTATCCTCCATGCCCTACATCTGGACTATGCTCTGGGTATCTGCGGTACCAGAATTTTCTGCCCTAATGGCCCTAAATGTGCACCCAAGGCTTGTGTGGCACCTTACTGGTCTATTGTCCTGAGGGTAGAGTGTACCCACTCCAAGATATACATATCAGAAAGCCAACTTGTGGTCAAGAAATCACTGTTTATGGGGAGTGTGGAAGAAGCTTAAAACGGTGAACTGAGGTATCCACACTGATATGCAGAATCCTCATGTGTGGGTGGGGCTGGAAGTGAGAGGAGAAAGCTGATGAAGCAACTGCCAAAGGCTAGAGTGAGCGCTCTTCACCCCACCACGTCACCCAATATTCTGGGAATTCTAAATTCAAACTAGCTTTCTCAAGTCATTGTGAATATAGATTTATCAAGTTAGAAGAGAGCATACATGTAATTTAGCAGTGTGTTGGCTTGATTTATAACTTGTAAATATTTAGACATCTGGCATATGGGCCTCCATATGTAATCTTGAGCTGGTCCCACAAAATTTATGAGCTGGTCTGGGAAGGCATTACAAGAAAATTGAACAATTGACAGCCAATGGAGTAGGGTGGAGTAACACTTATAAGAAATATTTTAAAACACATTTGAGGAAAAATTGATTAGTCAGTCAGTAGCATATGTTCCTATTTCTAGACCCAGAGGACAGCATTAGCTCCCTTAATCCTTATAACCTTTAAGTTTACAAACGAGTAAATCAAGATTCAGAGAAACCAGTAATGTGCTCAAGTTAGAATTTTGCTCAGGTCTCTCAGCTGCCAAACCAGTGTTATTTTAACCATATTCTGCTGCCTCAAAACTTAAGAAAGCCACAAACCTTTTTTCTTTCACAAAATGAAAGGAATCATCCCACTAACACAGATGTATTTCTTCAACTCATGATACATTTGAAATTAATGATACAGTCTTAAAAAGTAATTTTTTCATGTTGTCTTTATGTATCATCTACTCAGATACAACCAGCTTAGAAATATGCAACTATGCTGATGTCCCTTTTTAGATACAATTCTCTCAGGAGAAAACATACAGATCAATGTACCATGAAGATCACTGTTTAACATGGATGTTATGGGGGAATATTTAGTAACTTATTATTATAATCACTCAATTTAGTCAAAGGAATATTATATAAGAAAAATTGGCATGGTATAAAAATCAGTTTTTAGGAGCTAAATATTTAACACTGATATTCACTTGTCCTCTTAAAATGCCAGTGAAGACTCTTCACTGTCTCTGAAACATTAGAAAAATAGGCCCCACTATCAATTGAATGTGCCTCATGAGCAGACAGACCTCCTAACTGCCACTGATAATTTACAACCACAGAAGCAGAAGCCCTGTCAACAAGTTTTGAATTTGCCTGGGGCCCAGAAGCCATTGGGAAGGATCTTGAACTCTGATCATAATTTGTTTCAGGGTTAGATTGATGAGTGTGAAGCAATGCCCCTTCCCTTCCAAGGAAGAAAAACAGGACCCTGGAAGTAAACAGAACACCACTTGACTTCTACACTTGCTGCCGAATAGTCCAGAATTGGGTATGGCCACCATTGACCCAATGCTCCTCAACCACAGGGCTCCCAAGTGCTCCACTTGACAAAGGAAAGAACAGTGCCACTGGGACCCAAGCCAGTACTGAGGGAACTCTCCATGAAAGAACTGGCCTCAGACAGCATAAAGGCCACCAGTCCCGAGGACAGAGGCCATCATGACACAATGAGCCAGAAGCAGCAAAGCGACCAAGTGAAAGATATGAGACTACAGTCATTGCCTCTGGCAGTGGAGTGTCAATCATTGGTTCCCCCCACCTGGGACTCTAAGGACAAGAGACTTGCTTAATACTAACAAGATGGCATAGGAGACCCTTGACTTACACAGACTACTACTACTAAGGCTTCTCAAAGATATTTAGGGAGAAGAAATTGTGGAAAAGTCTAGATCTATCTATCTATATTCCATAGGTGATCACAGAGCATCATGATGTGATCATTTACTGCAAATGGAATCATATATCCACCAACTGGAGCCACTAGGAAGACATACATTACATAATAGGCATGCTTGCATATTACATAATCTGTATAATATTACAGTTCATTTTTGCCATCTGATTCCTTATTACTCAAATGGAAATTATATTTTGTTATTTGTCCTTTATTTAATTTTAATACCTTTATTTAAGGTAATTATATACTGGATGTATACTTACAAGACATCCATTCAACATATTATTCAACGATTTCCATATGTCAGGGAGAATACCAGTACATGAAGCAAGTAGGTATGATTCCTGGTCTCATGACCCTATAGTCAAGATCCACTCCGAATGCAGTTACCATTCAGAATCTTTCATCAAAATCCCCAGTTAAGCATGCTAAATTCTGCCTGTTCATTTTATGCAGGAAAGAGGGAATGTTTCACTATCACAAAGCACACCATCCCAAATGTTAATAATAGGTCCAGCTTTGTAAGCCTGTGTGGGTCACCCAGGGTCCACACTTAGAAGACCTCATGATTCATTTAGTGTTTTGCTGTCACTGTCTTAAAAATATATAATAATTTTTGAACAAGGAAATCCCACATTTTCATTCTGAACTATAGCCTGCAAATTATGTAGCTAGATTTGGGTAAGAATAATTTTGGGTTCTGTGTATGGATAGTATGATACTCCTATAAAGGGTAAAAGGTTCATAGGTTGGGTGCCAGATTTAGCAAATAAACATAAAGACACTGAGCTTTTAGTATAAGTCTCAACTATTTCATGGGACATACACTTAAGAATTATATGTTGTCTACATAAAAAGTAAATTTAATGAATTTAGAAAAGCTAAATAAGAGACCAGGAAAAAGACTAATTATAATAAAGTAAAAATCAAAATCAACAAGCAACTATAAACCAGAGACACACTACGAGGCAGAGGGAGGGAGTAGGATCAAAACAAGGGGGGTGGGAATTGTATGGGGACTATAACCAAGATAAAAATGCATACATTGTGCAAAAATGAAAAATGATGTAAAAAACATATAAAATGAAAAAAAAGTAAATTTAACTAGGCGTCCTGTAATTTTTCTGGCAAGTCTTCTCATGGGGTAAAGGTGGTTGCAAGCATATTTTCCCAGAATAATTACTCTTTCATTCTCCAAAGTGTCTTAGTACAATAAGCTTGAGAAGAATATAATGTATGTGACAACTCTGGCTCTTGCTGAAGGCTGAGTTTCCTATGTTCTTAGATTTTAGAGAGAAAGAGAGACAAAAGAAAGGCTCACAGGACAAAAGAGGCTGGCAGTTAACTGTGAGCTGCACCAAAGGACAGTGTAAGAATTAAACAGACTTAACGAAACTTAACCGTTTGGAAATTTTTTCCCCCCAATGTGTGATCAGACCCAAAAAAAGAGGCTAGTTCATATGTCATGCTTAATTGCTCACAAATAAAGCTTACAAAATCTTTGAATGAACAAATTCAATAAATGGAGTTTGTTGAACAAATGGAATTTGTTGAATAAATTCAACACTTTAAGTGTGAAAGTCACTGAAACATCTCAAACCAGCTGAATAGTGAAGAGGTTGTCAAAAATCTTAATTCTCGAATTTTTAACTTCACTGTTTTAGGATAATTCATGTGTTTCACTCTCAGTTTGTCCTTTAGATAGTGGAACACAGGCTTACCTCAGTGATACGGCAGTTTTGGTTTCAGCCCACTACTATAAAGCTAATATTGCAGTAAAGAAAGCCACATGAATTTTTTGGGTTTCCCAGTGTATATAAAAGTTATGTTTCCACCATAATGAAGTGTATTAAATGGGCAACAGCATTATGTTTAAAAAACAATGTACATACCTTAATCAAAAAAACTTTATTGCTTAAAAAAAGTAACAATTTTCTGAGTCTTCAGCAAGTTGTCATCTTTTTGCTGGTATAAAAAACACATTATCTGTAAAGCCCAATAAAGCAAAGTGCATTAAAACAAGGTGTGCTGTATAGCCCAATGCTGGTTGCTAATAAATATAAATCAAAAAGCCACTAATTTAGTCCCTCATATTCTGACTTCTGTCACCATCAATTTCCTAAAGTTGTTCTCTTAAAACCCCTACATTTCTTTTAATTGCCAAACTCAGCAGTAATTCTTCAGTTGTAGCGTTCTCTCCTTCCTTTAGCTTCTATGATACTCGCTCTTTTAGTTAAATGTATTCATTTATTCTGTTGAGAATGAATGCATAATTTTAATGCATTTGAACATTAATAGACATTAAAGTTCTGGAGGGAAAAGAAAACTATATTATAGCATAGATTATTTAAATGTTATAAAGTTATTTATCATTTCCATATTCTAAGTTCAAAGGAATGCCCATTCCAAAAAAGAAAAATATGTAGGAAGATAACATAGTTGCAAAATTATACCACATATAAGCAAAAATTTAGTGGTTTTATTAATAGACAGTATAGAGAAAACTGACATTGAAAAAACGTGGATCTCATATACAAAGGTGAATTTAAAGAGTTTAAAAGTAACAGTCAAGGGCTTTCCCAGTGGCGCAGCGGTTGAGGGCTGGGTTGCGAAGCTGCCTGCAGCCTCTGCAGCGCTGGTTCGATCCCCAGCCATTGGGTGAGGGTCCCACATGGCGCGCAGGCCTCTCTTGCCGCCCGCTGCTCCCCTCAGCAGTGTACTTCGTCAGTCTGCATGTTCTGCTCTCCCCTCTGGCTCTGGTGAATTCTCTTACCCTCCCACACTTCTGACTATACCCAGTGCTTGTATAAATAAATAAATAAATCTTAAAGAAAAAAAAAAGTAACAGTCAATACTGAGCAGTCAGTTAAACCTGGTATCAACCAATGAGAATAAACAGTTGAGCACACAGAACAGTTGACAGCCAGTGCATTTACCGGCCTGCACGGGCTGAGCCTTAGCCCTAGCTAGTAGGTAAATATGAAAGAAAAGTCTTTTAAAAAAAAAAAAAAGGAAAGAAAGAAGAGATTGAAAAAGTAATAAACTAACAGACTATAACATAACTACTTTTTAGCCATTTTCTACTCTATTCAAAAGAGACTAGTCTCTGTTCTTCCAATGGCTATAGCCATCATATTATTTGCTCTTTCCATGACATCTACCATTCTACCTCAGTCTTGCCTTCTCAATGTCCATTCAGAAGGGAATGGCATTCAGGAAAAAATTTCTGTCCAATGGAGAAGCCTATGATCTTCCAACTTGGTGGGGGCGGTGAGTCTCTTATTTTGTATTTTTCACATTCTAACTTGCATCAAAGTTATTTGTTTACTTGTCTTCTTTCTTTTACAAAGTGAAAGAAAGGATGCCAAAATATGAGCCAGATCTTTTTGTGTCCAACATTTTTAAATAAAATATTTGTCTTCCATAATACTCAGTCTACTGTGTCAAATACAGATTTTTTCAAATCCACTGGGCTTATTCAAATGCAAAGGACTTCAAACCTTATAGAGTGTTTTTATAGGATTAGAAAATAAATTGGTTCAGAACAATTTGAATCTCTTTGACTATGTTAGTCTTTGAGAGAGGTACTAACATATTCCAATAAATGATGCTTGTTTGTTTGTTTCTTGAGAACCAAGTACTTCTTAAAAATTGAATGGTAATAGGAAGAATTCTTTCAAGCTGGAAATACAGGAAGTCATTACCTACCCTGGTAGATCACAGCTAACAAAACACATTGAAATTGCTTCAGCAAATATCAAATCCCTCCTCTATGGAAGATCCAATATTATGTGCTACACTTCATAAAATACTTTGGATTGCTAGAAAATAGAATCCCTTCCTCAATTTTTGTGTGCTAATGGTGTTGAAAACAAAGAGGGTGATTCATGTAGAGTAATCCATATTAAAATTTAAAATGCATTAAAATTAAATAAAGGGCATACTTCAAAAGCACATATAATTTACATTTGGGTAATAAGAGAATAGATACTTCCTTTTCAGAATTTTCCCTTGGTATTCTATGAGCAATGTCAACTCTTGATGCCTTCAGCTTGTAAATGTAGTACAGTCATAGAAACAGAATTTTAAAATCCATTTGCCTGGCCTCTTTCTTTCCAAAAAAAACCTGTCTCTATTGTATGCCTCTTTATCTATTTCCTGATAGCTTCTCCCATTTAATTTTACTGGTACTGATAGAAGTTGGGGTGTGTGTGTGTATGTGTGTGTGTGTGTGTATCTGAACTAGGAAATGTAGAGTGAAGCAATGTGATAGTTCTCGAGCTACTACACTCTCATATTATACACACACACACACACACAGGAGGACTGCACTAAGATACAAAACATTGCATAAACTCAACCAGATCTAAACTAGTTTCATGGAAGTGTGTGTGACAACACTGGAAATCTAGAACTCCTCACAGGCTAATATGTTCACACAGTTCTAAGTCTTGGCTTTGTATTTTTGCAGTCCTTATGAACCACACCTTTCAACTACAACCCTGATTCATGTGGATTCTTCACAGTAATTACTCTAGCTCTGTGAAAATCAAGGTTCTGGACAATTCTTCAGGGAATGGAGGTGGGTGGCGTAACATACTCTTCGGTTCCCAGATTCCTAGTAGCTTGGAATCATTGGCATGTACCCAGTTCACTTGGAGAAGACACTAGCAGTAAGGCAGCCTTTTCCAAGTCCTCCTCATGTCAGAACTGCCTCCTTTTCCATTGGCCTGAGAGAACTCGCAAACATCTATCCTGAGAGACCTGTGTGCTAGTGCCAGATCCACCCTAGCTAGCACCTTTGTGCAAACATGTAAAAAGCACCATGTAGCCTCACCTGATGGTGCATAGTCCAGTAAGCACATTACCAGCTGGAATTTACTCCTCAATCACATACCCCACTGGTGCCCTTATGCGGGGCACAGCATATATGTATAATAGCTCCAATTTACACTGTTTATTTGCTCACTTCAAATATTATGAACAAAAGAGCAACTATCAGGTTTTCAAAGCTTAATATTTTCAATTTTCAGTGCTACCTTGATAACATTCCGGTAATTGAGATTTGCTGATAAAAAAGCCACTGATTACGCCATTGGCTTCCCAGTTTGCCATATACTGTCTGCTTCAGACACGTCATTACTGAGGTTATAAGCAGATGTATAAAAGATAAAGCCTAACTTTAAGATGGTCTTGCAGAGGTTTATCTGGATGACATTTCACAAAGTTTTCTAGAGTATCGAATTATTTTAAGGCTCTCTTGGATGACTTCATGCTACAATCTTTATCTGTTGAATCATCAAGTCATTAAATAACCTCGCAAAGGTAATGTTAATGTACTCTAAGGAATTTCTCCTGAGGTCCATGGAAAGAGGAAGAAGAAAAAAAGCAACTTAACTAAGCACCACACTGGAAGTACATTCCTTTTCAGCTGAACCGCCTACATAGCCTATTCTTCCCTTTTCTGCGGAAGGGGAAGCTTTGAAGGCACAAAACACAAGAGAGAGAAGGAACCCAGTGTAGCTGATTGTTATGAGAGAGGGTTAAAGTGCAGCAGAGAAAAAGAAGTGGATAAGTAATGGAGAGGGACACTCCCTGGCCCCATGCCTGGAACAGGACAGGTGCTCAGTGAATATTTGCTGAATGATTAATTTGGGGGTCTGAAGCCCAATGACTTGGGGACACATATCACCATCTAAGGACTCAGTTGGTTCTTTCAGAGGAGGAAAATCACTTCAAAGTTTTAATTCCAATTTGGTCGATAGCTTTAGATACTCAGAAGCTGGCAGTATTTTACAAATTCCCAAATGGGTTGTATTTTTCTCTATATTGGACACAATGGGAAAGCCTATGATCGCATGTGCATCACTGCAGAAGCATATCCTGACAAGCTTTTTGAAAAATTAATAGCAATTTAACTTACAAAGAATGTTGCTATTATTAAGGACATGTTGGTTCCAATGGATTAGGGCAGCTCATCACATTTTATAAACTGCCAACATGTAGTGACATTTTCCTCTTTAGGATGAGTTTCATCAAATTGAAGTTTCTGGTTTATAATTCAATCCATTTCACTGACTCACTGGGTGGAGTAAAATGACAAAGTCCTTTGGTCCTTCACTCTGACTTTTTCGTATTACCAGGTGATTATACATTTATTTTCTTACCACACAAGGTGCTATGTAAAACCATGGTCAATAATTACCACTCTGCAACTGACTTTTATATATTCTAGAACTGCCCTCACCTAAGCATGTCAGATCAGAAGAAGCACATAAAACATGACTGTCATTAAACTGGAGGGTTGTAAGGACTGGGAGGGAGGAGATATCTTGGTCATGCCAATTAGAATCCTGTCGCAAAGGAGACTCCAGCAACTCTTCACCCCAGGTACATTACGTACCAGCTTCAATAACTGCCTGTTCTAAAGGGATGCAAAATACCAGCCAGAAAGGGTATAACAAAGCGTACATTGTACACACACGGATATAGGCATAAAAATATAAAAAAACCAAATGCTCTCACTGTTGAAAGATATTAACTCATTTGTGCTGGCAACTATCTGAACTGGTTAATAAGTTTAGACTCCAGTCTTCTCTCTCCTAGACCTCTCCTTTTTTTTTGGAGTTGGTTTTCTCTTTTATTTTAAACCAACTGGATCCACACAGTTGTTAAGGAATTAAGGCCCTTTCAGAGAGCACTGGGTTTGTGTAACAATTGGGAATTCTAGAAAGAAGTACGTGATTTAACTGAATTATAAACTCTCTGTAGAGCTTTTTGATTTTCATGCATGTTCTTTTCTGGTTAAGCTCGTTTGAAACAGGACTAGTTTGAATTTGAATAGATTATTGACTTAATGTTTAGACGTATGCACAAACCAAGGATAGCCACTGTGGGGGCATCTGAAGCAATAAAAGACAATGGCAGCAGAGTGATTGGAAATGAAGGCCTGGAAAGAGTCCTGTGTATTTCTCCTTGAAAAGTGTTTCTGGGTTTTATTTAACTGTAGATATGTCTGAATTCTAGGTACGTGCAATTATCAAAGAAAATTACAAGTGCCAATTCTGAAAGTAGATGGGAAATTAACCATCTTCCATTAACTGCATAACCCCTTCCTCTCCCATATCATCCCCCATGTAAAAAATGGATGTTGCTAGGCAATGCTAAAGTTCATTAACCTGGGCGACCACAAATGAGAAAGAGTCGTGGACATCTCTCTTTTGCAGTTACCCTAAGAGTGGGAGAGCAGGAGGAATGGAATTTTGGCTATGACATCCTCCTACCTTTGTTGTTTTATTTTTTTTTTAAGATTTATTTATTTATGCATGCAAGAACTGGGGTAAAGGCCAGAGTTGTGGTGGGGTGAGAGGATTCACCAGAGACAGAGTGGGGAACAGAACAGACAGATTGACTGAGATACACTGCTAAGGGGAGCAGTGGGCCAGTCAGACAGTCAGGAGAGGTCTGCTGCACCATGTGGGTAGCTCCCTGGCTGGGGATTGAACTAGTGCTGCAGTGGCTGCAGATAGCTTCATAGGTTGCGTCTTAACCCCTTGCGCCACCAGGGAGGCCATACCTTTGTTATTTTAACTTAAGCTTTTTGAGGACCTCTATTTTCAAAAGCAATAAAATATTATTTTATTATATGGCAGGCCTGTAGTATTTATGTTTCATTTTGGTTTTGCTTAAGCCTAAAGAAATTTCCTTCAAATTTTTATTTTTATTTTTATTATTTTTAAAATTTGATTTATCTAATTGGGGTAACGTTGGTTTACAATTTTGTTTGGGTTTTAGATCTATAGAATCTCTAATGTCAGGTATTGTTACCATGCTGCACTCACCACCTACAGTCCATTCCCATAGGCCACTTTGTTCTCACCACCACCACCTCCCCCAACCCCCACTCCCCCTCTGGTAGCCTCAGTTCTACAGTCAGCTTTCTACGTGTACTCCCGTATTCATTGCAGCACTATTAAAATCGCCAAGCCATGGAAACAACCCAAGTGCCCAAATAGAGACAACTGTATCAGGAAGATGCGGTATATAGACATGATGGAATACTACTCAGCTATAAACTCTTGTCATTTGCGGCAAGATGGATGAAGCTGGAGGGGATTATGCTAAGCAAAATAAGTAGAAAAGAAAGACAAATACTGGATGGTGTCACTTACATGTAGAATACAGAGAAACCAAACAAAGTGTCAGATAAAGCCAAGCGAACAACAAACCATTCAAAACTGTACAAGCCAATAATAACTCTTCGGAGATTTTAAGTAGGAATGCAGTCCTTTTGGCCATTAATGCACAGCAGCATTTCTTAAGCTTTTTATTCAGAGTACTAGTTTTAAAAGATTTTAATGTATCAACCATGACATCAAGTTTTTCAAACCACGTTAAGTTTGGAAGCTTTTCTTTTTGGATAACTTTTTTCAATTTCTGATGGACAATCCCACAACTGGGGCTCATGAAAGAATGATAAAGAACTTTCTTCTTTGTTGAACCCATGGTAATCTAAACTTCTTTGACAATAAAACTTTTGGGAGGAAATATCTATAGTCATCTAGTAAAACTAATGTCAACAAAATGTATTTTTAGAAAATACTTTAAAATATGATTTAAAGAACAACAGGAGTGGAACAACTATAATATCTGTACATAAAAAGAAAAAATTCATACAAAAACTATAGTTTTAATAGTACTTCAATACTTCATGTAAAAAAATGTATTCCAAGTCACCAGAAGAGTGATTTAATGAATGTTAAATCAATGATACCCCAATTTCTTTGCAAGTAAGCAGTATTATGGTTATAGCTTTAAATGAATCAATATATTAATGTATCTTCATATACCTTATTTTTTATTAGGGGCCCATTTAGTTATCATGGAATAAAATAATAATTTTCTTCTTGTTTGTTTTTAACATCATTTGGATTTTAACCATATTGAATACAAACTGAACTTACAAATTAGGAATCTACTACAATGCTGAATTTCATTTGTAAAATTGTGAATCATATACAGGCTCTTCTTTTCCCCACTAACTTTCATTCTGTGACCTGTTAAAATAGCTGAGATGGAAAATTGTTGGTTTTCATCCATAATTTCCTGACTAAAATGTGGATGTTCCATAAGAATATTTTCCTATATTTTAAACTTTAAAATTTTCATAGGTTCTCCACCCTAGAATCATGCTTAATTTAAAACAAACATGCTTGACTAGATTATCCACGGCTCTTACAAGAGGAACTGAGGGTCTGAGCACCTGAAACACAGCCCCCTGGTTGCCAGGACAAAATGTTGGGTAGGATCACCTTTACGCCAATCAGGGAAACTTGCTATCATTCTGACAGGTCAGGGAAGACCTCTGCTTTCTTTGTCCCTGCCGTGGGTTCGTGCCTCTTGCCTTGGCTCCTTGGATCTGCTTTACTCCTCCCAGACCCATGCTGTGTTCCCATCTCCATTCCCAGCGCTCTTCACGAGTCCTTCTACACATCACTCCCACATTAACCTCCAGGCCAGAACTCACCTCTCATTCAACTCCTTACAACTACATTGTGGGGAGTAAAACTTTTCCTAAATCAGGTCCTTTAGAGTCACAAGTAAAGCAATAAATTAGTAGTATTAACAGGAGTGCATGTTAAAGGAGCACCCATTTTAAAACATCACAGAAAAAGCTAAAAAGAAGAGGCTAGAGCCGAAGGGGGTGGGGGTACCTATTCTTATCTGCCCATTCATTTAATTTTCCTGAGAAACACTGACCTATATTTTAATTTGTCTTTCCTTAACAACCATCTCTTATTTGAAATTTGCCTATCATAACACATTTTGCCTAGAGGTTTTGGTAAAAAAAAAAAAAAAAAAAAATTCCACAGAGTAGAACTCAATTTAATGTCTCACTTCTTATTTCCCCTTCTTATTTTGCCCCGGCCAACAGATTCATATGCTTTGCCTTGACTATTGGTTTCCAAAGGTTGGCCTAGGGAACATTGGGAATGGGAATTGGGACTCTTTCAGAGAGTCCATGATGTCAAATCTATTTTCATGATAATATTAAGATGATCATTGTTAACTGCTTGTTTTCAGTCATATTCTCTCACAAGTGCACATGTTTGGAAACACACTACAGGTTTTTATCAGCAGAAATCTCTGATGGCAAGGAACCGTTGTCCAGATTCAATTAATGGAAAATGTTTGACAATATGCTGCATAATTCCAAATATACAAGCATTTCATTGTTACCACAACCCTATGAGACAGATGCTACGTCAGTTTTGCCAGTGAACAATGGGCGGTTAATTTATACATCTGTGAGCGCACAGCATCATTCTCCACATAGCCAGAATTTAAACCTGCTTATCACATATGGGTTTACCTCTACAACTCTACGGTAGCATCTGTCTGAATAACTGCATTGTTTTTCTTTTTAAGAAAGGGCTAGCAGCTTTATAAACAACTTTCTCTTCACTTATTTTTTCCCTCTGACTGGTATGATGAGTGTGAGTTTGTCAAGGTAGAGGATGTATGACTCAGATTATCAGTAAATGCAGTCGTTTTCTATTAACTTGTATATGAGTCATTGATTAGAATACTAACTTCTTTTGATCAGAGAAATTTTTCTTAACCAAGAAGCAGAATTTAAAGACTTGAGTGCTCTCAAAATTTGAGATCTACTCTGTAATGCTGATTATCTGGCATGATATTCACAAGTTGGGGAGATCTCTGAATAAGGTTTGTTTTACGTGGTCTTTGACATTTTAAGAAATACTGGCAGGACTGTCATTTTTCTATTACACTTGTAAATGCAACTGAACAATGGGACAGCCAACAAATAAATAAAAGTTTCAAAAGTGCTGCCTGAGCATCTCACTAAGATCAAAGAGTTCAGTGGTTTTTATAATATCAGAATGTCTCTGTCTCATTGATCATTCATCTGGACCTGCCAGTAAATCAATATGGGTCAGATGCGTCTTAGACAAAACAAAAAGGAAGGAAGAAAGGAGGTAGGTAGGGAAGGAGGGAAGGAGGGAGGGAGGGAGAAAACTGCTTTAAAACAGTTCCTGATAACATGGCACCAACCAATTGATAAGATTCATTCGACCTTCTCAGTTGCTCGGCTGCCATAGGCTTTACAGATATGTATACTTGTTTGCTAATTAGTCCTTTAATTCATTTTTTCTGCATGGGTAATTATTTTCTTATGAGGATGGCAATAGTGGCATCTGTTCCTCGACCACTGCTTCTGTTAACAATAAAATCTGTTGCATTAATATTTCTCAACAAACATTATAGAAGTCTTAAATTCTATGTCATGGTTTCCTTTAATAAGAGACATATTTAAAAGACTTTCTATCATATTAGATAGGGCTACTTTGAAAATCTCTTTTCTAAAGATGTGCACTACCACGTTCAACTAACTCTGACTCCACTTGTATAACTCACTGTAGGGCCTTCATAGGAAAGTTCACTGGGGCCCATTGTTTGGGATATTATTGACTTAACATTCATTAAGAGATTCATAAAAACTTACTTCCTGCATGTTCGGGGCATAGTGTTTAAGCTGTAAATATGGCAATATGGGTGTAAATATTGGCTTAAAACTCTTCTTTGGGTCATTTATTTCCTTTATCTTATTGTCTCTATATCACCACTCTCTGTTTAGCCTGGCCGTTTCCCAGACTCCAAATGTGCTTTCTGAATTCCCAGTGGCAGTTTTGTTGGGATTCTTCCCGAAAGAGTCAGGGGCCACAGAACTAGGATAATTTTTGTTCTCACTCTGTTCCAGACGCTCCATAGTGGCTGAACACGAAGACGGCTCTCCACTGGGCTGACCTTTGATTCTTGGCAAAGGGTAGCAATTTTACTGAGGGAATTCACTCTGGTTGATGAGTCTCCAGGGTTTGTCGAGATCTCTGTGGAAACAAACACTCAGAGGGTCTTTGTGGAACAGGCCAGAAATAATTGAGTAAGCTAGGAGACCTCTATCTGTCCATTCAGCTCTGCAAAAAATGTCAGGTTACACTTTTTTTTCAAGGAGTCCCCAATTGATTCTCTTGTATAAATAATGGCTATTTCCTGGCACTTTCCCTTTTACTGAGAAAAATACAAAAGAAAAGTCAACTGAATCAAGATATAAATTCATTTTTACAGCTGAATAAGCTTTGTCCTTGGTTGTTTTAAAAATGAAATAAATGGGAAAATATTTGTTAGAGAATAATAAACACACCCAGGTATTTGCTGCTATTCTCAGGCTGGGGCAAGATTGAAGTGGCTCGGGAAGACCACCTGTGTTTCTTGGTGCAAGCCCAGAAGAACTCCAGAATTTGTATAGTTGGTTTCAGTCCAGCGACCTGGCTACATTCTTGGATCTCTTACTCAACATGAGGCATCAAGATCACTGGGAACTTGAACAAAAACATCAACAACCGCAAGAGCAGTTAGCCTATGGTTTGACCCCCCAGCCTGCACACCCTCACATCAATCTATTTCTAATCTTCTGGGAAATTAGTTCAGCCTTCAAGGCAGGAGAAGGGGCAACCTGAGGGTACAGCTGCTAAGTCTCCCATAGGAGATGAAGAATCTACAATCACCCCAAAACACACATTAGATGGCTGCTTTTTAACCCGTTTTCTCAGCCAAGTGGATGCATCCATACTCTGAAAGCATCAAAAATAAAGCCATACACTCTGCCGCATTCATTCAATGATGGAATCCAATAAAAGTAGCATAACTCAAAATCATTTCAGAAGCAATTAATAAATTTCTATTCAGAAGCAGCTTCTCTAGGAAGCTTGCTCTTCAGCCCCATAATCTAAAACACATCCTGAAAACAGTAGCCGAGAAGAAAGACAAAAGATAACAGATCTTATTTTCCACTTGTCCTTTAGATAGACTTCAAAATAATCTGGCTGCTTTCTGAAGCAGTTGTTTTGGATGTTTTCAGTCAATTACCCAAAGGTCTATTAATTTTAATTACCTTTATCTAGAGAAGATGGTAAAATGACCATATCAACTTGAATAGGAAGAGTGGAGCACAGAAAAGTCACTGCTGCAACTGAGACAACCAGCCTCAGTCCCAGGACCTCACCTTTCAGTCCCCATCTCTGTGACGTTGGCTAGATAATTGAATCCCTACCAACCTCAGAGTTCTCACATGAAAATGAAAACACAGGATACCATTCTGGTTTCCAACAGTGTTTCATGGATACACTGAGGTAATAGGTATTATGTAAAGGAAGAATTTTACTTTTATTTATGTTTCAGATATGTATAAAGCAGAGTCAAATGGAGTTTTACAACAGGATTGCTCACATAATTTAATACACTAATTACTATCATAAAATGAGAAGTTAGAATATGTAGCAATATCTAAACTTATTTGACCACAGGATTCTTGTTCATAGAGCATCATGCGAATAGTTGCTCACAGCTCTAAAATTCCACTTTTCAATCTGAAGTAGCTAATTGCAAATTGGCATATGTACAAAGGTCATCATCACAGCAACTATTAATCATCGTTGAATGATATACTTCACAGGTGGATGTGTGGGAACAGGGAACGGAGCAGGTATGTATAAAATCCTACCTCAGTGGGAGGGTTTTTCCTATTTTCCACCTATTTTCCTCTACCTTGGGGGCATGATCTCCCATGCACACATGGCCTTGGTAGAGAGATAAGGCCCCAGACTCATCATAATGTAAACTGGCATTACTCATTACAGGTATAAATTTAAAGTATAGTATACATAAATATAAACTATAAGACTTTTTCCTTGTGGACATTTATTAATCTACTTCCCCTTAGTGATAAAATCCAGGTGTGGCTGTGCTGAAATTTACTTAATGCATGGTTACCATGAAAATGCGCTCTCAAATCTCCCACTATGTGGAATATAATTGGTGGCTTCAGCTGCTGTTCTTGAATCACCACTGAATTTGAGCAAAGGTCACATTTCCTATGAACATTCCCAAGAGACACAGGACTTCTTTGATAGGAAACTTTGGTTTGAGGACTCTCTATCAACTTTGCCCAGTGCTCATCTGCGTAACGCTCTTCCACCAAAACTTCCTGCCTTCCCTCTCTTTCACAAGGTGAGATGTGCATAGTGGTCTGATGACTAGCCCTTCCCAAGTTCCCCCATGGCTTTTGCCCTAAATTTTATCCAGGCTTCTGTTTGTTGGATGATCTAAACTTACATGAACCATCTCCTATTTGGGAGCATTAGCTTATTTCAAATTTCTATGCTTGCTGTTGTTTTTTTTTAATAAATAGCACAGCAATAAAATTTCTAGTATATAACCTTAGAAGTATAATTGCTGAATGCTGATATAGTTTTAGGACTTTAAATTGTCCTTCAGAAGTTAGTCCAATTTACATAACCAAAGTAAATGACTTTTTTCTTTCGACTGTTTATACTTTTTTTGTGTGTGACTTTTAAAAGCTTTAAGGGCAACAAGCTTAGTGAAATATTCTTAAATGTTAGCAATTATTGACATAAATAATAAATCCCAAGTCAAATAGCTGTATTAAGTGAAGGCTACCTACTCTAGTAAAACTTAAAACTCCCCCACATTCATGGATATTCACACAAACTCACAATATCCAGAAAATATTGTACATGGTATTATTAAATTGAGCAAAGCAAAACAAAAAAAAAATTGTCTTCTGGAAGAATTCTTATGGAGCCAATAAAATTAAGGAACAGCTTGGTCTTATATTATTGCTGGTAAATCATCTTGGTGAGCAGCTAGCAGAATCTGGCCAGAGATAGCAGAGGAATTTTGTGTGGGCATGAGCATTAGTTTACTTTCCAAAATAATCCCATCTGGATGCATGAGAAATGTTCTATCTGTTTCAGCTCATTAGGAGACAAGATTCAAGCAAACACGCTCATTGATTTAACATGCTGGATCCGTGTGAAGTGAGTCATCCATTGCAATTTGCTCCACCAGGTTTGGAGATGGAAGATGACCCTCAAGCATTTTCTTAGTTGCCAATTAATTTATAGAAAACCATAATATTTTGTTGGCTGTCTCTAAATCAGGCATCCAAAGCAATTTAGAAACCTGGGGAGTAGGAGGAAATGAATGGTTTCAAGTTCAACCCTGGCTTACTTTAATTGATTTTTTTAACCAATGGGGGTCAAAGAGACAACATCACTAATTTTAAGTAAAATGGCCCTGTAATTTGGCATGAATCCTTAGTGTTCCATACTTTGAGTCTCAAATCAAAAATAGGCTTGGAAAAATGTACTTTAAATAGTTAGAAGTTGTACCATTTTCCCATGTAAACAATGTACACTTCCTGTTCATTTCTCCAGACAACTGACCAACTATTCTTTTCCCAAATGAATAACAAAAATCCTACTAAGCCCATAATGGACTGTACAGGAGCTGGGAGGAGTTACGAAAAAGGCATAACTCCCACCCTTAGGGTCCCCATGGCTAGCAGAAAGCAGAAATGAAAATGCTTGAAAACCATTTAGGTCCATTTAAAAGCTTCAAAGTATCAGCTTACTTTTAAGGGGCACTAATAGAGAGAGGGAGCTTAACATTTGCATTACTGACTTGGGCAAAACAAAGGAAATGAAACCATGAGCCTATTAGAAAGAACAATAAAAGACACAATCCTTCAGTATGTTACATATCCATTTTCCTGGAAAATGCCTGCTATTTTAACTTTCAGTGTATCTCTTGAAGCAATAACTCTGTTAATTAGTGTGTTAATATCTTTACAAGAATTTTCTCCATTTTGATTCTGGTTTTTGGATCCTTAACAATAGGTGGATAGGTGGTGGTGGTGTGTGTGTAGTATCATTTTATACTGCTGTTAGAATTCTTTTCAGAATTCTGGGATAATGACACTGATGACTTTACTTTAACTCAATTGTATACAATAACACTACACTGATGACTTTACTTTAACTCAATTGTATACAATAACCCTGTACGCAAAACAACTCAAAATAGTAAGAGGATTGTAAAAGCATACATTTCTATATAATCAACCAAACCACTTACATTGAGATTTTTTTGGACCAAGTATTTAAATGGTTTCTCCCATTAAATTAGAAATGCTTATGCTTTTATCAAAAGCAAAGTTGATAAACTGGAGACAAATTCAGGGCCCCAGCTTGTCTGTTAATAATGTAAATTGCCCCTCAATCTGGATAAATTATCCAGTCCAAATCACTTTCTGCCCTAAACTGTCAATTCATAGTTTCAGTGTGCAGTTTGAGACTGTCATATCTACTACAAAGAAGTACATTTCAGGGTGTGGAAGAGCTCGTACATGGTGTGTAAGAATAATGGCTACCCCATAATGTATATATGTATATGTCCTAACCCCCAGCACTTGTGACACACACACACACACACACATATATCTCACAGAGCAAGGGGAATCAAAATTGCAGAGGGAGTTAAGATTGCTAATCAGTTGATCTTTAAATAAGGAATTATTCTGGATTATCTGAATGAGCCCAATGTACCTGGGCTTTAAGTGGGGTCCTTTAAGTAAGGAAACAGGAAGCAAGAGTGAGATCCAGGAAGAAGACTGAGAAAGACTTAATTGGCTATTGCTAGCTTTAAGATGGAAGGGCTACATGGGTCCAAGAATGCAACTAGACTGCAGAAGTTGAAAAAGGCAAAAAAAAAAAAAAAAAAAAGAATCCTCCCCTAGGGCTTTCAAAAAGAAATGCAGCTTTATTCATACCTTGATTTTATCCCAGTGAAAGCCATTTCAGAACTAGAAAATAAAAATAATAAATTTGCTTCATTTTAAGCCACAGTTTGTGGTAATTTGTCACAGTAGCAATAGCAAGATAACACACTGTGAATATCTCTCTGGAATTTTCAAGGTGAGGTCTGTGTGTATTATATGCAAATATATAATATTTAATATGTACACACATGCACACATATACAATTTGGGGTTTATATATTTGCAGTGTTATTAAAGCTAACTCTTATTTATTTTTTTTGTAAATGTGCTTGGTTTTCAGGAATTGATTTTTTTTGAAAGATTTATTTATTTATTTATTTATTTGTACAAGCACTGAGTACAGTCAGAAGTGTGGGAGGGTGAGAGAATTCACCAGAGCCAGAGCAGGGAGCAGAACAGACAGACTAGCGAAACACACTGCTGAGGGGAGCAGCGGGCATGGCAGGAGAGGTCTGCATGCCATGTAGGACCCTCGCCGGTGGCCGGGAATCGAACTGGTGCTGCAGAGGCTGCGGGCAGCTTCGCAGCCCAGCGCTCAACCGCTACACCGCCGGGGAGGCCCTAAATCTAACTTTTAAATCATGATGACAGGCTAAACTTTTAATTTGGATAAAGTTCTCACAGATGATTCTTTTTGGGGTGTGTATAACCCAGAAATAGTAATATAAAATACTAGGGAAATCTTGATTTTTAAAACCAGAGGAGTGCCACATGACTGGAGACTCACCTCTGGGGAAAAACAAAGGTTGCCAATTTCTTCAGGAATGTGTAGCTCCAGAGTCAAGCTGTCTAGTTTCTATTCTTGCTTTGCCATCAATGTGGATGATTTATTTAAATCCTTTTGGCCTTGTTGTGCTTATTTGTAATAGCCATAGTATCTAGTTCATGGGATGATTTTGAATATTAAGTGAGCTAACTCATTTACTCTAAAGGATAGTGCCTTATATATAATAAACACTCAACAAATGGCATCTATTATTATTTTAGTTTGGTCTATTCAGCTCTTCATCCAAAACTAGAGCAATAAGTAGCATTTATTGACAACCTAGATATTAAAAAAAAAATGCCTTTTTCCTTCCAGCTTAGTCAGTATCATTTGCTTTTGGTCTTTTTCTGCTCCTGTTTACACATCAAGGCCAAAGCATATTTTAAAAATCATTTTTGTAAATATGTGGCATATATACACAATAGAATACTACTCCGTAGTTAAAAAAGGTGAAGTTTTACCCTTTGTGACAATATGGATGGAACAGGTGGGAATTATGCAAAGTGAAAGTCAGAACGACAAAGACAAATACCAAATGACTTAACTCCTATGTGGACTATAAAGAAACAAAGCAAAGATAAAACAAAACAAAAACCTTGGATTCTGACAATGGAAACCGAGGTTACCAGAGAGGGAGATAGAATGGGAGGAAAGGGTTGCAGGAGTCCAATGAATTATTATAGAAGGTTGTAGTGTTTTGGTTGCAACCATGGCATGGTAACACATTTGAAGAAATGTGAACCTGTACTCCTAAGATATATACAGTGTTGTAAATAACTAAATACTAAAATAAAAATCAGTCATGGTCCTTCTTGAGATTCTGAACAAACCTGACTCCCCCAGACTGAGTATTCTAGAAGGAAGTTCTCAGAGGTTGTCTTCCATGTAAGAACAAGAAAGAAAAGGATCCAGCCGAAGACTTACAGAAGGGAATCCTCAGAATTATAGTGAAGAGAGATCTCAAGATACCAGCAGAGCATCAGAAAGAGGCAGGTCTGACATCTTTCCAAAGTGACACTAACACAATAACTGATGCACTGAAGGTGTAAGTTTAGGGTTGAATTAATGGTAATTATTCATTCCATACAAAACCAAAAAGTAATAGTAATTCCCTTATTCTATGAATTCAACTGCCAAGAATATTTTCACAACCACAAGAGCGTATCTCTGAAGAGAACACTAACCAATATTATGATATAATTTCATCAGGAGAATGGGGCAGGGAGTTTGTTTATGTGGTCAATGAACCCTAAATCCTTATTTTCCAGCGTGGGAAATCAATAAATAAAACCTAACAGATTAGCACTGTCCACAACTTCAAAATCAACAAGTGGCAAAAATAAATGTGTTCCTTAGCCATTTGAGGGTAAACACCTAATGAAGCAGTTGAAAGTGGTTTCCACTGGAGAAAAGAAGCAGGTAGAGGAGCACTGAGCTGCCTTGCATCTCAAGAAGCCTAATACTACCATACTACGCTTTAAATTATACGCATGTACATAATTGTATTTGATAAACAACCTGATAAAATAGACATTTTACATTTAGAAGAAAACACCAATGTGCGGTATGTTTTAATAAGCACCTACACCTCCCACCTCTGCTGAGTCCAAAGCCTTGATCTCTCTAATAGTTTTTGCTGCTGCTGTTGTTTATACAAATGAGCCCTTGGGCCTGTATCTCAAGCTTTCCCGGTGGATTCACCGTGGTATGAAGAGGGACAGAAACTCGCATTTGCAAAGAAGGTCTTGAAACACTTCATCCCCTTAGCCCCCTGAGACTGACACCCACTAAAACACACCCTTAAAGTCAGATGTAAGGCCAAATATCTTGTCTGTTAATTGTAAGCCTAAATAAGGCTTGCTGGAAAAGAAAGATTTGACTTTTTATCTGAAAACAGACTTCTTTCAAATTTCCCTGAAATCTGAACTGATAATTCCCTGTTTTGAATGGGAGGGACAGAACAAATTTGCATCCACCCTTCAGACTAGACTAAAAAAGAGGGTTACAGAGAGTTAAGCCAAGAACCTTCCATACCTCAGCACAATACTTTTGTGACTTCGAGGGCAATGGTGTGAAAGAAAAGGTATGAACTTTTTCCTCTCTGCTTTGTGAGGTTAGAAAAAGAAAAGTGGGTGGCAGGGGGGCTCACCTTCATAGGGAACAGGAAGAGAGTAAGTGGCTACCATTAGTCAATCAACAAATACTGATTTAATACTCTACACTAGGCATTGGATGCCAAGCTTATTTCAATTCCTGTGCCTTGCACTGTGCTTTGCAAACTGATTTCTCAGTTAAACTTACACTCACTGATTTCTTAGCCTCCTGAAAATATGATTCTTGTTTCATTTTCTCTCTTCTTCCTCCACCTTCTCCTCCTACTCTTTACCTGAGGGTGTTTCTTTTTCTTCTCTTTTTCAAATCTGGATGCAATATCTATATGACACACTATTAAAATAACCCAAAGCTAAAACAACAGCCAGACACTACAAACACAAGATAACAACAAGAAAATAAGCAGGTACAGTCTATGTTTTGTTGCAGCTTGCTAGTATTTTATCTATATTGCATCCAGCAAAAAGCAAACAAATAAAAATTTTCTCTAGTACTTCAGAAATACCATTCATACCCTTTAGAAACTTTGTGCTAGAAAAAAGCTCCCTCTTAAGAAACCATTTCCTTCTGTTCATCAGATAAAATTTATTTCATAAAATAAAGTTTCTGCTTCCTTATTATGATAGCCATTAAGTCTGGAAGAATTATGTTGTGGGCATCAAGGTGAGCTCGCTGGGGAATCAGGAATGTTCTCTGTAACCAAGATGGCTGGTGTAGGAACACCGCATTCTAGAAAATAGGAGAGAGCATTAAGAGGAAGCTCTGAACTCAGACTCTAGGTAGGCTTGAAAGGGGATTTCAGAAGTAAAATATACAGAAAGCAAGAAGAAGCGGTGAAAATGAAGAAGAGCTAAAAAACACTTTGCTCTGAATTCTCTTCTAGGACAGAGCAGTGCAAAACTAAAGTGCATTGGCCACAAAAAGGAAAACAGCCCAAACCATAGCTTTTTCTTTAATGACAATTTGCCAGGCACTGGATACACATTGTCTACAATTCTCTCTCAAGAAACCTGCTATGGAAGCATTTGCAACACAATGAAAACTTTATCTTTGTTTGTATGTTTGTTTGTTTGTAAGCCTTATTTATTTAGGCTTACAACTAACAGACACGATATTTGGAATTACATCTGACTTTAAGGGTATGTTTTAGTGGGTGTCAGTCTCAGAGGGCTAAGGGGATGAGGTGTTTAATGACCTTCTTTGAAAGTGAAGATTTGCAAGTGAAGATTCCATTTCAAGCTGCTTCATCAATGTGATTATGGTCATGTGGCTGTTACATCCCAGTGTCAGGATCCAAACTGGACCCATCAGATAGATTCCAAAGCTACTTCTCCTTCCACCATTCCAAAGTGACTTTGAGCATATAAAACAGTAATTCCAAAATGTTTATCAAGCTAATGAAGAAGCAATGCAATAAGGAGGTGTAGAAAAAAGAATTACAAAATAAGAAATTGCAACTATTAGATGGAGAAAATAAATATGTAAGATTTCGGTAAGGATTGTTGCATTTGTTGAAGAACATCACATCTGGAAGTGAAATTTAGTTGATGAATGGAAAAAGGAGGCCTATGAGTAAAGAAAATTTGTTAGACTGAAAAACTATTACTTTTTTTTCAGAGAGTGGTTGTTATTTCTTTTTTACTTAATTAAATTTTAATTAAGGTAATATTGGACACCCCCCATCAGCTATTACCACTGTAATACAGAAGCAAAAAATTAATAAATAAACCAGAAAATAAAAATAACATTTAAAAGAGAGACAGACCAAATCCTTGATCTTCCATGTTCCTAAAACGATCTTAGATCTTAGATCCCGTAGGCAGAATTAAGATGATTTTCATCGTTAATGTGGTATAGGTAAACTGTGGTCTTTCCATTTCCTTTCCAATAATCTGTCTTTCCTATTGAGTGTTCCCTTCCTCTTTCATCATCCTGTGACCTTATTACCACAAGCATCATCATCTCTGCCACGACCACCAATCAAGTCCTCCACAAATACCTTTTCTGGCATCATGAGCTATTCTTCTGATTTGTGAGTTTTGAACATCATTCCAAGTCAATTCTGAACCCTCATACAGCAATCTTGTCAAACATGGCCCCTGTCTTCCAGAAGTAATTTAATCTTCTCTAGTCCTACCCCCTCCATCCTTTCCTCACATTTCCTCTAAACTGTCTCCTTGCTGTTCCCCTTGTAATCTGGTTCCATCTCATATTTGTAGAGACTCTTCCACTAAAGTGCTTTTCCTTTTCAAGTTATAAAGTTCCAATGCAAATGCCACATTCTCAATTCAAAATGTCTCTGTTCCCTTCTCTGGCTTGAATTTCTATCTCCACCTCCTTATCTGCAAATTCTTTAAATTAATTACCAATTTGCTTTTACTTCAAGATTTTATACGTACTACATAATAGAGCTTAATAAATATTTGTTGATGGAATGTGTTAATAATCAATTTTATAGTGCTGATCTTAGTTTAGCTGTAGGAGTTACAAGTCTTTCTTCTGCACTGGAAAGGAATCAGAGGTAACAATAATGCATATTTATATTGGCCTACCATTGTTTAGAGAAATAAATTCCAGAAAATAGAAATTCATTGTTGTTTGCCAATTCAAAATAAAGCTCTAATGCTGATGGAGGCTAGCTGAATGATTACTGTGAAAGGTGAAGTGTGAGAATATTGTTACAGCAGCAAAACTAGAAAATATGTAAATGACTTTTAAGATGTAATTGACCAATTGCCATAAACTTCCCATCTCAACTTGGTATTCTGAGCTCAACTAAGATAAAATTAAGCCTCCTCATAGATACGGAGAGGAGCTTAATGAGCCTTGGATCTGACAATGTGAAGAGGTTATATATCTTTCTCTGGTTTAAGAGGTGTGGCAAGAGAATGGTTTTCCACTTGCTTCTTCACTCACGTTCTCTGTGCCTTGCAAGATATACAGGCATTTGAGGGGTAACAGACCAGAAGTTGTCTGCCCTGGTGGGCACACAGTGGTCATTTTCTAATGGTCCCAGTGCCTTTAAACAACCCTCAATATTATGGAGGAGGAAGAAGCAAGTGCATAATGTCATGGAAAGCACTTGATCTGAAGAGTCAAGTCAAAACTATCCCAATTTGAATCCCAATTATTTCAGTTCTTTCTAAAAGGCACTCCACTTTTAAAGTTTCTGTTTCCTCACGTGAAAACAAAATGGGGATAACATTCCCAACCCCATAAAAGAATTTAACAATAAGTAGATAGATGGATAGTCTCTCAAACAACATCTAACACTTCAGGGGGATAAAAAGTGTTTTCAACTTTGTCATGAACCTTAATTGGACTGAATCCCATATTTACCAAATATAGAACCCTAACTTGGTGAGATCTTTAAAAAAATACTGAGGTTAGGGTATTCATATCAAATATCTTAGGCTATCCAGACAATTGTCTTAATAAGTAAATCACAGATCAGGGCAGTAAATATTTACAGCAAATACAAGTAACAGAAAGCTCTATTGTGCCTTAGAAGCTAAAGAGTGACTCATGTGTTGCTGCATGTTCAGACAAAGTGGAGTTGAAGAAGAAACCACTTTTTACCCAGTTACTCAGCAAAGTTTTGGGAAAGAGGTGAAAATAGGGGAAGGAAGGGACTGAGTTAAGCTATGAATAGGTAGCTTTTCCAGGAATACAGTATAAGGATTAATAAAGAATTAAGGAGTTGATTAACTCATTTAAAAGGAGAATTCATGAGAACAATAACAGAAATAAAAACAAAACCACCTGTGTTTGTTTTCCTGGTATGTGCTTGCACAGTCTCTTTGAGAGTCATTCTATCACTCATTCATCCATCCATCCATCCATCCATCCACCCATCCATCCATCCATCCATCCATCCATCCATCCATCCCGTCAGTCACTCGTTTACCAGGTATTTACTAGGAGCTATGTGTTAGGTGATACATGCTGAGAACATACAGAAATCACTACAGTGTGGCAGGATAAACAATCTCTTGACTGCATAAAGCATAAAAGGACAGATACATGCTATAAGACAATCCTTATTTTGTTCCTCTATATAATGAACTTGACTCTAAAACTATGGGATGAGTGATAAAACTCACTTTGTAATCTGGCAAATGTCATCAAACAAGGAACACTGCCTATTTCTACAGCACATCTGACATTCCCGAAGGGCTAACTATTACCTATGCATGAATTTATACATATACTTGTCCCCACAAGCCTGCAGACCTAGTCATGCACACATACACACATATAGCCACACACACACCCACATACACACACACACAGGACAGTACAAAACACTTAGGGAAATGTGGACATTAGAAAATTATCTTGGGAAATTATCATGGGACTAAGATCATGCATTAAGGTCAATATGCAAATAATTGTATCAAACATTTGCCTTTTCTATGCAATAACAATACTAAAATACTGTCCTTTAGGGGCTACACTTATCTTTTTCTGCCCAACAGTTGATTTTCTTTCCCATCTATGAACTAAAGGAACTTCTTGTACATTTTAAATATGGAAACAATGAGTTATTATGAATTTTTTAATCTGAAATAAAACCATTTAAGTGCTAAAACTACAAGTATCTCATCCTTCCCATGTTTTGAATCACTCATTTTAGATGTATTAGTCACATTCCTTCAGGCTGAATCTCATTTTATTAATTTCTGAAAATTTCTCCTCGTAGAAGGGCACCTGGAGCTCTGCAAGAGCATTAGAACAAGATCAGTCTGTTCTTAATGTGACAAATTATACGGTTTCTATGTGAACATTGCCCTTCTTCACTCAAAGTCAATAGCATGAGAGTTAAGATGACTCATGGTTTCCCGACACTGGTGGAACCAGTTTACTTCTACAGTCCTTTAAATACCATCAGAGATGAACTCGATTCTTCCCAAGTGCAAGCAAATTTTAGAAGATCACATTCAAGATATGTGATCTATCATTAGTAATATACATATAATTTTGGCAATAGAATTCTATCAGTCAAAATCAGAAAAGGAGCTAAGGAAGCCATTTTATTAACCTCCAATTTGTCCCCAGACAAGTCAATATTTAAACACCCTTATGCAGGTGTTTATACATCAAAGCAACTTGGTAATGTTAATTTTGGTGAGGAATCACATCTTGATGTCATAAAAGAACATGGAGAGGCATGTTTCAGAGCACAAAGGAAGCTGCAGATAGATGCTTCAACAGCACGCCAGTGCTCAGACTGCCTGTGAAGTCCAGTAAGTCAGACTGCATTTCCCTGCTTGATTGCAGTATTGACATTTTCCTTAGCAACCTCAAATTTTAAAACCACTCCATATGCTCTTCTTTTTTTTTTTGTTTTTTTTTTAAAAAGGCCCTGGGTGTCAGAAGCGTGATCCAACATATCTCAGTATTTGTATATGTAAAAGCAGAAAGAGTATATAACATGGTAGAAAGAACATAGACTTTAAAGTCCAATGGAATTACATTTGGACCCATTATTTCACTTTCTCCCACCCAAATTTCTCCATCTGTTAAAAAAAATAATAATGTGGGCCTCCCCAGTGGCGCAGCAGTTGAGCGCTGGGTTGCGAAGATGCCCGCAGCCTCTGCAGCGGCAGTTCGATCCCTGGCTGCTCCCCGGCCACCAGAGGAGGGTCCTGCATGTCTCGCAGACCTCTCCTGCCACCCGCTGCTCCCCTCAGCAGTGTACTTCGGTCCTTCTGCCTGCTCTGCTTTCCGCTCTGGCTCTGGTGAATTCTCTCACCCTCCTGCGCTTCTGACTGTACCCAGTGCTTGGATAGATAGATAGATAGATAGATAGATAGATAGATAGATAGATAGATAGATAGATAGATAGACAGACAGATAGATCTTTAAAAAATAATAATGAGATCTATTTCACAAGGATTTGTGAAGATTAAACAAGATGATACACTTAAAGTTCTACCCTATAGATATGGATGACTATCCTCTTCCCTTTTTAAAACTAATGAAGGTTTTTTTTTTTTCCCCACAAATAAGACTGAATAAGGACAACCTTACAATTTTTCAAAGAAAAAAGAATTTTTCAAAGAAAATAATCATCAAAGGACTAATGAAAGCTCTAGATCAAAGGCTGCCTATTAATATAGTAAGGACCAAATTAACTCACTACACTGAGCTTGAATTACTGTATGGAAACCCTCTCCCTCCGACAGACACTGCCCTTAGTGGACTCATCCCAGATCTTGTTGCAAGTTCCCTACCCTTGGCAGTTGAGGCTAAAGATAAATTAGGATGACAGGAAGAGCCTCTTGCACAGTCCATCTCTAGCCCCTGCCATCCCCCCCAGTCTCCTGGGTTTAGGCAGTATGTCCACAGCAACCAGAGCTTAGTAACAGTAACAATAGTCTCATCTCCTTTCTGAAAGGAGGGAGTTCTAACTGTAGGAATAAACAAACAAGTTGCAGAGCTGGGAGGCAACCACGGAGTATAATGAAAAGTGCAGAGTGTGGGCTTAGGCGTCAGAGATGCTCTCTGCTGCTTCTTAGCTGTGTGCTTTCTGGTGTGTTTCTTAAGCTCCCAAAGTCCCAGTTTCCTCATTGCCCTATAGAGCAATAATAGATGCTAAAGAGTGTTATTCTAAGGATGAAAAGAATCAGGGCATGCAAAAATGACTGAACTAAGTTCCCAGAACCTGGGCTGCCTTATCGATGTCAGTGTCCTTCCAATGTGCATGGACACACTTACCTCAAAATCAGATTTCTGTACTGGGGGAAGTGGAGAGAGGAGATGGAAAATTAAAGATCATAAAGAGCAAACTAAGTACTAATAGTGGCAGTAATAAATTAAAAAGATGGGCAAGGAGTTAAGTCACCAGCCTAATACTGATTCAGATTTAGAAATTGGAAAAAAATAAGTTATTTTCAGTAACACCATGAAAAAGAGGAAATGTGATTTAAGGAAAGGTGAAAAAACTTCAATCTTATCAAGCCAATTTAAACCTTTAGGAGACAGGACCTCCCTTGTGGCCTAGGAGTTAAGTCTCGGCACTACCACTGTGAGAGCTCACCACAGTGGCCTGAGATCAATCCCCGGGCAGGGAGCTACTCACATGTGGTGCAGCAGACGTCTCCTGTCTTGCCCGCTTCTTCCCTTGACAGTGTATTTCAGCAAATCTGCCTGTTCTGCTCCCCATTCTGTCTCTGGTGAATCCTCTCACTCCTCTCCTTCTCCTCTCCACACCTCTGGCCTACACTCCAGTTCTTCTTTGCTAAAATAAATAATAATAATAATAATAATAAATATCTTACATAAAGAAATAATTCTTATAAAAAAATGAACCTTTAGAAGGCAGACATAGGCCTTAAAATGTTGAAAGTGAGACAGGCAAAGCAAGCCCTTATCAGGAAACTGTTTGTAGCCCTGAAGGCAAATCAGGGGTGTCTGTGAGATCCCTCTCTGTGGTTTGGGAAGAAATGGACTTGACTGATGTTATATGTTTCCAGGCTTGTTGAACTCACATCAATCTTCAAAAAGACAGGTGTTCCTAAAAGGTAACCTGTTAAAGGTAGAGGGTGTGGGGGGAAGAAATGGGAACTCTTGTATTTAATCATAAATTTGTGGGAATGAATATAATTATCATAAAAAAAGTTCCATGTGAAAAACCCTACTGTGTCCTGGCCATACACTAAACATTTCACTTGGGTTATATTCTTTAATATATTTAATAGCGTTTTGGGTAGATACGGGTCTTACCTTCATTTCACAGTTTTGCTATGAAGTAATGTGCCCCAAGTGACACAACTAGTAAATGGTAGAGTTGAGACACAAACCCAGCTCCATCTCCTATCGAAGAGCAAGAATTTAATCACTATGCTGACTCTTTCTGAATTAGGCAAGAACAGTTTTGTAATAATTATATTTTATAGGACACCTATATTATGTGTACACACATACAAACACACACGTGTCCTCACTCCCATCCCACCTTCCTTTTTTAATCATATGTTTCTTCTTGCCTCAGTTTTCTTATTAATTTGCTTCTGTTCAGAAGTCATTTTTAAGTTCTAGAAGGAGAGCATAAGTTTTAATAAACTCAAAAATTAGATATAAATTCCCTTACTGTCAAGTGTGAAACTAGCTCTGAAGCAAAATGCCTTGAATACTTAATAACGTATTCCACATTTCAATATTGAGTACAGATAGGAAGTAGGGCATGTAGCACACCTTAAATGGTTATCACCGATAACTTTTATTAGCACAATAGAATCAATTCCTCCATTCTGACATTCTGAAGGCATTGCATAAAGCCATCTCTGTGAAAGCTCATCAGTCAGCAAAAGTGATTAAGAACTTTACCATACATCTTATTCACAAGCACCCCTGAGAGCAGAGTGCCCACTCACAATGATTAGTTAGTGGGTCAGCCTGAATCATAAGAAAGAATGCACCTTACTGAATCACCAATTCCACTTCCTGTAGCACCTGGTTTTCCTTGGACCACTGCCATTAACAAACTGTCCCTGCCAAGGCCAATTGAACTTATGAAATTTGATAAGGTCACAACCAGATGTATTGTGGTAGTGAGAATCACTAAGTGCTGGTGAAATCAATTGCCATCTGAAACCAATGCTACCTATGTCTCTATGGTTTTAGAAATGTATGGCCCTAGAAGTTCCAGGTCACCTAGACAAAGCTATTCTACCAGTGCTGAAAAGCTTACAATGATATATGTCCTAATAAATACCGGGGGCTGTTACATTTCAAAACAATGGAGGTACAAAGTATATATAAATGTGGCTGTGGAACTTGTGAGTCATCTATCACACTACAGTTCTGGCATGAGAATTACCTGACTGGCTAGACAGCCTGAGAGCCTCTCAGTGCCTCCTTCTCCCAAGACTTGACCCAGTCTGCTCACTTCCACACTCTAGTTTAGTGAAGGAGCGCTCATCTGGAGAAGAATAGTCATTTGAATGAAAATATTTTTGAATCCTATTCTTGCTTCAGCTTGAGGAAGCAGGTAATGTGAGAAAGAGGTTGCCCAATCCCTACATGTTCTCAATTATCTTAGTGAATATATCACAGATGAAACCTATAGATTCAAACCACTCATATCCGCGCCAAAAGGTATGCCATCTCTCCTGAGTAGATTTATATTAATTCAACTCATAGAGACTGAGCTATAAATCATTTACAATGAAAAACTTAACTGTCAGGAAGGTTGGATTAATTAAGTCAGTCGATCAATATACTTTCTCCCATAGTCAAGCAATGTGAAAAGCCAAATTACCTGAAGGCTGCTTGGTGAGCATTGATGAAAACAGAACAAACGTTATGAGTGAATCTTAAGCAGCATGAGACACTCAGATAACAGAGGGGAGTCTTGCCAAGTCTCACATGATAATTTTAGTGTCTATGACTTGGTCTTCTAAGCTTCCACAGTTCATGAGCCTTGTTATATTCACAGAGACTCTCCCAGACTGGATAGGAAGCTAGGAAACAAATGTTTAAGTTTCCACTACCGAGTTATAAAGTTATGACCATGTCCTTTTTCTCCTTTCTGATATTCCTGCTTAGTTTATCTTGACTAAAGTGTCAGTTGCTCCCAAACTCTCCATTCACCATATATAGATGGCTAATCATATTCACTGTGTAGGAATTTTTCCATTTTAACCTTGAGGAAAAGTAACTAAAAAAATTAATAAGGTGACCCTTATTTCCAAAATCTTGAGGGACATTACACTACTGCCCGCAGGTATCAACATCAGCATTTAATTTCTAATAAGATCAACCATAAGAAAACTGACAAAAAAGTAAATGACTAGATTGTATCCATCACAGAAAAGTTTATCTAACTATTTATTTATGATAAAATGAGTTATTTTTTAGGTACACCCACACATCACAAATTTCCACACAAAGGGAAAGTAATGAGTATATCCTAAACTATTCACATTGACTTTATCAATAAGTCTAAAAAAATAAAAGGGAATGCTCAACCTGGACCTTCCATAGTGTTCACAAAGTTTTGGCAACTAACTTTGTAACTCTAATTCAAAATACATTTCCCCAAAATCTTTTTTCAGGAATAGCAACTGCACTGCTAAGTGGGTCATGCTCAATTGTTCTGTCTGCTTCTCTTCCTGCTTTGTGGACAAATTCTTATTTGTGCAATCATGGCATTTAAGTACTAGAAGAGACCTAACAAAATTCCAGTTAAGCCTTCTGCTTTAACCCAACACCACATCAGATTACCCAGGGCTTACCTCTTCAATTCTTAAAGATTTCCTGAAGCAAAGACCCACAATTTCCCTACCTAGTAAGTTCTAGAGTTTAATCAAGAAGTTCTTCCTTGTGTGTAAACATAAGCTTTCCTGTGGCAATTTAAGCCCATTTCTATTTCTGATCCCTATTGAAACAGAGAATACTTGATTCTTTAATAAACAACATTCCATAGACTTGAAAATACTTAAGTTATTCCTAATTGCTTTTTCCCCCAGATTAAATTCCCCACAGTCCTTTAACATTTCTTCATCTATTTCCCAACATTTTAATTAGCTTTGTTTCTCCCTGGGAGCTTAACAAATTTTGTAAATACCAAATAAAACATGGTGAGATTCAATCATACTTATAATGGTGTAATAAATTTCCAATCATTTCCCCAAATAACAACATAGAGTATCTATAGCTTCTAATATGCTGACTTAGGCAAGAAAAGAAACTATCTGCAGTTAACCTGCCTCTGCTTCTGTCTCTTGTTCATCTTCATTCTAGGGTAACTGATGCTCAGAACTTTCCTCTAATATTCCCCCTTAACTTTAGTCTATTTCTCTTTCTTAGTTAAGAATGGTCAACCCAAAGCTTATGTCCCATCCATCAAGATAAATTCCAAGTCCTTCCAATGAGTCAGAAGTCAGCAGTTGGTGCTAATCCAATTGTATAAACACTAAATCTTTTCTTTATGATCTCCATGATCATTCCCATGAGCAGCTTCAACATAGTGAACAGATTATCATTACTATTGCATGTCTTCAGATCAGACATTGAATAGTGATTTTAAGAATCGGGTTGAGACAGAAACTTAATGTAGAATTTTTTTTTTTAAATAATAAATTTTATTTTTATATTCCCCCATACAATTGCAAATGCCCCATTCTGACCCCAATCCTTCCCCTCCCGCCCCCACCCCCCAAAAAGTGTCTCTGGTTCATAGTTTTTTGTTGATTTTGATTTTCACTTTCTTATATTCATTTTCCTGGTCCCTTATTTAAGTTTTCTAGATTCCTGCTATGAGTGAGACCATCTGGTATTTTTCTTTTTCTTTTTGTCTTATTTCGCTGAGCATGATCCCTTCCAGCGCCATCCATGTTGCTGCAAATTGCATGTGTTTATCTTTTTTGAATGCTGAGTAATATTCCATGGTATATATGTACCACATCTTCTTGATCCAGTCATCTATTTTTGGGCATTTGGGTTGTTTCCAAAGCTTAGCTATTGTAAACAGTGCTGCTATAAACATAGGGGTGCAGGTGCTCTTTGGAATTGATGTTTCTGTGTCCTTTGGGTAAATACCTAGGAGTGGAATTGCTGGATCATATGGAAGCTCTATGTTTAGTAGGTCCAGAAATCTCCACACAGCTCTCCACAGTGGTTGGACCAGTTTGCACTCCCACCAACAGTGCAGGAGAGTTCCTTTTTCTCCATACCCTCGCCAACAACTTAATGTAGAAATTTACAAGAAATAACAAGGAGATGTTTAGGAATGATCCTCAAAATGACAAGGAAAATTAAAAGAGAAGTGTTCCATTTTCATCATAATCTGGAAGAATCATTGCTACTTTCCATGAAAATGCTTGCCATAATAATTTATTGATGCTAAGGGCTTGGGGAATAATTAGGAATCAAAGATAAGAATGGAAAAGATAACATAGAAAAAGTTGAGCAATTTAATTCAAATAGCAAATCATCAGTAATAATAACACAACATTTTAACTATCTTTGCTAATTGAATGCACATTGAATGCCCAATATTTGTTTTTATTGTTCTAACTTACTTTGCTGTATATAATTCTCTTAAATTACCTGTTTTGTTGCAAATGGGGCAAATGCTTTTTCATGGCAATATGATACTCCATGGTGTGTATGTACCATATCTTCTTGACGCATTCACCTACCGAAGAAGACTTAGGCTGGTTCTATGTCCAGGTTATTGCAAATAATGCTGCTGTGAATATTGTGGAACTTATGGGGGGTTTTCTTGATGGTTTACTATTCTGTGGATCATATAGACACATAACAAGAAGACATGTAGCTTTCCCTTTTTTAAATCTACCTCACAAATATATGCCAAGCATTTTTGTAAGCTCTTTACAAACACTGATTTATTTAATCCTCATAAAAACCCAATGAAGTTATTATAAACCATGTTCTACAGATAGGGAAACGGAGGCCAGGAAGATTAAGGAAATTGCCCAAGGCCACATACCCAGAAAATGGTAGATTCAGGCTCTGAGTCCAGATGGCCTCAGAGTCTGTTGCTAATTACTATTGCTAGGGTTGTCATTAGGATCAATGGAAATAACTTTCGATTGCCTAGTAAATAATAAATACTCAATAAATGATAGGGTATGCATGTTTGCTATGTTGCAGTGGTGGCAGTGGTAATTTGCTATTTTATACTAATGTTATTCTCCAACATGAACAGACCCACTGGATTTTGTTTGACTCCAAGGGTGTGGTAGGAAGTGACATTATCGATCAGTAGGTGGAGCTCTTTCCTCTCATTCTATATTTGCCCCCTCCCCAACTGTCTCCCCCACCATTGTGCTATTGGGTAATGCCAAGTGCATTAAATATTAAACTGAGATTCCATCCATGCTCTGTCATAAAATTTATTAAACATCTACAATAATTTTAAAAGTCTCTGTGTTTTATCATACTGCATTTATACAGAATCTACATAGAGTCTAGTAATGCCAATTTTGGTGCCTATTCAGTTGAATAAAGTTAATTGTCTTTGTTCTATAGGATGTACTGAGAATAACAAAAAAATATACTGTGCCTTGTAGGTAAGGACTATCAAAATATTCAACTGAAATAGTCACAGTACTTTTTGCTTTTTCACTTCAAATTGTGTTCATGTACATTTACAACTGAGTAAGGCAGTTCTAGAACAATTACACCCATTTAGCATATTAGAAGGTTAAGTCCAGAGACATTAGATGAAGCTCAATGAATCAAGAAAAATTATTAATGGAACATGTAATTTTTGAATCTTTATCTAGTGCTTTCTATACCGGTTACTGATGCTCTAGTAGTAATGATTATTTCCTTTTTTCCCTCTTTCCTGTGTGCAATACTGAAACTCTGCATGACTATATCAAGAAGCAGATTAATCAGTGACAAAAAAACACTGTGTTTGAATCTACATCTACCATTTGCCAGTTATGTGAAGTTGGACAAAAACTCTTGTGTTTCTCTCTCTGCTTGGGTTTGGTTCTTTGTGGATTCTGATTGGATCTACTTCATAGAATTTTTTTAAAGTGCTAATTTTCTTTTAATTTTCTCATAATTTATTTATTTGAGGTAACACTGGCTTACATCACTGTATATGAGTCAGAGAAACAGACTCCATACCTACCCCAATGTGCACACCACCACCCCACCTACCCCAGAACACCCACATCCTTTTCTCCTACACCATTGGGCACCCTCCTGATTTGGTTCCCAACCAATTCCCCCTTCAGGGGCCTCATATTTGCAGTCATTTCTAGACTTTGTTTTGGTTAAGTTGTCAGTTCCATAGAATTGTTGAGGAGAATAGACAACATAATCTAGATATAGCATTTAGAGCAATTCCTGGCTCTTAGAGAATATGCAACAATTGCTAAATGTATTACTATAAACTATCTTCCCACTTCTTCCTCCTTTTCTTGCTCTAATCATCCACAAACATTAATGGTGTGCCTGTATGGAAACAGATAGCTACTGAGGTAGATTCCAGAAATATGAGATCCAGATTTTAAATTAGGTTTTCAGCTATCAATTCCAGTACCATAAATAGAAAAGACCCAGCCACAAACAATAGGGAAGTTCAGGAAGGAGAAAAACTACTCTCACTAATGTGTTCAAGTTTTCTTTTCCTCAGTAGAATTTCTCTCATTCATTCAACAAATGCTTACTGAGCTCATACTCTGAGCACAGTGCTAAATAGAGACATTAAATATAAAGGTGATTCAAACAGATATACATTTTACCTCCCAACAATTAAAACGTAATTCAGAAAACAACAAACATAATAAATAATTGGTGTAAGACAGAGAAGATACGGTATAAGGAAAGGACCAATTTCTTTTTCAGTTCTTTTTGCAGTTAGTATAGCCAACACACTTATTAGCCACAAAACACTTATAAGACACAGCAGTTTATATGTTACAATCTCATGATTAAGCATTTATAGGAGCATAGAAAATGATCTAGAATGAGAAACTGGGTAAATGGAATGAGATGTATTTTTATTTGCTTTTTTCTTTGTAATGCATTAGAATTAGAGAAAACTTTGCTAAAAAAAAATCAAGTGTCTTCCAATCTTTTGCTTGGAAGTTCAAACAGTTCTTCAGGCAGGGAAGTTTAGTGTAAAGAAAATGAATGAGGCAGTCAAGAGACTTAGCTTGCCCATGAACAACTCATTTACTTCTTGTTTTTAATCATTTTTTTAAAAAGATTTATTTATTTATCCATACAAGAACCGGGGTACAAAAAAAAAGAACTGGGGTACAAGCCAGATGCATGGGAGGGTAAAAGGATTCACTAGAGACAGAGCGGGGAAAAGAACAGGCAGACTGATGAAATACACTGCTGACGGGAGCAGAGGGCAAGACAGGAGAGGTTTGCTGTGCCATGTGGGACCCTTGCCGGCCGGCCAGGATCGAACTGGTGCTGCAGAGGCTGTGGACAGCTTCACAGCGCCGCGCTCAACTTCCTGCGCCACCAGGGAAGGCCCCAACTCACTTACTCCTTAAAAACATCAGTTTGTTGCCTATAAAATGATAATTGCATTGTTTTGATCACAAGGATGCTAAAAAGTTACAGTCAATAGGAATGTTCTATGGATTCTACGGAAAGTGGAAAGCTATATAAACCAAAACTATTGGATAATGCAGAAAAAAAGACATACGATGGCAATGATAAAACAGAGGTGCTGACTATTAAGCAGTTATTCCATATTAGCATCTATTTGTGAACACTGCTCCAGGCAAGACACTTGAAATCTTATTTCTGGATCCTCCTAGCACCTGGAAACATGCTTTGTACCTGGTAAAGATCTGGCTACACTCATCAATATTGGAAGTTACAATAATTTTCAGGAAATTTAGTAGATTAAATAATAATTCAAATCAATTAAATAAATCTTTAAATAAAAATAATCATTTAAGTCTACCGTATAGAAATAAATTTGATTTTTATTTCACTTCGAAGTAACTTAGTTACTAGTCATTTACTCTTTTCCCATTTCTGCCATTATTTTGGGCAACCCATTGCTCTCTACACCTTTCTTTTACAACCACAGAATGCAATACACTGCAGAGTATATAATTTTAAATAGTTACATTTTAAATAGTTACATCTTGAAAGCTGAAATCAGTGACCTGAAAATTAACCTTGATTTAACTGTGATTCTCTTTTCTCACCTCTACTCCAATTTTTAATTAGCCTGGTGTACGGCGCAATAGCAGGAATTCCTTATCTGTTTTAATGAAGTAACCAGAATTCAAAATCATACAGCAAGAAGTTGCAGTTAAATGTTCAGTTACTAGTTTAGGTTACCAATATTTGCGGACCCAAGTAATACATATTAACATCCTTATTTCTTTCTCTAACAAGTGAAGCTAATAATTCAAGCCATCTATGTAATTTGAAAAGATGTTATGAGAATTCCATTTTAACTGCTGTTAAGCACTTTGGTATTTTCAGATGGTGGAAGATATAAGAGCACAAAGTGTGATAACCGATGATTAAAACTTTGCCTCTGGGTTTACCTATCAATCAGTTCTAGGGAAGTATAAAGAAGAATTTGAAGAGTTGTCTCAACTTTCCCATCATAACTTTTTCTTTCTAATCCTCATTTACATATAAACCTAGAATATTTTTCTCTAGATCCCTTACCTCTTTTATATGGAAGTTAATCGTCCATACAAGGAAAGGAAGGCAACACTTGTCAGGGCCAAATCTATAGAAGAAAGCATTTGTACTTAAAAAATACAAGGATACAATAAAATACGTAAACCTTTGTTAAAGGGGCTTGAAACACTTTTCTTCTGTGCTAAATGGCATTGTTATAACCCGTTACTATACTTCAAAAGAAGGTAAAAAAAAGAGAAGTATGTTAAAATTTCATAGGTCTCCTAATAAAATAAAGCATCAAACTAAAGCAAAGGATGTCGATTTCTTGAATGATTTACTTAGAAAAATCCAAACTGTGTTGACATGTTTCTCTTCAAATTGCCATGAGGTATTAATTGAGAACTAGCATAATGGTGGGATAAGCAGGTCTACCCATGTGAGTTGATTTTCCTGCTTACAGGGTCAATTGGGGCTCTACAGGAAAAGAAAAAATTGTTTCTTCTCCTTATCTTATTAATATTCAACTCACAGTACAAATTCCACTTACAGCCTTTCAAAGACCCTAGTATACATAGAGAGATAAACAGAGCAATGGGGTGCACTATGGTTAATTTCCTAAACAAATACTAGCTGGGCATCATTTTCATATGGTGAGCTTATGCGTGTCAAGGAAACAAGATGTAAAGGTAGCAAAATAAATATCATTAACAAGTAAGTTTAGAGATGAGTGCTTTCAGAATCAGAGCTGAATGTATCCTCCCTGGGTCTGCTAAGTCTCTCATTAAAGTTGAGGACATAGCAGGAGCAGCAGCACTTGACATAAACATATGACTCAAGAAAAGTCTTTAATCATTCCCCTGACTGGACAAAATCCAACCCCAGACCTCACCTTTTCCATCTCATAGTAAGAGCCATCTATTTCACCAGCTCACAGAGATATCTGAAGAAGTGCCTATCTTCATTACCAGTCTCAGTTTGGAACATACACATGGAAGTATTATCAGACTGCAAGAACTGTTTGATTCAGATGCTTTCATTTTGGAATTGTTCTTTTAAAAAAAAAAAAAAGACTAGATGGGGCCTCCCCTGGTGGTGCAAAAGTTGAGCACTGGGCTGCAAAGCTGCCTGCAGCCTCTGCAGCCCCAGTTTGATCCCCGGCCGCCAGCGAGGGTCCCACATGGCACAACAGACCCCTTCTGCCATGCTCTGCTGCTCCCCTCAGCAGTGTATTTCATCAGTCTGCCTGTTCTGTTCCCCGCTCTGCCTCTGGTGAATTCTCTCACCCTCCCGCACTTCTGACTGTACCTAGTGCTTGTATAAATAAATAAATAATTAAAAAATAAATAATTAAAAAGACTAGATGATCCAAAGTGTATATTTCCACATCAACTTCTATAGGAAGGTAGGTTATGTAAAATAAAAGGAAAAGTCATTTTGAAAAATCACTCATCATTCATCTGCTTTATTTTGTGATCCCCATTTAATTAAAGACTTGTGCTTGCAGAATGGAATGATATAAACTTAAAAGATATAAAAATGCTAGCAACTCTTAGTTACCAATGAGAGCTAAGAATCAATGTGTTGTCTTAGTTAAATGTTCTTCAACAAAGGTTATCATGCAATTTACCTGCGGTTGTCAATTTGTATCATAAATGAAAATACCCAACCTTGAAACACTGATGGAATAGTTCAATCTCTGGGAATCTTTAATACCTCAGTGTCCTTTTGATAAATAATATTAATCCATCAGCTGGATTCACAAATTTAGAAGATATCAAGTAAATAAATGGAATACTGATCACTACCGACCCAGTGACATGCCCCATCATTTAAAAATCCTTAATATTAGCTTATTTATTTCTCATCTTTAGTAAAAGAGGATTTCAGAAAAGTCAAACAAAATTATATTGGTGGTTTCGGTTCTTAGGATCCTGACTAATAGATTAAAGTTCCAGATTTTGAAGAAGCGGAAAGAAGGCGTGAGGATTCAAGCCTGTTTACCAGTAACCACTCCCTGGAGCTGCGAGTGATTTCTTTTCGCTCCTGAGTATCAGATTCCTCACCAATTAAAAGAGGGAGATTGACAAAAGAGACCTCCTTACCATTTTCACGTTCTATAATTTCATGATATCTTGGCTATAGAAAGATATACTTGTTAAAGTTTTCTCAAGAGGAATTTAGTGGGAAGATGAATCAATTAAGTACAAGTGCCTGCATTCTAGTTAGCGATATTCCTAACCAGCTGAGTGACTAAGCCAAATTGAACCCTTTCTGAAAAAGGAGGGAGAATAAATTATCATTTTTAAATAAAAGATACATATTAACCTTCCGATTCTCAATTTTTTCATCTGAAAATGTAAGCCCTTGACTAAATAATCTCTGATATCTTCCAGCTCTAAATTTAAATATTTTGTATCATGTTTCAAAACTGGCTATTTCTATTTTCTAAATTTGCTAAATAATTATAATGTTTAAATAACTATTTTCTACATTAATCACTGTAAAAATGGATTAAGAAGTAGTGGGTAACTTTTGATCTGTTCATCAGCAACTCTTTAAAATAATTAATATGGTCCAGGTGTTCATTGCCAGGATAACTAAATCTTGTTGATGAGCTATTTCATTCATTTATATTCATTGAGTTTCACTCAATAAATACCCATTGGGTTCCTCTGACTTCTTAAGTGATGACTAAATTATTTGACCAAAGCACATTCTACTTTAAGAAACAAAACAGTTGCCTTCTCTGTGATTCTTTAACTATAAAATTGTGATCATGATACTTGCCTTTATTATAGAAGGTCTTTGATGATTCATGATATTTGTAAGGTGTACTGAGGTCCCTGATGGAAGTTCCTTCATCTGCTACGGAGTGTAATTAACATTATGAGTTTACAAAAAGAAACACAAGAGTTTTTGTTAAAGAGCATCCTAGGGGCTGTCTCAGCTTTCAGTCATAAGACACTGATGATGTAGAAGAAAGTAGTAATTTGTAATAGCTACTGAAATTAACTTAGATATGAAAAGAGTTAGTTGATTTTAAACTCTATACAGTCTTTTTATTAATTGGAGGAGCAGTCATGGCAGTGTATTCAACATGTTTTATTTTTGAACTAATAAGAAAAACAATTAAATACCATGCTGTAGAGATCATGCTGAATTCTATAGATGCTAAAGGAGGTAATACTCATAGAAGTTAAGTGATCTGTGCTTTAGGGAGTTCAATCACTATAGGATGGAAAATGCCTGCTTTTTTGGTGAAGAACAGAGAGATGCCACCACTACCATCTTCTATAACTTTACAACAACACACTCTAGCAACATCAGAAGAAAGGATATCCATTCCAGAGGTCTCCACCTGACTACTTGGCAATGTCAAGTAAATTGTGTCTCTAATTACAGCACTGCCACTAGAACTAGCAGAGAAAGCTCTGAGTAAATGTCAGGATCCAATGAATGTCAAATAGTTTTTCCTGATAATCAAACTTAATAGCATGTTGTATATGCAGGTCTTGATCATGTTGAGGATGACCGTGTTTAAGATGGTGTTACTGAGAAGAGTCTGTGACTATTTCTATGACTTTGGGATAAAAGGTGATTTTACTCACAAGTGAACCACAATTGACAATTTACTAGCCCTAACCTTCAATAAAAGGGGGAGGGAAGAAGGAAATTTTCTATTCTTATTTCTATTCTTATTCCGACATGCACATTTTTGGGGGTGGGGAGTGTCAGGGCAGGGAGTGTACTACAAAAACTACAAGACATTATTAAAAGAAATAGAAGACATAAAAAATGGAAAGACATTACATAACTCATGGGTTGGAAGAATTAACATTGTTAAAATGACCATTTTACCCAAAGTAACAGGCAGATTTTATGTAACCACTAATTCCAAATGACTCTCATCATTTGGAATCAATCAAAATTCCAATTACTCTCCTCAAGGAAATGAGCAAATGTTACTAAAATTTGTATGGAATCACATAAGACAGTGAATAGACAAAGCAATTCTGAAAAACAGAAGTTTGGAGGTATTATGCTGCCAGACTTCAAGATACAGCACAAAGCTACAGTTATTAAAACAGCCTTGTACTGGTATAAAAGTAGAAACATGGATTTATGGAATAGAATGAGAGCCCAGAAATAAACTTAACATTTATACAGAAGTTAATTTTCAACAAAGAAGCTAAGAGCATACATTGGAAAAAGGAAAGTGTATTCAACAGATAGTGGTGAAAACTGGACAGCCCATGCAAAAGAATGACACTAGACCACTCATGCCACACACAAACACTAATTCAAAATGGATTAAAAACTTACCTGAAACCGGGCCTTCCTGGTGGCGAGGTGGTTGAGGGCAGCGCTGTGAAGCTGTCTGCAGCCTCTGCAATGCAGGATCAATCCCATCTGGCCTGGGAGATACCAACATGGCACAGCAGACCTCTCCTGTCTCGCTTGCTGCTCCTCTCAGCAGTGTATTTCAGTCAGTCTGCCTGTTCTATTCCCCACTCTGTCTCTGGTGAGTCCTCTTACCCTCCCACACATTGCCCTGTATCCTGGTTCTTGCAGCATGAATAAATAAATCTTTAAAAAAAAGAAAAAACTTACATGAAACCAAGAAATACATAGAAGAACCATAGGCATAACACTCCACAACATTGACTATGGTGATGTCTTTGGAAACTCGACAACAACAGCAAGGAAAACAAAGGCAAATATAAACATATGGGACTATATCAAACTCAAAAAAACTTCTGCACAACTAAAGAAACTATCATTGAAATGAAAAGACACCCTACTGAATGGGAGAAAATATTTGTATATCATACAGCTGACTGGGGCTAATATCCAAAATCTACAAAGACCTCATACAACTCAACAACAAGAAAACAAACAACACTGTCCAAAAAAATGGGCAAAAGATCTAAATAAATACTTATCCAAATACATACAGATGGCCAGCGGGCACATGAAAAAATGCAGATCATTGCTTATCAGGGAAACACAACTCAAAACCACAATGGGACACTACCTCACACCCCAGAGAATGGCCCATAGCAAAAAGACCTGAAACAACAAATATTGGTGAGGGTGTGGAAATAAAGTAGCCCTCCTACACTGTTGTTGGGAATGAAGACTATTTATCACAACCTCTATGGAAAAAACTTCTGGAAGTTACTTGAAATGTTAAAAACAGATCTACTATATAATCCAGTAATTCCACTTCTATGTGGCATCTGAACAATACAGAAACACTAATTTGAAGGGATATATGCACCCTTATGTTTACTGCAGCACTATTCACAATAGCCAAATGTGGAAACAACCTAAGCGCCCAGTGACAGTTGAGTAGATAAAGTAGATCTATATACAACAGAATACGCTCAGCTACCAAAAGAAAAGAGAGAGAGAGATAAAATATTGCCTTTTGTGACAACATGGATGGATCTTCAGGGAATTATATTACATGAACTTTGTAAGAAGGGAAAAGACTGATACTAGATGATTTCATTCATATATATATATATATATATATATATATATATATATATATATGAAACAAAGCAAAGGAACAGACAAAACAAGACCAAAACAAACCCTCAAAATCTGAGTGCAGAACTAAGGCAGGGGAGGGGTGGGCTGCCTGGGAAGGGAGGGAGTTGCAAAGTAGGGATGATGCCCAAAGAGCCATGGTGGACAATAAATGGTGATTTGCTGATGGGCGGGGCGTGGCAACATACATTTGAAGAGGTATGAACCTATATCCCGAAAACATAGTGTTTTAAGTCAACATTACCTCAATTTAGATTTTTGTAAGATAATTAGATTTGTGAAAATGAAGGAAGGGAAAGCTTTCATGTTGCTACATAAATACTCAATTTAAACAGAAGGAGGTCAGTGCCTCCCCGGTGGCGCAGCAGTTGGGCACCAACCCAACTGGTGCCTCTGCAGCACCGGTTCGATACCTGGCCACCAGCAAGGGTCCCACATGGCGCGGCAGACCTCTCCTGCCATGCCCACTGCTCCCCTCAGCAGTGTACTTTGTCAGTCTGCCTGTTCTATTCCACGCTCTGGCTCTGGTGAATTCTCTCACACTCCCACGCTTCTGACTGTACCCAGTGCTTGTATAAATAAATAAAAATCTTAAAAATAAATAAATAAATAAACAAACAGAAGGTCAAAGGGATTATATTTTAAAAAATTCTAATGATATTCCCTTATTACAGAGACAGTACATCAAAACCAAGTTTGATTTTGGCTACTCCTTTAATCAGTAAGGACAAACAATATCAACACAGAGTTCTTAATTTGTTCTGAGCCAGAAAATGACTTGGAGTATCAGTTTTCAAAGATCAATGATGATATCTATATCTCCATTGCTCACATAGTAACAAAGATAACATATTCTACCTCCCACAAAATTTCTTTATTTTTTAAATCCAATTTTATTGATTTGCCATGTGTTCATGAATTGGAGGAGGTAAGATACAAATAACTATAGAATTTTACACCTCAACATGTGCACAGACTTCACTCACCCTCCACCGAAGTTCCAGTGCCAATAGACTATTGCATTACCCCTTCATCCACTCCTCATGTCCCCTTCCTTCTGGTAACCACCACATTTTTAACAGACTTGGATTTTTCACCAATGCAGATATAAGGTAAACAGGAAGAGAGAACTAGATCACATAGATATATGACTGCATTCTATGTTTTTCAGGATTTTTTTGTATTTCCTATTCTGGGAATCTCATAAAACCAAGATTTAAATGTCATGGGAAAGTGGAAGTGAATACACTATTTTTTAAGGTAAGTCACCTGGAATCAAATGGTTATGGTATAGTAATAATAATTCATACGTGTGCAATACCTTTATATCCTGAGTCACCTCACTAACCGGTAGTTCAATTAAGTCATAAAAGACGATGCCAGTTACAATGAACCATTGTTATAAAGATTTTGAGGATTATCAGGGTTCAATATTACAGCTCCATAATGACTAACTCCATATTTAAAGAGACACCTTCATGGTCCTCCTGTCGATCTCATCTTTTGAGTTTATGGGTGACACTGCAGTAATCACTCAGAAAATTCTGATGTGGCTGATCCAAGAAAAATTAATAGATCAAATTTGACATTGGAATACCTCAAGGGATAACTGATTTCCTTTATTTTCAGAATACCCAGGGATTTTTTTTCCTTCCTACCCCGAGAACACTTACTGAATCTTCCCCAACTCAAGCTGATGGCTTCAAGGACAGGATCCCACCCGCATCTACCCTATTCACTAGTGTTCCGCTGCCCTAACAACACCACTAACAACATCCTAACACCCTAACAACATCCACTGTCACCCACGTTACATTCACCATCAATTTTTTTCTTTAACTTCCTTTTCTTGTCTTTTGATTCAGTTTAAATGATACATTTTATCTGTGGAAGAATTTAAGTTTATTGACTGAGAGGCGTTGCTTATAGTTTACTACAGCAATTAAAGCAAAGTCAGTTGCTGAAAGGATAGCAATTAGTGAATTAAATGATACATTTTTTTAGATCTATAGTTAATATACATTTGATTTTAAAAAGAAACTCTGTATTATGACACCACACATTTATAAAACAACCACATGTAGAAAAACAAAGTAAGTTTCTATGTGACCCCAACATAGGAACCCTTTCCACGATTCAAATATTTTTAGAAGTTAAAGCTATTATGTGTGCAGAACAGCAAAACACCAAAACACATTAAGCAAATCTGTTCATTTTTAACAAACAAGTAATTTTCTCATTTTCTATTCTTGGCATCCATTTTAATTCTTTCCAGTGAAACCAAAACCTCTTCTACCCCTTTCAGTGTCCTCCAAAATTTAAACTTCTATTTCTGCAAAAAAAAAATTCTTTCACAAATGAGCTGTGCAGGTCAATCACTCTTTTTTACTTCAAACCCTTACTTGCCAAAATTAAACAATCTAACACCAACATTTCCCATATCATCTTCAACTATTACACCAGCTCCTTAATCTGTAAGGTATTTCACAGCCAAGCCAATACACAGAGCTATTCTTCCATAGCACCCAAAAGGGTGCTATGAAGGGCTAACTACATGCCAGTTTTCTAAGTGCTTTCTCCAAAGGTGACGTAGTATAACCGGAGACACTGTACAAGTCAAAGCCTATGGCCTACTGGACCCCTTGGTGGGGCAGTAGTGGGTTCAGAAAGTGGACAACACAGTCTCATATGGTCCTCCTCCCCGACCCGACCACTTGCTGGGCAAGATGGTGAGTGTGTCTTCAGAGCAAGGAATGGTGGAGCAGAAAGTGAGAAGTGGCAGAGCAGAGTGAACAAGGGGAGCAGAATAAGCACCCACTCATTTTTTTACACCCATTTATTCACTTGGTTACATCATATGTTCTTCAAATATGTATTGAGTGTCTACTATAAACTAGGCACCAGGCTAGGCTCCAGCACTCTGCAAACACTGAGAGATGTGGTTCCTGTACTTAATGGAGTTGTCTATCTGGAAAGAGAAATTTTAAACACATGGTACTTAAATAAGCATTTAATTAAAATAATAGAAGGAATAATAATAATATGAAGGAAAATGCAAAGTTCAAAGAATGTGTAAGAGGGACCTAACCAGACGGTATCTGAGGGAAGAGTTGGTCAAGAGAAGTTTAAGGCTGTGATTTTTTTATTTGGACAAGCCTATCATCAGCATGCTCAAACCTGTCAGCCTTGCATCTCACTCCTCGACAACAAAGCTCCCTATTCCTTTTACAGATGTTATTAGCTAATCTGATTCATCAGTATTGATCATAGTATTAGTCATCATATTGACATGCTGTGGAGAAGGCTCCTGGAGCTACTTTCAGAAGAACCTCTTCTCTGACTAGTGCCACGTGTTCATGCTAAAGGGAACACCAAGCCCCTCGGGTGTCTGTGGGCCTTATCTCTAACTAGAAGAATGTGAGGTCAGTCGTGATGTAAAAGCAGATGGATGAGCTCATTTGGACAGTGGTTCATGTGGCCTCCTTTACCTTTACCTGATGTTGGATCTGATAGTTAGCTCAGGTGCTATAGACGTCAGTGAGATAAAGATGGACGCCATTGGTGCTGGGGTACCCGTGCACAAGAATCACTGTGAAAAATCACCTCAATAGTGATGACCAAAGGTCACTTATTGTAGCTCTTCACATAAGCCCTCAGCTATCTCTCAGCCTTGGACTTTATTGGGGCCATAAAATATCAGAGGGCTCTTGCAAGATATTAATCAGCCAGAAAGCAGGACCAATCCAGGCCCAACTGTGAGGTAGTTTAACACCAATGTTCTCTGTCTCTCCATTCTGAACAGCGCATATTACAGGCAAATGTCTAATTGGTGTTACTTGCTCCATGACCAGTAGTCTATATTGTTATAGCCCACTAGTTAAAAAGTAGTCTTACCTCTGGTCAAAATCTATCTTTCCTCTATACCATTCTCTCAAATCCCTCTATTTTTGCAGTATAATCACTTTTAATATCAATCGAGAAGTCAATAAATGTAGCTATATTGATTGGTTTGATTCTTGTCTTCTAATGTACTTGTATAAGTGGCCATCATATTTCTTTACACTTTAACTTTTCTGAGACTTTTTTCCTCTCAGTAAAATGGAGTTGGGTTAGATGACCTTTGAGTCACTTTTCAGTTGCTATAGTCTATTGTGCATTGTAAAGATTTAACAAAACGTTCTCCTTCCAGGAGAGAAACAAGACCACAACTGTTTCCTCAACTCTGGGTCAGCTAGCTTCCTCCTTCACTAGAACCCTTAATCTTTCTCGAAGTTCCTCAAATGCATCCTGTTTTCAAGATCTCAAAGTTGTGCATATTCTGTCACTTCTGCTGAGAAGAAGGTTCTGATATAACTTGTTGCCATTTTTTTAAGCATGTCAAAAAGATACAAACAACACAGAGAATAATGTAACAGCATCTATTTTTCCAAAACTCATAATTAACATGCGTTAATTCTGCTCCATTTTCTGCAAATCTCCTTTAAAGAAGAAAAGCATTGCAGACCCAGTTTAGAAGAAAACACTGTTGTTCAGTGTGTCATTTGCATTTGCCTTATATGTATGTATTTATAACTGCTCTTGTGGGATTGTCAAAGTGAAGTATATGGAATACTGTGTGTATTGATTTGTTACTTGCTTTTATTTATTTATTTTTTTGGTCAACATGTTTTCTGACATCATCCATGTGGACAGCATGCAGAGTCAGTTCATTCACTTAAGCTTCTATTTCCATTATGTGAATACAGCATAATTTAATGATTTGATCATCTACTAATGTACACTTGGCCATTTCCATTTCTGTTCCTTTACAAATGGCACTACAAGAACAATCCTCTTGAATATTTCCTTGGCCATGTGAAATTTTCAAATTCACTGTATATTTCTGAGTTACATGAATGACTAAAAATCAGTACATAGAATGTATGCATAATTCCTAGAACTGTTAAAGAGAGAAAATGATCAAATAAAAAATGGACAAGGGATATAAATAGGCAGCTGAATCAAGAAATACCCCCACTGAACAACAAATATTAGAAATATGTTCAACTCAGGAGTTTTCAGGGAAATGCAAATTAAAACAACCAAACAAACCCCAATATCAGGCTATCATTTCATACATAACAAAGTGGCAAAAGTTTAAAAGCCCGAGAAAAGGGGACAGTGGAACACATTACGGGATATGAAGTGATATACTGCTTCTTGATCTTTGTTATTTCATCTGTAAAATGCAGATGATATTTAAGAATTTTGTAAGCCCTGCCATTGTGGATTGAATTCCTTTCCTTGTTGAATTTAATACAATTCTACTAGCACAGATTTCAAAATAAAGGAGATATATATTATTTGTCTTAGTGAGGTGAACCCTTCTAATATTGATGGATGCTGTTTTGATGTATTCATTTATTTTTTTTCTTCCCAAGTATTTGTTAACTACCTATTATATATTGAACATTTGATACACCATTGCCCTCACAATGCAGGAAATATGAAAAGAAGGCACTCCCAATAGACAATTATGTACACAGAGATAAATGCTTATGATGTGCAGAGGTGGAGACAGACAACAGGAGGTGCTATAACCCAGAGTGGATGCATTCCAGAAGACTTCCTAACACAGTCATGTCTATACAGGACTTAAAGGCGAGTGGCTTCATCCATGTATTAGAGGGGCAAACTCAACCAGACAAGAAACAACAAACAGCATGAAAAATTATTGAGAAATAAGAGAAAGTATCTCAAGGATGGCATTCAAGAGGTGAAGGATGAAGCACTAGATCAAGGGCACAGAAAAAGTCTAGGAATTACGTACACATTCCACATACAAATTTTTAGATATTTATATATATATATACACACAGACTTTATAAGCCATTGGTGTCTTTAAGGCAGGAGAATGGCAGGTTTCAGTTATAATTCAGAAAAGCTAGTCTCCAAGACTGAGGACAAGGAGATCAGCTAATAATCCAGGTAGAAGAGGATACAGGCCTGTATGTTGCAAATGCCAGGAAAGATGGGGTGAAATGAGTAGATTGGGGCCTTCCTGGTGGCACAAGGGGTTAAGTAGAAGCACTATGAAGCAATCCACAGTCACTGCAACAAGAGTTGGATTCCAGGTCAGGGAGCTATGCACATGGCACAGCAGACCTCTCCTGCTCCACCTGCTGCTCCCTTCAGCATTGTACTTCACTAGATTTGCCTGTTCTTCTCCCCATTCTATTTCTGGTGGTCCTTTCACCACCTGCCCCTTGCTTCTGGCATGCACCCTAGCTCTTGTATGCATAAGTAAATAAATCTTTAAAAAAAAGAAATGAGTAGATCCAAGTGATTTTGGAGAAGTTGAATCAAAAGAACCTGGCATGATTAGATGTGTTTAGCATGAGAAGGTTTCTGGTTTGTGGCTTGAACAAATATGGCAAGGGTGATGCTAAGCCTGGGTCACAGGTCACAGGGCAGAAGGGGGGCTGAGTCTCTGAGCACATATTGGGGCAGGTTGAGTTTGAGGTATCTGGGGACTTCCAAAAGCAACTGGCTGGTAATTCTTTGGATATGTGACTCTGAAACCCTAATGAATGATGGTGTTTTGACATTAAGGTTTGAGAATCCTCTCTACATAGTAGGCAATTGAAACTGTGCTGATAGATAATGTTATCTAGCCAGCACATCTAGAATGAAAAGAAAAAGCAAAGGAGACTGAGAACAAGTTGTCAGAGGGGTAGGAGAAAAAAACAAGAGGGTGTAGTTTTACACACACACACATACACATACACACACAGTAAGCAACATGTCAACACATGAAATCCATAAGAATCATCTAGCTCAAAATGTAGTTATCTATTCTACTTAAAGTTTGGTCTTAGCAACAATAGCTAGGAATTTTGGACTTTTCATGGAAGTCCCATGATGGTTTGGGGACTTAAGAATTATCTAGCTCAAAATGTAATTATCAGTTCTTCTTAAAGGTTTGTCTTAGCAACAATAGCTAACATTTTGGACTTTTCATGGAAGTCCCATGATAGTTTGTGGACTTACCCTAGCCCAGAGATGGCTTTAAGAGATTATGGATACAGGGAGGCATTGAGGTAACCTTGTCTCTTAATTTCTGCAGTCCCCTAGAAACACCTGCCCTGGTAGAAAGTATCATTCCTGACTTCACCAAGCTTGTCACTCACACCTGCATGGCCCCAGGATGACAGGTAGCCTCAGTCAGTTTTCTCCTCAGTGCCAAACAAGAGTTAATAGAGAGCTGTCGCATGATGCTGTAGTGAGGTGAGGAAAGTGTCCTGTTCCATCAGTGGAACACCTGAGTCACAGAATGTGATGGTGCATTTTAGGAATTTGGCTAAAATGATAAGGACATTGCTTTAATTTTAAAAGAGAATAAATTCACCTGATAACTGCTCTGGGACCCAGTTCAGGATGTACCAAGAATAACTGCATCTGGAAGGACACTTTTACTGGCTCTTAACTCCAAAGAAAGGAGGGCAGCTAGAGGCTCCCTCTGTGTATTGAGCCCCTTCCAAGCAGCCACCATGTGTTCTCCAGCTTGTAACATTTATACCTCTGCTAATCCAATCAGCTACTCACCAAGCACTGCTCAAAAAACACAAATCACTCTGACTTTTTTTGTGTCTCCCTCTTATAAATAGCACAGATTATAAAGATGGACACATATGACATCTTTAATTAATTCTGCCCCAGCGAAGGCAATAGGATGGTGACGTCAATGCAGCAAGAAATGAATGGCGGGGGTGATGAAGGATGTGAGCTCCCAAGGAGCAGGAAATAGAGGCCTTGATCTCCTGTACATAATTCCAAAGTAAAAGTGAGAAAAAGGGAAAATACACAATGACAATATACGTCAAAACATTGTCACTTGAAGCGTACATTTTAAAAGGTTAAGAGGAAGAAAAGGGTAGGTACTGTATAGAGAAATCTGCAGTCATGTTTTCAAATCACTCATGGATTGAGGTGCTGAAAGGCCTGTAGACCAGGGATTTATGCATAATTGGATCATTCAAAAACATATAAATGGCTGCCAGAGCAAAGTACAATGTTCACTTTTAAAATCACAAGAAAAGCTTTGTTTTAAGTAGGCTGAATTGACTAAAGTTGAGTTTCAGTGAAGCATGTTTTTGCTTTGGGTGTCATTATTTAGTTTGGCATCCTTGCCAAGGAAACCTTTTTCTTACTTCAACTGTTGTTTTTCTTCTGCTGCTACAACTGTGAAAGTGGAGGCAAGATCCTGATGCTACATATTTAAATGAGGGCTGGCTCCCTGTTTACCTTTGATTCTGAAGAAGGGAGTGGGGGGGACATGGGGTCTTGATGGCTTGCCAGGACTTGTAAAGCTGATAGATGTGTGCCTTGTCTCCTGAATAATCTGGAAAATCAAGTTTAGCTGGTTTGATCAAAGGGATTGCTAGTCAGTTGAGAACACTTGCATGCAATAACTATAGATACTGTATACATGACCAGCCAAAGGCCAAAAAGCTAACAGCTTTGCCAGAGATAAAGGATTATGCATGTTATGCTTGTGAGTGCCAAAGGAAGGAATTCTCCATTTTAATATTGATAGCTAAAGGTTGTGCTGGTTAGACATTCAGACAAACAAAATACTCTAAAGCTTAGGGACTTAAGTTATGATGAAAAACTTCAAATCCTGCTGCTATCTGCCCATTTAAATCCAGTGTAGAGTGAAGGAATCAACTATACACTTCCCACTGACAGTTCATCGGCAGAGAGGAGAGAGGTTTTAAATAGTTGTGAGCTAAGGTTGCCTCATTTTTTTTGGCGTTCTTTTTCATCGGCGGCTTCTAGCCACAACACCTGTAGAGACAAGACAACTTTGACTGAGACTGATGTAGAAAAGGCCTGGCACACCTTCTTTCTCGGACATCCTCCGAGTATGTTAGTCACGTGAGAAAAAAAGGACTTCTTTGCCAAGAAATGATTCCCTGGATCAGAAAACTGCACCCATGATGTGAGAAATTAGAAAAGTTAAAACCAAAAAAGATTTGTCAAAGCGCCTGCATCTGGTCTTTCCTATGAATTAACCTTCTGCCTGGATCTTACAGGTTTAAGACCTGGGCTTGTAGTTTGATTTCATTCATTTAAAAGACAGCACCTTTCTAGCAAAATGATGGACAACTGACTACTTACAGCCAGCATTTGGCAATTGTTTAAGATCACATTAAATTCCCTAATAGGCAACCACTCAATATCCCAGTGTGAATGAAGAATATTGTAAATACCTGCAAAGGACACTTTGGCTTATGATTTCCTAATATAGACACTGTCTTAGTTACTATTGTGAACCCCATGAAACAACTACTGGGGAAAGCTTTAACACACACACACACACACACACACACACACACACACACTTGGCACACTGACCTGGCATTAAACTAAATTACAGGTACAGCAGTGACATATGTAAACGAATCTGCCAGCACAAGTTACTGAATGTTATGTGCCATGCACAATAATAGGCAATGCATTATTCAAGTTTTGTACTAATTAAAGAACTACTTTGTTGCTAAGAATCAGTGTATTAAAAACATACGTTCTTATTAACTGTGTTCCCAAGAGTTAGAAAGATGAGAGGTGGATCTCAGGTTTCAGGGACCTATTATTAGGTTCTCAAAGTATTTTCTTAATCGCATGCATTTTTTAAGAGAAAGCTCTCAGTCCATATCACATAAACAAGGTCTGATTGTGGGGTTTTAAATGGCTATCTTGGGGTTTTCTTCTTTCCTCATTGTTTTTCCTTCTTACCCCACCAAATTTCACTTCTTAGAAACAGGACCTGAACCAAAGTTAAACATCATAAAGAAATTTGCTCAGTAAAAAGGGTTTTTTATTGACTGAAAAGCATTTTTACAGTGTAATCTGCATTTTGTAAGTCCTTGTGGAAAATCCCCTCCGATTGAGTGGTATTTACAGACTTTAAAATACACATTGCCCAAAAGCTTTCATAAACTGAAAAAAAGAGATGGGGAAAATTGGTATATCTAATCCACAAGTCTGTTGTCACCAAAGCGAAAAAAGATTGCTTTTAGAGACCACCCTGCAACTTGGCCTCACCAAAGGCCTGACCTTTAGATCTTGGGGTGATGCCTGCTCTTTGCCTAACAATGAGACACTAACAGATCAGAGCAGAGATCCCATCTCTGCCCCCAGATAATGAGGCTCCCCACTATTTCTTCTCTGAGCACTTTTTTGCTTATAAGCAAAAACCATCTTCTGAGTCGTCCCTAGTTTCACACCCCCTCCAACGTCTTTGTCTTGCAACATATTTTTACATCTCAAGACTCACTCCTTTGAACAATGTCCTCCTCTAAAGTGGTCATGAGTTGGAAGCTGCACAGGGTCCCTCCCTTTGCTTTAATCTGAAATGGCTGAAACATAAAACTCCTCTATTTCCCTGATATCACATTAACCCCTTAACCCACAGCTCTGGACATTCTCTTTCTCTTGTTTCTGCCTCACGTGTGCTAGTAATTTGTATAAATGAGAAGAGATGCGATAGCACTCTTTCTCATTTGCACCTTGATAAACTTTCTTAAGTGGGTGAGAATGAAGTAGAATTACAGTTATTTTGCCAGAAATTATTTATTCCCATTTAACACAGGAACAGGGCAATCACGTGGGCACAGTGCAGACTCTGAGGTCTATGGCCAAGGCAGGCTACAGTGACAGATTTTAAACAAATTTGCTCTCTATTTAAAATCCTGCACTATTGTTATAAAGCATTTTTGCAAATTTGCTCTCTATTTAAAATCCCGCTATATTGTTATAAAGCATTTTTCCTGGTCTTCTGCTTTCAGGTCCTTTTTTGGTTCCTGAGGTTGTCTGATAGGTGTCAGCCAAATGATCTGATTGCCTCGCAGAAAGCCAGACAGAAGAAAACCAAACACAACTACCAGTCAACATCCTCATTCTATTTTTAATTAATCCCTTTGTCTCTTGCTCACCCCAATTTCTTCTTTTCCTTTGAACCCCTATAATTTTCATACTCTTTCATCATTTTTAAACTATTTACAGATCACTAAAAAACTCATCATCAAAGTCTGTTTTTCTCTGTGCCTTTTTTTCCCTTTTTTTTTTTTTTTTGCCATCCTCGTCATCATCTCAAGCAATTAATGCATTCTATAAATACAGACTGGTTAATAGTAATATTTACTGTCGATGCTGCTACTACTCTCTCCCTGTTTCGTTTCCCTCTCATCAACTCAGGCTCAGTTTTCTTTACTAGTTAGCCTTTCGTCTTTATGTTCACCCCTTTCATGCCTCCCGCTCTGGCCCTCTTCCATCTGCTCCTAATATTATTCCCACTTTCTTGAACTTCATCAAGGATTTTTATTCCCATGTCACTTTGTTCAGTCTCTCCCATCTTCCCTTCTTCACCTGTATGATCTGCTTTTACATCCCTTTGCCCCCCAAGCTTTCCTCCTTTCTCAATGTAGAAAGCAACATGGAAAAAGACATCCTAACTCCAAGCCTATCAACACTTGGGACAAGTGACAAGAGCAAAGACATACTTCTTTCTTGCTCTAGAAAAAGTCCTTTCTGAACAGCTTCCCTAGTATAGTCAACTGCAAAATAAATTCTATATTTTTTCATAAAATTTTAAATAAGTTGTAAATCTTCACAATTTTTTCCCCATAGATTCATCAACGATGTCTTCTAGGACATTACTTTGCACATCTACTTTTTCCCTGGGCTGACTTAGTGATATGACCTTGGGTGAGGAATCAATGACTTCTTTCAACACATACCGGGGTTTATCCTATGTGAAGAGTTATTCAATCATGAACTGACTTACATTTGAAAGCTAATTGTTGATTGTTGATTATCTCATAAACAATATCCTTCTGTAAATAACTATGATCTATAGTTTCCTAAATAATATATGCCAATTAGGAATTCAATTATTCTATTAAAATACTGACATCTAGAATATTTTAGAAAAGGTTTTCATTAAAATAATTCCTATTATCATATTTTAAACTTCCTCAATAAAAACCTTGAGCCTACCACCAATTGGCAAACTTAACTTTTAGCCTTACTTTTCTAGATTGTAAGTTCACCTAAGTCCACAGCTATCACTGATTAAAAATTAAAATATGAACATCTTATAGACTTCTGAAACTCAACATGTATTAAACTGAGTCATTATTTTCCCCCAAATTTTGTCTAAATTTGTCTAAATAGCCATTTCTATAGGATATTCTTTCCAAATCTCTACCTTAAACCTTATGTTCTCCTGAGCTACAGATGGAGATTCCAAATGCCTGCGGCCCACTTCACCTAAAACTACCCTTGCAGACAATGGATTCAAAATAAAGTCCTTTCTCCAACCAGCTGCTCATATGGACTGTATCCTGTAAGAACTCCCACTATAATTTGATCCAAATGCTATTAGAGGCAGCAAGGATGGAGGGACAAATGCCATCTGAGATGGTGGAAGAAGGCTTCATATGCAGGTGTTTATTGGAGCTGAATTTTGAAGGATGAACAGAAAATCACCAGGAGATAATTTTATCACATGAAAACATGATCAAGGTTGAATCACAAGTCACTCAAAGTCACTGTATCATTGACATTCCCATTGTCAATATTTTAGTTTCAGTCTCATCAATGCATCACTGGTCTTCAGATCAGTCCTAGCTCCTGTATCTTCCACCTCCAACCCACCGCCCACGCAGACTCATCTCTAAGCATTCTCTATCAAGACTCTTGTTCCAGCAAAACTCAAATATTCTCCTCAAATATTCTCATCATGTTGCTTCTCTACTTGGAAGGTTCTTCAGGCCCTCTTTATCTATAGAGGTTCTACTCACCATTCAACTCTAATAAGTCTTCCTGAATCCTCAGAACAAAATTAATGGCACTTTCTTTTATATCATCATGTCATATGGCACATGTCACAGCCAGAACTATGTTAGACTTAGTTGTGTACTTGTGCAGCTCCCTCACCATGACTGTACACCCCTTAAGTACAGGAACTGGTATGGACATATCTGTACCTCCCCAGTGGTGCCTAAAACAGTGCTTTGTACATGGAAGCTTCTCTATTATATCTATTGAATTGAATTGAATAAATGGTTACTGAATGAAAAAAATTACACATAATTTTATCTACGTAATTATAGCTAAGCTGATACAGGTGGGCCCTAGGTAATTCTTTTTATTTCCAAGTCTCAACTTGCTGTTGAATCATTTGTGGATTTCCTGACAGATTTTTTTTTTGTATTACTAGGATTTAGTAGTGTGAAAATATGATCTAAAAACTTGACTTACCACGAAAGTTAGTTTTATAATCTGTGTACAGTAAATTCTTCTATCTTAACTAGTAAAGCATTTGCAGTTATAGGGCTCTTTTTTATAGTGATCTTTTTTACTTCTTAAAGTCAGACCTTTACATGCAAAAGAAAAAGTTTTATTCTTACATACAGTGATAAAAAGTTACATTATAGATGAATCTTATGCAGTGCTGATTTTATAGCCCACACAAAAATAAGCTTGCAATAATCTCTGCATATAAACTGAACAATTTGGTGTAGATGGTCATATCTTGTACTAAATCTTCAACAACTCAAAAATTTTCTGTAAGGAATAAAGCCACCATAATAATTCCATTTCTATATGGCTGTAGTTCATTTGAAATAAATAAACTATTAGGGAAATCTGATTTACTTTGGCCCATTTCCACAGTAGAGATGGTGGAGGCATAGACTCTCAGTTCTCTTATTCGGGGGCATCTTAATAATTGGGGTCATTTGAGCCAATGGTACATTTTCAGTCAGTTTACAGGTAAATCCTATGCTGTCCCTGAGTCACTTAGATCAGCCCCCTGTCTACATGAAGAACTGAAGTAGATATTTATGTTTAGATCTTACCTTATAGTAAATGCTTTTATATTTCAAAACATATAATCTCACAAGAAGTTTTTCTTAACTATACATTCATTAAGTGTGGTCTTTAATATGGAAATCCTTTCTGTATTTCAAAGGTATCTTAATAATAAACCCCTTTTGCTCACTGAATTATGCCAAAGTCTAATGATCAAGGTGTCTGGCAAAGTAACCTGAAAATTGAATCAATTCAAGTGAATAACTATATTACTAGCTTTAAAATATAATTTATATGTTTCAAATATAAATCTTACTGATTTTAATCAAATACATTGATCTGTAGCAATCCAGTTCTTATATCTGACATAATACATTATTGATTCCTCTTGAAGATTCATGTTTTTTTCTACTTTTCAATAAAAGTAAGTTTGTCATTAAAAAATCTTTTCAATTGTAGGTAGTTTTTAAGTTTCTTGTTTCTCATATAATGAAATAAATTTGAAAAACTTTTCTGTAAAAATAAACATTTCCAGTGTCTTGCAGAATATGGCTTCTAACACACGCAGTGTCTTCCAGCAGTTTGATTACTACCTTCACCAGAAATTCTGAAATGTGTGTCCTCTGTGACTGCTTCATTGACTTGGGTCAGAATACACTGAGGACAAATTCTATAGTTCCAAATGAAAACAACTTTTGGCCTTTGAAACGCATTGCTTCATTTATCTGAATATGTTATTTTCTATTCTACGCACAGTGAGATTAATCAAACTGTAAGATAAGGTCCATGGCCTCAGAGAAGCCCTGATAATCACATTAAATAAAGGGCAACAGACAGCAATATCAACAGGAGTTGAGGATAAGAATGGAGAGAGAAGCTGAGAACATAAAGGCAATCTGCCGTCTTGGTGGGTGCCAGAAGGCAAAAATTAGAACTGATCAGGACTAAGCCTGACCTGTTCAAGAACAACATTGTAATAGGACAGTAGCAGAGCATTTCTGTGAAGCTGCAGTAGTGAGGGATATGGACAGGGGGTAGAACAGCAGATTATAAAGTGAAAGACCAATCACTGGCCTTGCAAATGGTAGAATGGGATTTGAATCTGAACTCTGCGCTTTCCACTGAGCTCAGTGCCTGGTCTGTGCTGAGACCGCATGCAAATGATTTGAACTCTGTGAGTCTCCATTTATGAGATTCAGCACTTATAAACCATAAAGCACTTTAAAATGTAAGATGATAAAATAGTAATAACAATGTTATTAATGATCATATTAAAATAGGCTCCTGTTCAAATTCCTCCAGAAACTATCCTTTGCACTTATAATAAAATGTACACTTTCCATGACCCACAATGACAGATCGGGGACCTGCCTTTCTTCAGCCTTAGCTGTCTCCATTGCTCGCATTTCTTCAGCCACACAGGCCTCTTTCTCAACACCCCAAGTCTCCAAACTCAACTAGATCATTTGAACTTTCTATTCCCTCTGCTAATTTTCCCTTCCTCCCCTTTGTAGTCTTCCTCCTCTACCCACACCCCCGCCCCACCTTGGGAAAAAAAATCTTCAGGTCTCAGTCCTAACATATCAGAAAGGCCTTCTTTTAGCCCCTTCATCTAAGTAAGACCCTAATGCTTCCCAGGACCCCACAACTCCTTGGTTTCTTCACAGAACTTCCTACAATCTGAAATTGCTTTGCTTAGTTATTTGTTCCTTTGTTGCTGACCAACTCCTGCATCATCAATTTTTTTTTTAACTCTACTGCATCTTTCTCATACTCAGACCAATGAAGCAAAAACTTCCTGACTCTGTATCTTTCTTAGTTGTTACTTTCCTTTACTGCAAAATTCATTGAAAGGGTCTCTGTATTGGGTGGCTCTATTTCCTGCTCTCCTAGTCTCCTGTGTATTTCAATCAGGTCTTCATCCCCATCATTCCTTGAAACTGCTCTTGTCAAGGTCACTAATGACTTGACACTGCCAAATTCAAAAGACAACCTAGTTTTTGGTCATTTGACAGTACTGATCATTGCTTCCTCCACAACATGTTTCCTTTCCTTGCCTCCTGGACTCCATGAACTCTTGGCTCCCCAACAACCACGTAGGCTCTCTCAGTCTCTATTAGTCCTCACCATCTTGAAGGTCAAGAAGTCGGGTTCAATCTTTGGACCTCTCCTCTATCTACACTCACTCCCCAAGTCACTTCTTACCTCTTCTCTACAGTCCAGGTACAGCCATCATAATTACTCTTGAAGATTAGTAAATAATCCTGCTATTAGATTCCAAATTCCATCTTTGCTTTCCTCTAGTCTGTCTATTCTCTAGAAGAACCAGAGTGGCCTGTAAAAATTTTAATAATGCTTTTGCTCTTCTTCTGCAAAATACTCTAATGCTTTCCTACCTCACTCAGAAGATAGCTCTGAATTCTTTTTGTGGTTTTCAAGGCCATATATGATCTAATCCACCTCCACCCCACTGTACCTGTCAGAGCTTCTACTTTCCCCCTTTGCTCTGCTGCAGTATATATTTGCTATTTGTTCTTTTTTGCCAAGAATATTTTGCTGTTCCTTTATGCTTAGGTCAATCTGTCCCCAGATTCCTGCATGACTTATTTCCTCCTTTCCTTTAGTTCTCTACCCAAGTGTCACCTTACTGGAAAAATCTTCCTTAATGGCCTAATTATCCAAACTTTCCCAGCACTCTGTTCCTCTAAGGTTCTTTATGTTTCTTTTTTATACACATGCCACCTAGCTTATTCAATATTTATTGCTTATTTCCTAGTCTCAATGGAGCAGGGAATGTGTTTACTACTGTATCTCCTCTCCCTAAACAGTGCTGACACATGATAGGTCTCAATAAATGTTAATTGAGCGAATGAATGCACCCCCCTCCTCCTATGTATGTGTACATAGTATTTGTTGAACATACAAATAAACTTCTGGTAGTAATCATAAAGGGAAACTGAAGAGGGGGCATTTTAGTCTATATTTCCCTGAAAATCAATGGTCATTTTTGAGCAGGGAGGTGACTGATGGAATCCACAATTCATGGTGCCAAATTACTCTGTCAGAGTTGTTAGTATGGTATGTCAGTCATTAGAACACATCTCTCTGAGCTCCACTTATAGAGAGATAGAAGGCCAATGTTCCCAAGTACCATGCTCTCAAATCTACCATCATGTTTACACCAAAGTCTTGTATTCTCTGCTCCCAACCAATACAATACGGGGGGTAGTGAGACAGACCCATTACAGGGAACAAGGGATTCCACTGAAGGGCGACTTTGACTCAAAGATTCCCCAACAGCTTGCCTAACATAGCTCAGACTTAGACTGTCACCTAAGAAACTTATACTCAATCTTTCCCTTCTCTCTATCCTTTACTTATCTTAGACTTACATCATGGTCTGACAGCTTTCCCAACCCCTGGTTTTCTTGTCATTTTCTCTCTTTTTGCCAGCTGATGACTTGGGCTAGTTATTTAACGATTCTATGTCTCAGTCCTCTCATGTAAAATGGGTCTGCTAATAATAATAATATATTGTGATGATTAAAACATGAAAAGCCCTTGCAATTACATAGTAAGTACTCAGCAAATGTGAACTATTTTGAATGTTGTAATATTATGACTAGCCTCAAAGTATGGTCCTTGAATCACATGCTGTAGAATCACATAGCAAGCAGTTTAAAAAGGTAAATTCCTATCCCCATTCTAGAACTACCCAATCAGGATGTCTGGCATTTGAGCCCTAGAACTGACATTGTTAACATGGTCCAAGGTAAAGTTTAAGATTGCTATGCCTAAGCACACTGCCTAAGGCCTATTACTCTCTTCTTTTCCCTTGCCAACAGTCCACTTCAGCCTATCCATGATCCTTTAACTTCTAGCTTAAGCCTTCATCAGAGATCAGTAACTGTTAATGCATTATCCCTCAGTAGGATTCCTAAAAATTAACATATTTAACTACCATGAGTCTCTAAAGATGAAATTCCAGGTATCAGAGTGATAACTTACAAGCTGGTCAAGGGATTATATTTGCAGAGAGGACTTTTGTCCACTTATTATGAAGAGATGGGTGCTGATTAAAGATTTCATTCATCCACTAATTTATTTCATCAACACACATATATATAAATAAATATGTACATAAATTTTAAATATACACTACAAACTACGTGGAATAAAGTTTGTGCCCCTTTTTGATAACTAAGTGTAAGATTTTGTATGCAATCCCACAGTGATATTGATGAGGAAGAAACCTTCTATGTGATTAAGTCATTAACATTGTAGGGTTTTTTTCAGCAGCTCTCTTTACAACCATGTAAATATTTAACTCTTGCTCAAGATTTCTGAGAAATTGATGTTTTAGGAAGATGTGATAGGTTTATTCCACCCCATTCCATAGCAAGCTAGTCTGGGGTTCCAGTAACATTAGCCTCTGACATATCACAGCAAGGGCCTGGTGGGTAACTACTTCCTTTTCTGAAAAGTACTGCACACCACCGTGATACCTCCTCAACGGACATGATAACCTCTGCCCAGATCTATGTAGGCAGAGAAGTCCACTCCTTGGTCCATATCCATGTTGCTGGCATACCCAGAACACTCAGAGTCTCTCCTGACCTCTAACAACAGATTTCCTGTGACCTAGTTTAAGAGACAGCTAAGGGCCCAACCACTGTCGCTATCGACGACCACACTTTGACATTAGGCAACAGGTCCCCTCACCATAAGAAGTCCTTGTTTTCTAGAATGATTTTGTTACCCACAACATAATCGTTTCTAAATATAATGTTACTTAGCAAAAATTAACCTGACTATTTAGGCAATCATTAGGGTGGCACCCCATTCTTTGAGAAACACAGGATTCTGAAACAGTAACAACCATCCTTTACGAGTAATGAGCCTGTGTTATCCTACTTGAGGAAGGTGAGATACCCAGAAGTCAAATGACTTGTCATAAGCTATGCAGTCACACGGGCCTGAGACGAAAATCGGAGGTCTCTGATTCTTTTGATTCCTGACGTAATGTTCTTTCAGATGTCCGAAAGTGTCTGAAATCTTGCAGGAATGTATGTGCCTCACATCAAATGTCACCAACCTTCAAATCTTACAGTGACTGTTATCATCATCATTTCAACTCTATCCTTTCATAAACAGGGAAACTGTTGCATAAGGCTCCGGTGCCAGTTACGACAGAGGAAATAATCCTAATTTCCAATTATGGCTTTGGACCTTTGAGCACAAAAGCTGATTTGATGACAAATTTCTTGAAATAGAGCTTGTGCTCTTAAACCACTATTGATAAATTCTGTCTTCTGGTTTATTTCTTTCTTCATCTCCTGGAGTATTTCTTTTCATTCATTATTAGTAAAGGTTTCTTTATCTGATTTTCTTTTCTTTCTTTCTTTCTTTTTTTTTTTTTGAAGGCTTGCCTTTCTGAAATGTCACATTTAAGAGGATTTGTTTTTGCTGGAGAACAGTTTTCCTTCACAATGGCCTGTTCCATTCTTATGTTTTGTTCAGCTGGTTGGGTTGCCAACCTATTTGGTGACAAAATGCTGACACACTGCCTGTTTATATTCTATCATGTTATTTTTTTAAATTGAGTGGCTTGAAAATAAGTTTATTATTCTTTAGCATTCACTGTCTGTTTCAGTGTGCTTTATGGGCAATCCTGTGGGTCATTGACTGATGTCAGAAGACACTAAATTGAATCCTACTGTGTTTTGTTTCTTTTTAATTTCTCATAGTTTCATCTGACCAGGAAATGCCAGTTTTTCTGCTTTCTTTAATGCAGGACAGGCTATCCCTGAAGCCACTTTGCTCTCTGGCACTTCTTTACCTTGAATTTGCCATTGCCCTAGTTAATGTACTTATACATTCTCTGATGAGTTACTGATGTGCTTACAGATTATGAGGGGTTACTACCATTCTTCAGATGGCCATGACTATTTTTACCCTACAAATATTGGGCATGATGCTTGTTCTTTTATTATTCTAAAGATGGCTAAAGTATCCTGGTTCTTTCCTGGAAGGACTTCCCTCATTTTCCTTTTATTGGTTACTATTTGCTCAGTTCCCCAATTTGAGGCAATTTCCAATTTCACTTTTAAATTTCATTTTTCCCAGGCTGATGAAAGTTCCAGTTCAAGATAACTTTTTAATCACTCATTTTTTTATTTTCCTTCTTTACTAATCTGTAGTGATATCCCAGTTCCTTTCTTTTCTATCATCTTCCTGCTCTAGACATTGTCAATCCCAGACTCTCCAGCACATGAAGTTTCCTCATTGAATTGCTCTGTCTCTTCTGCCTCCCATAAGACCCTGTGACTGCTCACCTTGAAAACTCACCTGCCTTCCTGCTGCATACAATTTGTTTCTTTAGATTAGACTTCTCACCCTCTACCTTCTACCCCTCTGGCAGTCATTTCTTCTCACCCACCCCACCACATTTCTGAAACAGTCTACTTGAAGGTTAACAATGCCCTCCTTATCAGTAAATCCAGCTAGCGACCTTGGCACATTCCTCAGGTAGCTTTGTAGTGTCTGTAGATCAGACCTGACACCCCAGGCTGGAAGCGCACTTTTCTGTAGGGCATTTTTCCTACATGCCTTGGCTCCTCCTCAGCCCTGCCTTTCCTTTACCTGCCTTCCTTACAGACTCCTCTGACCCTCTTTGCTCCTCCGTCGATGATGTGTAGATACTGCACTCTGATCCTCTGTAACCTTTTACATCTTGCAATTTCTTTTGACTTCCTAACTACAAAACAATATATTGAAACTAAACTCCACCCTACTTCTCTGAAACTGCCTCCTGTTCTTATTTCTACTTTAAAAGGATTGCCACTTTTAAGTCAAAGGAAGGATCTCAAAAGTTCACAATTACCTGTACAGATTTCTTCTTAGCATTACTCCCTTCCCCATCAATATTCAGTCAGTCATGAAGTCCTAATTTATGTAGCACAAAATCTAATCCCCCATTGTTGCTGCTTTGATTTTTATCATCACCATTATAATTTAGACCTTTTTTTAATTCACACTAGATTTAATGCCAATAGAATCCCAAGTACTATCTCTCCCTTGTAACACCATCATCCCTTCACGCCATCCTCTACATTGTTATATGTCATTCACTTTGGGCAGTTTGTCATAAATTTACCATACACATCAAAAAAATCCCTGGTTACCTATGGGCTCATGAAGTATATTTTCCTTGAAACACACCATTAAGGAATCATTATTATTAGCCACATTATATAGATAAAAAAAATATTGAGGATTAGAAAGATGCTTTCTTACCCAAAGAAAAATAGTGACTGTTGTAAGATTCAAACCCAAGACTCAAAAGCAACTCCTAATAGCTAGGATATATTGTATTTACCCTTAAACACCAATCTATATTACAAAACTGGCATATCCCTACCTTTGTGTTTTCTTATTCTCCATCTGTTCAGACCCTCCTGGCACCTATTATAGACCACCTGAGGCCATACAGCTTTCCTCCCCTCTTATACATTTATTGCCATCATTACTTAGTTCTCAACCATATGTTGCTTGTTGATACATCTAGAAACGTTGTCCTATTTTTCACCATAGTCAACAAAATAGTGTTCATTGATATATATTGTCTCATTAACTGAACTGTAAAGAAAAGAACTCTTTTATATAGTTTTGGACCCACCACTCAACTTCTACCACTTCAACTCAATAATTTATTCACAGCACTCAATTATTTGCTTATTGCATGGTGATGAGAGGATTTTGATTGATGTCTACCACATGATTTCACCCTTAAAATTTATTGTTATTTTTATGGTTTATTCATGGGTATTACATTGTGTCTCAACAAAAGCTAGTATTTCAATGGAAGAAACTTTTAAAAAGCATTTCTGAGGGCCTCCCCGGTGGCGCAGTGGTTGAACGCTGGGTTGTGAAGCTGCCTGCAGCCTCTGCAGCACTGGTTCGATCCCTGGCCACTGGGTGAGGGTCCCACATGGAGCGCAGACCTCTCCTGCCACCCACTGCTCGCCTCAGCAGTGTGTTTCGTCAGTCTGCCTGCTCTGCTCCCTGCTCTGGCTCTGGTGAATTCTCTCATGCTCCTGTGCTTCTGACTGTACCCATGCTTGTATAAATAAATAAATCTTAAAAATAATAAATAAATAAAAAGCATTTCTGAATGATGGCAAAGCAGTTTTGAAGGTGAATGGAAAAGCAATTCTATCTAGGAGTTACAGGTTCTTCACAAGCAAACTGAACACCAAAAATATTACACCCAAAAAATGGTTCTTTTCTTTCCAACTTAAGGGGTACAATAGACAAATACAGTTAGTATACAAAACAATGATTTGATAAATATACATCATGAAACCATTACCACAATTGAGTTAACACATCCATGACCTCATGTACTCACATTTTTGTATTTTGTGGCAAGAATGCTAAAGATCTGTATTCCTAGCAAATTTCAAGTACACAATACAGTATTATTAACTATAGTCACCATGCTGTATATTAGATCCTCAGATGTTATTCATCTTGTAATTAAAAGATTGATTGTATACTTTATCAACATATTCCCTACCCTGCCCATTTTTTTTTTTAAACACTGATTTTTTTTTTTTTTATAGAGGCATGTTTTTTTATTTATTTATTTATTTATTTTATTTGTTTATACATGCACTGGGTACAGTCAGAAGCGCGGGAGGGTGAGAGAATTCACCAGAGCCAGAGCAGGGAGCAGAGCAGGCAGAAGGACTGAAGCACACTGCTGAGGGGAGCAGCGGGCGGCAGGAGAGGTCTGCGCGCCATGTGGGACCCTCCTCTGGTGGCCGGGGAGCAGCCGGGGATCGAACCGCACCGCAGAGGCCGCGGGCAGCTTCGCAACCTAGCGCTCAACCGCTGCGCCACCGGGGAGGCCCCCTACCCTGCCCATTGACTAGCAACTACCATTCTACTATCTCTATGATTTCAACTTTTGACTTTTTTCTTTTCAGATTTCACTTGTAAATCATGTCACACAGTATTTGTCTTTCTATGTCTGGCTTATTTCACTTAGCATAATGCCCTCCAATTTCATCCATGATGTCATGAATATCCAAATGGTAAGAGTTCCTTCTTTTTATGGTTGAAATATATTCCAATGTATACCACATTTGCTTTATCCAGTCATCCATCAACAAGCACTTAGGTTGTTTCCACAACTTGACTATTTGTGAATAATACTGCAATGAACATAGGGATGCATATAGTCACTGATTTTTCTTGAGTCACTGATTTTCTGTCTTTCACATATTACACAGAAGTTGGGGTTGCTGGATCACAAGATTGGTCTATTTTTTATTTTCTATTTTACAAAAGATGAACTCCTCAATTAAATTTTTAAAAAAATTTTGAGGAACTTCCATACTGTTTTCCATAATGATCAGGCCAATTTACAGTCCTGCCAACCGTGTACAAAGATTCCCTCTTGTCCACGTGCTCCCAACATTTATTGTCTCTTGTCTTATGATGATAACCATTCTAAGAGGTTTGATATCTCATTGTGGCTTTGATTTCCAGTACCCTGAGGTTAGTGGTGTTGAGCAACTTCTCATATACCTTTTGGCAATTCATATATCGTCTCTAAAAAATATCTACTTGGGCACTTTGCCCATTTTTTAATCAAACTACTTGGGTATTTTTGCTCTTGAATTATGTAACTACTTCATATATTTTGGGTACTAACCCCTCATCAGATAGGTGATTTGCAAATATTTTCTACCATGCTGTATGTTGCTCTTTCATTTTATTAGTAGTTTTCTTTGCTGTGCAGGATCATTTTCATTTGTAGTCCCATTTGTTTATTTTTGCTTTTGTTACTTTTGCTTTTGGTGTCAAATATCTGTGTTCTTTGTAACTTATTCAGCTTCCTTCAAACAACCATTTTGAATTCTTTGTCTAACAATTTGTAGGTGTCCACTTCTTTTGAGATAAGTTACTAAGACATTATTGTTTCCCTTTGGTGATATCTTGTTTCCTTGATTTTCATGCTTCTTGTAGTCTGGTGTTGATACTTGCATGTATGTTGGAGAAATTGCCTCTTCTCAACTTTATGAATTGGTTTTGGTAGATAAAGACAGTCAGCTGTGGGTGGGTGAAAGAGCTGCTGAATGGGTGGATCATGGTAGTTCCTGATCCAGAGAAGACACAGAAGTGTAGCATCTGTGCATCTCTGCTGGTTAGTGTTAATGTTGGTGAAAACTGCAGTGATCCTCAATGGCCAAGGCTGCGGATGTCCACGGCAGTGGCAAGGGCTGTTGGTGTTTTTGGTTATGAAGGCAGCTGGAAACCATCTGACCTCTTTTTTTCCCTTAGTGGACATTATGGGCAAGGGGTTCCCTCTTGGTGCTGAGTCTGGCTCACAGACCTCCAGCAGTTTTGGTGGCCATGGTGTCTGAGGCATGGGCAGCCATGGAGCAGCCTCAAAGCTGGATTTGGAGTACATGGCTTTACCCTTCAAACCAAGCTTTAAAAGAGCCCCAGGAGAAAACTTTCTAAAATATATCTGTAAAAACCCCAGTTCCTAGCTTTTAAGCCTCCTATGGCATCACCTTATCTTTCTGAAGTTTCCTAAGAGTAAAGTTTAAATATTTGAGGTTGGCACAAAAAACCCTATGTGATCTGACTCTCATTTTTTTCTCCAGCCACATCACTCCACACTTAAATTCTTCCTCCTCATGTTTTGGTTTTTAATGGTTAGGAGAGTATCAGCTCTTTTATGCCATGCCTTTTGATGTACCCTAGTTAGAATCAAAATGCAATGTGAATTATAAAGCTCAATCAAATATTAGAGCACAAAGGAGTTTCCATATATAGATGGATGAACTACCTATATGTGGTGCTGCTTACTAATAAAGCCCCATTTATCTGAATGTGGTATTTCCCATGAACCTTATCCCCCCTATAAATCTTTTACGTAGAAAAGAAAGGCGCCTGACTCATGGCAAAGTGGTTAGCATGAAACCAACCAGCTCTTTAGGGATCTGCCCATCTCTTCAGGACAGAGAACAAATTCCTACTGTTTGTCAGGTTTCTGTGAATTTATAAAAACAAGTTTCCCAGACATTAAGGTACAAAACTCAGATGTAGTGGTAGAAAAACATCATAGTACAAAAAGGCATTCAATTCTCTTGGAAACACTGTGCTTATTAAAGGCATAAACACTAGGTACAGAAAGTTCAGTAATCCTTTTCCTAAGGGCAATAATAGTTTTTACATTACAAAATCAAATGGTTGCTCTTTATTTGAGGGATGAAAACAAAGTGCCAGTTTGGAGAGGAAACAAAGTGTAACTAAGTCCAACACTTACAATCTAAATGGAGGGTCAGTCCTTTTTCCATTCTTAGTAGCCTTAATCCCAGTGTACTTTTAACATAGCCAGCTTTTACTTCTACTTCTCTTAGGTCGTGTGCCTTCACTGTTGGTTGCAACCCTGGCATCATCACAGAAGCCCATCAACTCACTAATTCTTGACTACTTTGGCTACCCTTGCATGTCTTACAGAGAAGCTAGGACTCAGAACCCCATTTAGCACCTTGGTGAACATTTACCACACAGCTATGGCTCTTCTATGTTCTCATGGAGATTCAAATATTGATCAGCATTGAAATCACACATTATGATTTCTTCCTCAGGAAAGAAAAGGGAAAGGAAGCCAAGAGACCATACTTCGAGTTACTTTATGTAAGTGATCTCTCATATAAATAATAGTCAAAAGGAGCAGATTAGTGCCACCACATTACAGCTCAGCACACTGAGTCCAGAAGTGAAATGTTTTTTGCAGTTAGTAAGTGGCAAAACCAGGATATAAACTTGACACATTCATAGGACATGTTCTTTTCTTCCATGCCAGCTATTTACCAGAGAAGAAGCAAAGACTTATTGTGATGTAGTTAATTTCTAGTAAACAAGAAACCTAAATATGGAAACTGATTCTCAGCAATTCCTGTGGCCTCCTTATATCTTGAATAATGAGGTGGATCATGAAGAGACTAGAATCCATATCTCATGGTTTTCTTCTCTGCTTCCCAATGAGCATTATTACAATGATATTGACCTTCTAAGCTTTGGATTTTGATATTGAGATAAAGAGCATATAACTCAAAAAAAAATCAACAGGACAGGTAAAGGCAATGACAGGAAGATATCAAAATACTGAAAAGAGAGTACCTTCAAAGTAAAATTGCCTCATTACCCCAATGCACAACATCTTTAACCTCAATGAAATCCTTTCTTTCAGCATTGCATTGTAATAAACAGTGAAATACAATGGAATTACCCTCCTATTTCCTCTACTGATAGTAAAAGTTTGGACTACAATCTATACAAGCATCTTTCATGAACTACTGGAAAATTCAAATGTCATTATTTCATGGCCTCAAAGTGCAATGTACCATTGGTCTCCTGTTGTTTAGCCATCTCTCCCCAAATGGCTCTCTTCAAACATTCATCTGCCCAACAAAGTGCCCACGTGTGTGCCACTCTGTGCTAGGAAATATAAAAGACACACATTGGGCTATTTCCCCAAAACTAATCATTCATCTCTACTACTCACACCATAACATAAATAAACATCACCTCCTTTCTAGAAACTGCAACAGGCTTCCAATTGATTTCTGAAGTCTCCTGAAACTGGTAATCAAATTATAGCTACTTGCAATCTTCCAACAACTGCTCATAGCAATTACAACAAAATTTAAGTGCTTTCCTTTGCCCTACAGTACCTGCACGATGCAACCTCTGCTCTGCTTTGCTCTGCTTCAGCCACACTGGAATTTTACCCAACATGTTCCTGCCAACTAGAGTGTTCTTGCCCCAAGTCTTCACCTACCTGGTGTCTCCCCCATAATGCAGGGTCGCCTGAAATATTTCCTACTCAAAGAGACCTCTCCTGAAAGTTCAATCTTAAACAAAACAAGCCCTCTACAATATTTTCTTCTGTAAATATTCTTTCAAGCATTTATTGCAAAATGGAATCATTTAGAACTTATTTAGCATTTATTTCCATCATTGCAATGTCAATTCCAGAGGATAGGGAACTTAATGACTTTATTGACCACTGATCCCAGGTCCTAACTAGAATTTATCTCACCAAAGAGCCCAATGAAGTCACATATTTAGAGCATAGAATTCACTGAGCACTTTGTATATTCACAGAGATATATAGTCATCCCCACTACCCACTCTAGGACATTTTCAGCATCACCCCATGGAGAAATCCCATACCAATTAATTGCCACTCCCTATTTCCTCTCCATTCTCAACCAGAGACCTTAAAGATAAAAACAGGAGTAGGTATGACCTAAGAAATTTAATGTGGAGGAGCAAAAGATAGAAATTTAATGTGGAGGAGCAAAAGAGACAACAACTGGCATGGAGGGGTAGGAAAACACAAGTAAAGCAATATGTGGATGGAGATAAAGGGCCACTCAGCTCACATCCACAGTCTAGCAAGTGTCCTAGGATGCTAGGTCCATTTCCTTCCCCGATAGTCCTATTCTTATAAGCAGGTAAAAAGAGATACTAGCTTCAGAATACAATATCACAACCTGTTTAAACATGACTTGCCAGAGTATGATAAAAAAAAAAAAATGAAGCTAAATTACCAGACTGTTGACCACAGTTGATTGAAGCCACAGAATATTTCATAACTTAATAGTTACTGAGATGGCAAAATTTGTAAGTTGAAAAGTTTTTTCTGCAGCTGAAAATGAGTCTCCATTTCTGACTTTCCATGATGTTAAAATGTATTGTACAACATTTTCTATTATATTGGCAGGGAAAATATGTTGTACAATTCAAACTCTTTAATCTGAAGAGACTGCTTATGTTTACACTACTTTCTCCCACATCAGATTTTAGTAATTTAATAAAGGTCATTCTAGGACAAAGGGTCACCAAATACTGTTCCGGAGTCTTGACCTTCTACCCTCACATGTTTAGGAAATGTGTAGTTAATATTAGCCCGCCCAAGTTGAAAACTATGACTGAAATATTGCCAGCTGCACTCAAACTCTTCTTCATCTAAACTTTTGCATTTTTCAAGACTTTCAAGAAATCTAACTCCCAGAGATAAGACAAGGAAAAACACCTAGAAGGAACTTTTTCATGAGTCTGAGTTTTTCAAGTTTTGAGAAAATTGCTATTGGTTCAAAAGTAAGAGAAGTTTGCATGTAGCTGGAAACATCTACACAATACTGCAGAAATGCATGTAGGATACCAGTTGTTAAGAAGAGCTCCTTAAAGACTGTGTTGCTAGGTGGTTGATAAATAAAAACAAACAAGGTTAACTGCAGAGGAACTGAGTCTGAACATGACTTCTTGGACAGGGAAATCAATAAAATGCCAGTTAGTGAGGTAAGAAGAATGAGATTAAACATGCAAAGTTTACTTGCTTTTTTTTTTTTTTTAAGAAGTAATGACACAAAGACAGGTGTAGTGAGAAGTCACTGGTATAGAAAATGGGAGACCAGGAAGATGAGAGGAAGTTTGTTTTAAAGGTGGGGTCAAAAGGAAAGGGTTGAACCAGTGACACAACCATCCATGTATTTGTTCCTCTGCAGTTTGTTCTGTGGAACGGCCTAAGGCCCTTGGTACACAAACGAGCTATTTGTAGAAAAAACTGTACTTTGGAGGCCAAACCAGATTTCTCACAGCTTCCTACAAGATGCCAGGACAACAGATCTGTGAACAAACAAAAGGTTGCTTGGGTTACTACCTGCAAACAGGAAGATTCACACCAGTATTCAATGATGTTGCCTTAGTCAGCTCTCCATTGGCTGCTTGAAAGTAATTAATTCCCTAGGCAGGCTGGGAATTCAAGACTTGTCCCCTTCACACCCTAACAACCCTTCCACAGGTATCTACTGCTATTCACTGATGCAAATGAATTGTTTCATCTGTCCAAAATAGTGGGTTCATTACTCCATCCCCTAATTTTGAGATACACACTGCACTTCCTCATCCAGAATGCCAGACTTACAAACCCAAATCCACTCTATCGTCAAGAAATTTCCTAGTCTCACCTCCTTTGTGACACTTCCCAGTGCACAGCAGTGTATAGGAATCTCTCTTCCCTTCTATTGCTTCTAGTTTATATTGTCTGTGGTCTGAGTGATAACAAATCTATACAGCAAATTTTGTTATTATTTATCTGTGAAACCTGATTATAAGACCCTTAAAAACAGGAATTAAGAATCACTCACACATGTTGGTATCTCCCTCAGGATCTAGCATGTAGTCAGTGTGCAATAAACAATAGATTTATCTAGATGGAAAAAGAAAAGACCCTGCAGCAGGGAACAAATCCACCGGAATGGCTGAAGCTGCCCCAGTTTTAACAGAAGGCTCTTCTTCACCCAGGCATTCAGTGAGCGAGGCTCCTGTAGCTCTGCCATCTTAAACACATGGTTTCCAGAGTTAGTTTATGGCTTCCATCCTGGTCACTAGGAAGAGAGGAAAAAGTGGAGATCCACTGCCAGAGACCTTCCCTTAGGAAATGAGTGAGAACTTGCACAGATCACTTTGAAACATATCTTTGCCTAAATCCTAGTTGCAGAGCTGGCTAGAAACTGAGCTAGGCAGCACCTCCCAGCTACCACGCTATTATATTAAGAGAGAAGAGGCAGAGGTTTTCGTAAGCAAGTAACAATCCTCAGCACACATATTCTGGGCACCTTTTTCATATACACAATTTTTTTAGCTAAAGACAGAGTGTCTCTCTGGATGCTGGATCCAGGTTTCCTATGAAATGTCAACCTCTTGTAATCCAGGGATGAATTTCAACTTTCCCTGCCTAACTCTCCCCACAGCTTAGCCAAGAACCCTAGCTGGGCAGTTATGTGCTGAAAAGAAGTAGCTTTCCCCCACACCACCTCTTAGAAGGGGACATCTTTTCCCCTAACCCTCCATTGGGAGTCAAGTGAAAGATAACTCCTTTACACCCATTCACCTCAATCTGCTCTCATCAAGGGTCTGAGACAAGAGGACTCCCCCTGGCTATTGCTTGTCAGATAGACAGTGACATCCTGCCCCTTTTCCTTTATAGTACAGCCCCATTCTTACCTACTGAGCTTTGCAACAGATGTGCTCAGACCAGTGACTCTAGCCCACTCACAGATATTTAGAGGCATCCACATAATATTTAATTTTAATTCAGTTCTCAAACAATGACTGCTCATATAGCATAAGAAAAGTATTAAGGAGATACTGCAATTTAAAAAAGCTACAGTTCCTGCCCTGAAGTTGTTTGGAATCCCTTGCAGGAGACAGAAGTAAGCAACAAACTCTATTACGAAACACAACTGGGCAAGTCTAACTAATGGTACAAGCAAGGTGCAATGAGACCGTGGCCAACAGAGTCACCGTTCTAATTGGATGGGCAAGGAAGACTTCACAACATATTCAGATAAAAGTTTCCTAGAAGGGGTAGTGCTTGAATAGGGCCTCAGGGGATGAGTAGAATTTTAACAAGTGGCAGAGAGAGAGAGACATTCCAGCGGAGCATGAGCAGAGGTACAGAAGTGAGAGGGAAACGGCCAGCGTATCTGGGGGAGCTGGGATGAGGGCAAGATTTGGGCATGGAGGAGGTATGGCAGGAAGGACTTCGAGTAAACACAAACCAGAGCCTCAGAAGCAGCCATGACTGGGGGTTACTCGGGAGTACAGCAACTGGGTCAGCTCCAGGTAAAAGGAAGATAAATCTGCTGATTGTGAGGAGGTGAGGTAGAAGAGACAGGATGAGTGCACACTACTAACCAACTCTTCCTGACAACTGATTACTCAAGCACCATGACAAGTACTTTACTTGCATGCGCCTCCTAAGGAGGAAAGTCCATTGTTTCCCATATTATGAAAGGGTAATGGTAGAACTCATACACTAACTACAAGGGCAGGATTTCGCTTCGGTCTGTTCTAACTGCAGAGTTGGAGTGCTCTGCCAGGCTCACCCTTACACTACAGTCCAGTCAATGTGGCCAGAGTCCAGCTGGTGGCGTAAAGGAGCTGCCTGAAGGGAAGTGCCATATAGGGAGGCACTGAATGGATATGAGGGTGATAAATCAAGAGACCAGGGGGATGATAAACTCTCTTAGACCTGTGAAGCTTTGAGTGGCTACACAGACAAGCCTTAGAAACTGCACACCATCCCTGAGAGAACTGGGGTTTGGGGTTTGAGGCGGGAATAGGTACTAAATGGCATTCATATAGTTGGCATTTTAGTTAAGCACAGGAAAATTGAGTAGCATGTGAACGGCAAGGCAAGAAAACGAGTGGCTGAGGAGGTGAGCTCTAATCAACCACTGAGAAGAAAAATTCAGTTTGATTGACTGGCCTGCATTATACTGATAACAGTTAATCCTTTTGGCCAAACAGATGTGGTTCAACTTTAAGGGTAAGCTATATTTTATCGCTTTTCATACCAAAATATTCATATATCTCGGGAAGGCATGAAAAATTATGTTTTTTTCCTTTAAAGAGTGGAATGTAAAACACCCACCAAATCCTCCTGGATGGCGCCTGAGTGAATGTATTCCTTGTTATTGCATTTAAGCTGCTAAATATCTATTAGAGTAAAATTATGGGCTCTTTGCATGTGGAGTTTCCACTTGCAGCTTCCTGAGCACCAGAGCTATAAATGTGATTTGGAGCCCTTCATTTTGCAAAGCAGATCTGAATCGTGCCAGTGATGGCCAAGCTAGTGACCAGTGCTCCCTAAGAGTAACTGTTTCCTCGGTGTCCTAAACCAGAGGGATTCATAGAACCAAAAAGGTGGGTCAGAACTTGGATGGACATAATGACTAATCAAAACTGTATGCTGAGGTTAACCTCCCTTTGGAAAACCTCAAGACACTGGCAATTAAAATTGACTAAGCCTGTCACACCGTGATCCTCACTGTGACCCAGAAGAATGCTCTCTAGAAATGACATACCTACTTCACAATGTCAGGATGACTCCTCCAAGCTCTTTCCACTCACCCTCAGTGTCTATTTCAAATGTTTCAGGTGAGCCACCTGTGTCCTTTGCTAAGCCATGAATGGAAGTGGAGGGTGGGGGTAGAACTCAAATGCTTTACAAAATATTCTTCCCCTTATTCAGCTGTGCTAACTCTCTCACCACATATAATGAACAAATACAAGTAAGACATTAAGATCAGCAGCTTTATCAAAGCACAGAGCTGTCAGGTTCTGGGGGAGCATATTTGCCAAATCAGAACACATAAACTTTTAGTATAGAAACTAGAATATGAATTAAGCCCATATCACTCAAAAAGAGCTGAATGCATCTGAAACCAAAGTACACTGTCAGCCACCTCCACTTGCTCTAGGCGCTGATGCCTTGATTAGCTATGCAAGAAGCTACCTGCTATTTTAGAATTATATGAAGTCACCTCAGGGTATCTACAAGCTTCTCACGCACAAGATACTGACTTTTTTTCCTCCTTCTTCTTGGCTTAGAGCACAGTTGTTGCTACATTCAGGTAAGTACTATATCATGGATTGTTATTGCATAAGCTGTCATTAAGGCAGCTTGCCTTCTCACAGACGAATCAGTCTGCAAACAATAATGGTTTGTTGCTAAACCCCCCTAAGACTAAAAGACACCTAGCATTTTTTTTTTCATAAAGTATTCTCCTGAAAGATTAGGGAGCTGAAAGCTTAATTTCTAAAGAGGATTTTTTTTAAATAATAGAGAACATTCCCTCCACCCCATTTTTTTTTTAATAAATTACCTTCTCTCCTGAAATAGTAACTAAATTTATAGGAACAAAAGAATAACTCACATGATAGGTATCTAACTAACGAAGCTGCCAGTGTACATATTACAGGTACTGTGCTGCTCGACATGTTTCTACCTGAGGTACATAGATTCTGTTTTGATACTGGACTGCTTAAAAACATTTTTAGATGAAAATGTGATCATGAAAGCAAGGGACTGACAGCTCAGTCTTCAAAAGCCAAGGTTAATAAGGGCTTTTGTATACTTTCCCAAATAAATACATTAGCACAGTTAACCTTTGACTTGCAATGTCCTTAATCTTTCAGCCTGGAGCTTCTCTGGGAAGGGTGGAAGGATTCTGCCAAACCTCACTGTGCCAAACAGAGTGCTGAGCCCTCCTCCAGTTTAGACCGAAACCACCTTAATCACTCGCCTTTCATCTTGCCAGATTTGCAGAGTGTAACTATTCCAACTGTTCTTAGATTTCTCAGACTTAAGCTCCCCTTGCTCCCCACCACCAACTTGAACATGTCATATAAAAAAAGAAAAGCATCTGATTTCTGCTTTTTCTCATTTCGCTCAGAAGCAGTCCCAGCTCTGATTTCTGGTACCACCTTATAAAGTACTGCTGCTTTGAGGTCCACCAGCTCTCAGCTAAGATTGTTAACACTTTTCACCCAGTCCTGGTGCTCACTCCTCACTGGTGTTAGTATGTATGGCCTGTAAGTCCAATCTTCCCTAAGGCCTTTATAAAGCTGCTTTACCACACATGCAATTATTAAGTGTGCAATTTATATTTCCAGGTGCAAACACTTCTCATGCAAATCTCTTTGACCTGAAATAACCAAATGCACCTTGGAAACATGACTCTACTGCTTACTCAACAGATCAGCAGTAAACACTATCCACCACATCTTGTTCTCCCCACTCCAAATTTCCATGGCTTAATTGGAAGTATCTGGAACCAAGGCTAGTTTCTCATGGGCTATCATGGATGAACTGAAGCATGGCTCTCCAACAGGATTAGCTTTGGGTCTGGTGGCTTATACAAGTAAAGACAGTGACTAAAATCCAAGAATTCTACTCCTGTGAAATGAAGATTACCTGCCTACTTAATGGTTCTGATCAAGGCTGTTCTGATTCATAAGCTATTTAAAAAAAAACAAAACAAAACAAAACAAAAAAACGGGTATGGTTATTGCATACCTTTCAAAACTAAGCCAAATGCTCTAAATCACAACTCTGAAACCAAACTAGTTGATTAATGAACATTTGGGGCAGGAAGAAGAAGAACTGGAGACCTTCCTCTGCAGAGCTATTAGTGTTTCTGAGCACTGCCAATGGAACAGCACAGGAACTTGAAGGTTCCAGAAAGGTGCCACAGTTGCAACACTTCACATTCTATTCCCAGCTAGATGGTAAGTTCTCAACAGCATATAGGAAAGAAAACATAAGGGCATTTTTCCAGTGTCAGTGTTGAGACAGCGAAGCTGCCAGTGGAAGGTCCCTGATAAGTTCCCCTATTGATCTTACCTCAACTTCAGGGAACAATAGGTGAAGTGCTTGAAAGGTTCTCCTTATCCTTGGAATCAAAGAGACTCATTGCCATTGACTAATTACTTATTTATTCATTCAACAAATATTTATTCAAAGTATACTAAGTTCTCCAGTACATGCATCATTACACTGGAAACACACTATAGCAGGAAACCCCGGTTAAATAAATGCTAGTTTCCTTCTTTCTGGGTAAATATGTTCTAATGGAAAACAATGAACAGACAAGGAATCCTTTGATAACTGCCTTTAGCTAAATTCAATCATAACTTAAAGGGTTACAGGAAGCTCCAAAATACTGATTCCTCTTTCAAAATACCTAATTTCCAATGGACACTGATAACCAGAATTAAGATAGAACAGACTGCTTTCCACATGTGAGAAGTAAAGTTGATATACTATCTGAAGTTTCCTCAGAGTATTTCTTAACACACAGTATTATTAAATTTTAAAACAAATTATAACAAACATTTTCCTCTTCATTCTTCAGGTGCAACTTGGCACATATAAGTTGTTTTTTCTTCGTAATGTAAAGAGTGACATGATAGATTTGATCAGTAGTATTTTATTACAAAATCAACAGGTAATAATTACCTAGGTGACTCATGATGAGGTGTAGAACTGTTCTTAGCCTATCTAAAAAGGAAGAAAAGTTCATTAAAGTTCAGATGTAGAGAACACAAATCTAAAATCCCAAGTTTTTAAAATTGCCCAATTTCATGAATATGTTCCCTTAAAATCTGATTCTCACCAAGGCTTTGTGAATGTACAACTTACATTAATCATGTAAAGGGGAGCCGGTTAGTTACAAGATGGGAATCATGCCATTCTCCTCTGTTTACCACAGATCAACAGGGGTTGAGTTACAAGTGTTTATTATTTCTGAAGATGTACTATCATATAAACACAGATGTGAAATTCTCAAAGTGCACACTGCTTAAGAACTAGGACCCTCAGAAGGGTCACTGAGGAGTAAGTCTATGCCAGTTTTCATGGGGTCCAGCATGGGGTCCCACAGCAGACTCTAACATAAAAAGTCGCTTCCCTAGTGCAAATGAAGTGGGAGGCCCTACCGGCTGATAGGCAAATAAAGGGTCATTCGGTAAACACATGCTAGAAAAAGTCCTTTCTAAAATGGATCGAGTATCTTTAATCCTGTATTCTGGCCCCCAGATGATTTATAGCTCTTATTTTCTTTTCTCTCTTTCCTTGTAAGGTTTGCCAAAGTAGACTTTAACTCTGCCTTGAAGCATGCAAACACAGAGTTCTATCTTCCTTGAAGAATCGGACTCTTGCCAAGTGAAAGCTTTCATGACAAAATTATGCTCTGAAGAAAGGACAAGGTGATAGTCTAAAAGACTGAGATCAACACCCCTGAGTGTGCCTTCAATTGTTAAAGTTTAGAAAACTAAGAGCTAGGCCATGGTCCTCCCTCCACATCCCATTACTGTCCTCCACCCTGCCCCAACTCTAGCCAGTTATAAAAGGAAAACTGCATATGTATTCAGACTGATTTGATCCATTTTGGACAGTGCATTAGAATTTCTGCCCCATCGTCCTTTGGATATGCTTTACTTTAAATGGCAAGGAACTGTCAGTATAATCTCCCCCCCCCCTTTCATAATAAATGCTTTAGCTTATGCCAAATTATGAAGTAGGTAAATGTGTCCTGTATCCCAATCATATTTATTTGTGAAGTTTTCTCCATCCCCATTCACTCCCAGCTTTCCAGAGCTCCTGCCACTGCAGCTTCCTCCTATTGGGTTATGGATATGACACACAAGAGTAATCAAAACTGCAAAAGATCTATCTTTTCTCATGCTCCTCATGAGTATAAGAGGAAGTTTCCTAATACTTCGGTCCATTCTCAATCTTTACGGGAAGTTGCAGAGCTACACATTTAATGGCTTGTTAGACATTTTCACAGGACTGTCCAACAGATACTTTCTGCAGTCAATGGAGACTTCGTATTGACTAGCATAGCAAGCTTCCCTCCCCTTACTCAAATTAATAACCATGCAGTTGCACTATACTCTAGCCTCTTCTTCACCATAAAGCTAATTTTCAATTCTTACCTCTTCTATCTTTTAGTAAATTCATCAAGAAGTAATTATTGAGAGCCTACTCTGTGACCGGAACTTTATTCTAGACTCTTAGATTATATCAGCAAGCAAAAGGGCGGGGGGATAGGTGGGGGGAGAATGTATTCTCCCACAGTTTACATTCCAGTCTAAGAGATCAGACAATTTATAATGATGGTGGACAGGAGGGTGGTGATGATTACAATAATAATAAATATGTAGTCTCTAAGAAGGTGAGAAATGCGATTTAAAAATTTAATAGAACAAGCTAACAGAACTGGGGGTACTATTTAGGATGAGTAGTGAGTACTTGGTGGCTAAATTTTGTTTTTTACTTACTTATCATAATTATTGTATTGTTGTTTATTGAGGCAATATTGGTTTACAACACAGTATATGGCTTAAGGGTATAGCTTCACACCTCTTCAGATGTATTACCAACACCAAAGCACAAATAATCCCCTACTATGATCTTTGCGTCTTCTCCTCCTTTTGCTCCCTACCCCTCACCCTCCCCTTCTGTTAACCTCATTTCTGCAATAAGGTTTGTTTTGGTTTAGTTTTGTCTGATAGTTTTGTTTTTTATATTCCACATATAATAGTATGTATTCATCTTTTTTGTTTCAAATTATTTCACTGAGTATAATCCCTTACAGTTCTACTATGTTGTCCTAATAGCTAGGTTTCATCTTTTTGATAGCTGAGTAATATTCCACTGTGTGTTTCCTCTTAATTCTCTCTCTGGTTCTTAGGCACAAAGGTTGTTTCCATACCATAGCTATTATAAATAGTGCTACAAAGAAAACAGGAATGCATATATTCCTTTGAATTGGTGTTTTTGTGTTTTTCAGATGGATACCTAGGAGATGAATTGCTGGATCACAGAGCAGATCTATTTTTTTTTATACTATTTTCCATAGGGGCTGGACCAGTGTACATTTGGGGTGGTCAAATTTTAAACAAATAGGGCAGGCAAACCTCACTGAAACATGGTAATCAGCCATGAGAACATTAGCTATAATGGTATCTGAAGCTAAATGCTCCTTGGAAGGGGATGAGCCATCACATGGGTTCTTTAATGAGAATATTCCTGGTACGTTCAGGGAAAACCAAAGAAGCCCAGGTGTTCAGATCAAGCAAAAGAGTGGGAGAGTGAAGCAAGAGGCAACCAAAGAGGGAACCATGACCAGATGGTAGGTGTTCTTGTGATCAATGCGAGAAATGTGGTTTTCTCACACTGATTTCTCACATTAGACTCTAACTCTAATGGGGAAGAGGTTGAAGCATTTTATTTTTTACTTGTAAGATAATTATTTTGGCTTTTGTTGAGAACTGACTTTGAAGGAGCAATAATAAAAGCAAAAATACTCATTAGAAGGTTATTACAATAATCCAAATAAGAGATAATGATATCGTGAATAAAACTGGTGTCAGTACAGGTTATAAGAAGTGATCAGAGTCTACATAAATTTCAATGGCAGGACCAACAAAATTTATTTTTCCTTCTTGTTTTATCTTTTTGCTGTAAAATAATTACAGACTTCTAGAAATGTTGCAAAAAAATATAGCATCCATGTTATTCTTCTCTCCATTTCCCAGATGTTAACAATTTGCGTAACTATTGTGCAATGTACAAACCCGGGAAATTAACATTGACACAAAACCATTAACTAAATTGCATTCTTAATTCTAATTTCTCCAGTTTTCTCCCAATGTCTTTTTCTGTTTCCGGATCTATTCCAGGATCCCACATTGCATTTACTACTTGTGACCATTTAGTTTCCTCCAATCTGGACACATAGTTCCTCAGTATTTCTCTGTGAATCATGACCTTGGCACTTTTGATGAGCAGAGGTCAGTAGTTATTTTGTAGAATGTCCCACCATTTAGGTTTGTTTGATATTTTCTCATGACTGGACTGCATTTTTGGTAAGAATATCAAGAAATTACAAATATCCTTCTCCATGCGTCATATTACAACATACATGATATTAATGTTTTATTAACTGGTGATGTTAATCTCCAGTGTGATTTCTTGATAGATGAAACATGGACTTTAGAGAATAAGGAGTGAAGAATAAACTTGTTGATTTTTGTTATGAATAACTCTCAATAGAAGAATAATCAACTCAGAGAGATGGAGAAGTTTCAGGGCAAGATGAATGTTAAATTTTGAACATGTTAGATTTGGGGTATCTATTAGATAGCTAATTAGAGATTTTAAATAGGCAGTTGGTTATGTAAGTTGGTAGTTTAATATAAGGTCAGAGTAGAGGAATAAGTTGAGGAATTGTCAGCCAATGGGTGATTTTATAGCTATAAGATTAAATTAGTTCACCAATAGGAAAAGTAAGGATAGAAAAGTCAAGAATAAGGACCCAGGGCCTCCCCGGTGGCGCAGCGGTTGAGCACTGGGCTGCAAAGCTGCCCGCAGCCTCTGCAGTGCCAATTCGATCCCCAGACACTGGCAAGGGTCCCACATGGGGCACAGACCTCTCCTGCCATGCCTGCTGCTCCCCTCAGCAGTGTATTTCATCAGTCTGCCTGTTCTGTTCCCCGCTCTGGCTCTGGTGAATTCTCTCACCCTCCCGGGTCTGACTGTACCCAATGCTTGTATAAATAAATAAATAAATCTTTAAAAAAAAAAAAGAATAAGGATCCAAACTTGGCACATTCCAACATCAGAAAGTTAGTGAGAAAAGGAAAAACCTGCAAAAGATATTAAATAATAGCACCAGGATAGCAATAGGAAACCCTCATATTGATTTTTTTCTTCTATCTTAACTCTTATGATCTTAATCTAGGCCAATTTCCTTAAAATATGGTATATCCCTTTGAGGTTTTCAAATGGCAAAGGGGGTTTAAAATAGCTTCCAATTCATGGTTCTGATAGGATAATTAAGTGAGACAAGACTGTGAGTTATTTTTGTATGGTGTCTGGCATATGGGAATGTTAACTACTATTGTCATTACTATTTTTCTGCCCACTTTAGTTGACTATGAACTTTTTTTGTTTTTTTGATAAAAAAATTATATTTAGAATTAACCAGCCGGACTCAGTTTAAAGGACCCCAATTTTGTTGTCAGTACCCAAAGCATATAGTATAGAACCTGTCAAACTTATGACTTCTTCTCTCCATCAGGTCTAATCAAGGTGTGGACCCTGGTCACATCAATGTCATAGAGCTTCTTATATCCTGTTTGATCTGGTACTTGTTGGTCTTGACATCCACAAAGACCACAAGTGTGCTGTTGTCTTCTGTCTTCTTTATTGCTGACTTAGTGGTCAGAGGGAACTTGATAATGGCATAGTGGTCTTCTGGGAGCGCTCTTCTGGGATATTTTGGTTGCCTTTGGACTCTCATTGTCTTGGAAACCTGAAAATTTGGTGACTTGTGGGACTTGTGGATCTTCTTTTTCTTGTGGCTGTGGATGCCTTGTGGACACTGCTTTCTTAAACCTTCAAAGCTTTGGGAGGGGCAAGGGCTTCCTTCTCTCCTTTTGGCATCATCTTCATGAAGAGGGTCAACTCTGAACATCCTATTAGTTGAGACAGTTTTCTTTTATTCTACTATCTAGCACTGCATTTGTACATCATTAATAATTGATTCTTGAATACATAGAACAAAAAAAAATTAAGGCCACTGCTTAACCCAAAAGACTGGATTTTTATGAAATTCTAAATACAATGACACTTAGCACAAAATAAAGATTTTGCCAGGGATTCTTCCCTGATGTCTTGCACAAAAGACTACCTGGATGACCATTTTGGTCTCCATATTCACACTCTGTGCCATAAGTGGGAAAAAAACAGATTCTAAGCAATAATGTACAGACTGGTCCTTGTTCAAAACTCTCTCACTGCATTTATCTTAATCTCAGGATTCATGGGAGGAATAATGCCTCCCAATGACAACTCTGTAGAATGTCACTACCCTTTTGGACCTCAGAGCTTATATTTGTAAAATATAAAGATGATGCCTCTATTTGTAGAATGCAATGAGTGAGTGAGTGGATCTCCTGGGGTTTTTTTAATAGACAATAAAGTGATAAGAAACATAACTCAGTATTATGTTATTGATCTGTATTGGATGGGTAAGTGCACAGGTAAAGAAAGCACATACTTACCAAACACTCATTATTTGAGACATTATGCAATGCTATAATATTAAATTTCATTGAATTTTTTTGGAGTGAATGTTATTAGTATATATTTGAGAAATTACAGAACAAAGATAGGTACTCAAATCCTTCTGATCCAACTGAATGGGGTTTCCATTGCACTATGCTGAATTATAAGGTAAAGAACTACTATGAATAAAAGGTAGTGATTAGATGAAATTTTGGTGGAAAAGAAAACTATAAAGTTTTGTGTTTTAACCACCTAGAGGGACTTCTAGATTGTTCTAGAATTATACTATTATGAGTTTACATTTTGGCACTCTAAAGGAAATTCTCAACTGGATCATTAAACCAGGCATTCCTGCTATAGACCACTGTGATTTCACCCCTTCAGTTCAGTATTACAAACTTGCTTATTTTTAATCAAAAAAGGAAATCAACATTCAAACTTCCTATATAGAAAATAGCAGAATAAGAACTCAACTAATAAGATCCTTTATTAGTAATTAGTTTTGTGTTTGGTTCATTAATAATTGATTTTGGTTTTGGTACATACACCCCACTTTATAGAAAAAGAGATCAGTAGAAAACAAGTGTATTTCAGAGGCTTAACGTCTGCATCAAAAAGGCAATTTCAATCCTGATCGAAATGCATTCAGGGATTCAATTAGGTATACCTTCTATATCTACATTTACTTGACTGCACAATGAGAATTCTTATCTTTAATCTTGACCTGGGGGCACTGCAAGATAATGATTAAATATATTCACTAAACTGTACTTACTAGGGCAGAAAATTGAAATAACATACCTCAGAAAGATTTTTTAACAAAGACTGAAATTCTAAAACGGCTTTCTAGTTAATCTTCAGTTAACAAAAAAAAAAAAAAAAATTATACTCTATCTCACCACTACAATTTGTGATGGAAGATAACATAAAATGAACAGTATTTGTCTCCATATGATTCATTTTAGCAAACATTTGTTCAGTGCCAGGTATGTTGTTAGTAGTCAGCAGTATATGAAAATAAATATGAAAAACCTATATTGTTTGGACCAAGGTTAACAAATCATAGCCCACAGGCCAAGTCTATTTGTGTGGATCATGGGCTAAGAATATAATGTTTTTACATTTTGCAATTATTGGGGATAAAAATCAAAAGAAGAAAAATATTTTGTGAAAATTACATGAAATTCAAATTTCTATGTCCATAAAGATTTTTATAGGAATATATTTATACTCCTTCCTTTACATTTTATCTATGATGCTTTTACACTAAGATGGCTGAGTTGAGTAGTTGAGACCATTTGGTCTACAAAGTTCCCTATGCAAAAGTTTGCCAGTCATGGGGTCTTCCTGGTGGTACAAAGGCTTAAGAGTCAGCACTATGAAGCAATCCACAGCTACTGCAGCACAAATTCCATCCCCTGGCCAGGGAGCAACCCACATGGCACAGCAGACCTCTCTTGTCTTGCCCGCTGCTCCCCTCAGCAGTATTTCATTGACTCTCTAAGAGGGTGGTCCCCAGAAAAAGGGGAGGTTCCAGATTTCCTGTCCCACCCAAAAGGAGGGTGGAGCTGAGCAGGGAGAGAAGAAGCTGCAGAGGACACTGAGGAAGGAAGGAAGGAGGATGGAGAGCCAGAAGGAGACCTGGAGGAAGCACATGGAGCAGAGAGACATGTGAAGAAACTACGCTTGCCTTTTGGTTGTGGACTGGTTGACACAGATGTGGGTGAGACTTGTGAGGAGGTGACATTGGCAGTTTTTGTCTTGATTTTGATTTTGCTCTTTTCCTCCCAGACTTGTCTGGTTGTTTCTGATCCTTTTCTGTGGGTCTCCTCTGGAAGATGCTTCAGACCTGTGGCAGGCTTTGGGGCCTTGCTCTGGGCCAATCCCCTTGGGTGGACTTATACCCACAAAGGGACATCTAACTTTGGGTGCTTGATTTAGAAACTATATTCTTTGCCTTTCCTGTATTGTTTATTAATTGTATTAAAGTTCCTTTTCATTAAAGTCTCATGTTTTGTGTTGATGCAGCAGATGGCAGAACCTATTTAGACCAAGCAGGTTTGCAGGGTCTGGGGTGGCCCTCTCCCTGCCCTGTAACAAATCCACCTGTTGTGCTCCCCACTCTGTCTCTGGTGAATCCTCTCACCCCCCCACACCTCTGGCCTGTACCCCAGTTCTTATATGCATAAATAAATCTTTAAAAAAAAAGTTTGCCAATCTTTGCAAATCTTTAAAAAAAAAGTTTGCTCACAATCTACCATGGGACAATACACATATGCACTTAGTTTCCATAATTTGATTAGTGCTATAATTGAGGTATTATAACAGGGAAGTTTTTCCTTCTACCTGTACAAGTTGGAATTTAATGTGTATTTTAGTGAAAATGAAGGTAGTGAAGATGATGACACAGATTCCAAACAAGGACAAGACTAATGGGAGCACAGTGTAAAGGCAGAGAATAGCAAACCAATATTGTGTCTGGGATTTCTGTAAGGTATATAGAAAAGAGAGTGATGAAATTAAGAAACTATGGGAGATAAGATTAGGATTCTAATCCATTCAAAGATTAGTTTCTCCTGTAGATGATCATTAGAGATTTTAAAGCAGAAGTACTTGATCAGCTCTGTGTTTTAGAAAGATAATTCTAGCTCAAGGGTGGAACCAGAAGAAGGACTAAAGGAAGGAGAAAGTAAAGGTAGAGAAACCAGATAAGAGGTCTCATGACAATCCCAGGTTAGAGATGACCAGATAATCTATCATAGGAGGGTAGAGTAGAATCCAGAGGTGCAGGAGCATTTCAGACCAACAAAATTGATGACTGAAACTGGATTTGATAAAAAAAGAAAGGTTCAAGCTGACATGAAACTTGACTGGATTTCTGGGCCAAGAAGCATATTCAAACATGAGTTCCTCTAGGAAAAGATCCTTGTCTGTCTCTTTCATTGTTCTATTGCAGGATATGAAACAATATCTGACAATATCTGACTCTTCACAGTAGACACTCAGTATTTGCTGAATGAATAAATAAATGAATACCATGAAGTCAGATAGGAAAAAAAGACTAAAAACAGCTTTGTTAGAAATGATTGGTGCTCTCTTATATGTACTTTCAGTGAAAATAAGATGACAAACAAACTTTATTTTAGGTACATGAGACTTGAGGCACCTGTGGACATCTGAGATGAGCAGCCCAGCAAAGTACTTTGAAAGAAAAGCCCGAGTATCCCTGGTGACCCAGGGGTTGAGTCTGAGCACTACTGATGGAAGAGAAGAATAGAAAAACTAGAAAGGAGATACAAGGTTAAGAACATTACTCACACAAGGAGGTAGGGGTAGAGGGGATTAGAGTAAGCCACTAATGCAGTTATAGAAAACAAGACCCTTAGGCATCAATGCCCAGATGAGGAGGTGCACTACCCTGAAACTATCAGACTGCTATAGGGAGTGTCAGGACCATAAACTATCCACCCACAAAGATGAGCCCCTCCCTGAAGATGATAAAACCTAACACTGCTACCACAACGGGGCAGCGGTCCTTCTGCTCACCTGTGACTATGCAGGTACTTCCTTTCACCAACTCTCTCCCTCTGCAGGGCAGCAACCTTCCTGCTTGCCTGTGACCTGCACTACGCAGGGGCATCTCCTCACTGACCTCCCTCACCGGAGGTGGCTCTCCTCAAGGCCACCCACCTGCAACCACACAGGCCTCTCTCAGCAAACCTGTTCCTACCCCTTTCAGGGAAGCTCTTCCTGCCCGCTTGTTTCTATGCAAGTGTCTTTTACTCTTCTGTCCTTTTCTCTAATGAACCTGCTCTTTAAATATAACTAACGTCTCTGCCTCGTGGAGAAACTGGCCTGGGGAACTGGCCGTGTGCCGCTGAAAAGGGAGCTCTGGTGAAACCTTTCCCAGAGTGAACCCAAGGACCCCGCACTCAAAACCCACTGACTCCAAAAACCAACATCACTATCACCTCTACGAACCAGAGTTCAATCCCTGGCCAGGGAGCTAACCCACATATGTTGCAGCAGACCTCTCCTGTCTTGCCTGCTGCTCCCCTTAGTAGTAGTGTATTGCAATAAATCCACCTGTCCTGCTCACCACTCTGTCTCTGGTAAATGCTCTCATCCCCACACCTTTGGCCTACACTCCTGTTCTTCAACACACACACACAAACACACACACACACACACACACACACACACACTCTATCTCTCTCTCTCTCTCTTTTAAAAAGAAAGAGAAAGCCTAATGCTTAGCTGAGAAACCCTGATGACTTGAAGGTCAATAGCACAGAGATACTCAATGAACTCACTGTGTACGTATGTAAGAAACAAAAACTGGAATTTGCTTTAAAACTGTGCTAAGCATTCAGTGAACAGAAATAAACCAAAATAATTATATTGCAAAACAAAGACTTGTGTCTCCTATTGTTAGGGGGAAATGATGTCCTGAGTTAATCCCATACAGGCTTTGTGGACCCCACCCCCACTCCAGACTAAAGCCATCAAGACTCTGGGAAAGACAAATCCCATCACCACCAAGGGAGGGTGGCTGGGACCTGAGGGTGGAGTTGGGCAGCCAGGTTGGATATAAAAAACCAAACACGTGGGCCTTGGGCTCTCTCTGGCTTGCGAGCTCGCCTCCTGGCTTCACCGCTCCTGGCTGGCGGCCAACTCTGAGAGCGCCATTTTGGGATTCCTGATCGGCGGATCGGGTAGGACTCATTTAAAACTTTGTCTCCCACTTTTCTCCCAGAGCTGTACATTTCCTCATTTCCCCTTCCCTTGTAAATAAACCTTTTATTAACCTTTCACATGTGCCTGCAGTAGAGCATTGATAAGTCCTTTTAAACGCGCGGGTGAGGACCCACAGTCAGGCACCCCTTTTTGTATCGGGGTTGCTCTACAACACTATTGTTATTGGAAAGTGGATTAAACTCCAATTCCCCAAGGCCAAGTTCACTGGGCTTAGTCCACTCCAAGGTGAAAGCACATGGCAAAAGATTAGTAGGATTTGGTTTCTTTCTACCATGAAATTGAGGTTTGGGGGAAACACAGCATTATGAAAAGTGAAACAATCTGATACTGTTGGAATTCCTGGGCTTTAATCCAATAGTGTGCCTTATACATTTTCAAGAGAAGTGTACATTTGATGCATTTTCTAAACTTATTTGACTACAAAGTAATTTTATTGAAAGCATCATAGAACTAGTACACCATGGAAATTACTTCAAGAAACAACATACAAATTATCTGCAATAGCAACAAATCTCTTTGTAAGCAATTTTGCCTAATGATATCTTTCAATAACCATTTATTGGCTGAGGATGAGCAAATTTATATCTCTAGTCGAACTCTTTCTATCCATTTGAATGTCATGCAAGCACTAAAGATTGTATATGTCAAAAACAGACATGATCATTTCCACCTAGATTTCTTCCCAACACACACACACTCACTCACATAGAGTCTTCTCACGAGTACACGTAATCTCAGGAAAAGGTATTACCAAGTGGTCAAGTTGCTTAACCAGGAAAAGCAGGGGAAATTTTGGAACTATTTTTGTTCCTTACCATGGATACCCATTCACTAGTGCCTGATGCAATTACTTCTGAAATATCTCTTAATTAAAGGCCCTTTTCCCAAGCTCTCCACCTTAATTCAAACAATGGCCCCTAACATATCTCTAGTTGTGCTTCGTTCCAGTCCACTCTGTAACCCACACAGAGATTCACATGTATTTATACAGTTGTCAGAATGCATGGAACTGAAATGCCCAAGATGTGTGCATGCTATTTTTTATAAATTTTACATCAACAAATATGAATATTTTGGTGGCTTGATAGGAAGCAATTCAGGTACCTTTAAATAAGATTAGTTAGTTACTGTGATTTTCTAATGTAAATCATTGCTGAAATAATCATTTTGATTAATGAACTGAATGAATCACCTAAAATTCTGCTGTCATTAATCAGTGATCTTCTCATGGTCTAAGTGCCAAAAAAGCTCAAACAAATCAGATTAGTACATGCCTAACAAAAAGTAAACACACATGTAAACCTCAGCACTGTCAGGTAAGATTACTTTGGATAAATATTTTATCTCCAGTGTACAACCAGGGTTGGCTTAAGGACCACAATATGGTGCCCCAAAGGTGTCTTTTTACTAGTACAAGAAAGAAAGATCTAGGAATTACAGAGAGAATTACACATGCATGCCCCTATATTCTATTATACATTTGGTACGAAGCCCTCTTAGTCTGCCTTAAAGACCATAGAGAAAACACAAGCCTTTTCCCCACAAATCTTTTTTTTAATTCATATCATCAATTTTGATATTATCACACATATTGGAAAAAAATTACATTTCCAAAAGAACTTAATTTTTCTTTCACTCTGAATTCTTTCAAACGAAGCCCGCCTATTCAAGAAACAAAAAAAAAAAGCAAATGTAATTGTGATATTAGTTAAAAAGTATTCATCAAAACCAAAATAAGAATAACTTCAATAAACTGCAAGTTTAATTTCCTCATGTAGGAGTCTCGATGGAAGTTTCCAAGTTTAACAGGACACTCCAAAGCACTGAGAATCCAGGATTTTCCATATGTTGACTCCAACTTCAGCTGGCAACTTCCATCTCTTGATCTAATGACAACTTTAACTCTTACTATCTGTGATGGCTAATTTTTATGTATCAAACTGACTGGGCCACAGGGTGCCAAACATTTAATCAAACAGCATTCTGAGTACATGCAGTCTGTGACAGTGTTTTTGGATGAGATGAACATTTGGAATGGTAAGTAGATCTTTCGGCAATTCCAGGGAAGATAATGCCTCACTGGTGAGGGATGAATACAGGGAGAGTCTCTCACACAAAGTTTTGGGTTCTGTATCCTTCCAATTGTTCTTAAAACAAAAATCAGGGACTCCCCTGGTGGTGCAGGTGGTTGAGCGCAGCACTGTGGAGATGTCCGTAGCCTCTGCAGTGCAGGTTCGATCCCGGCCGGCCGGTGAGGGTCCCACACAGTGCGGCAGACCTCTCCTGTCTCGTTTGCTGCTCCCCTCAGCAGCGTATTTCATCAGTCTGTCTGTTCTGTTCCCTGTTCTATCTCTGGTGAATCCTCTCACACTCCCACGCATCTAGCCTGTACCCTGGTTCTTGTATAAATAAATAAATAAATAAATCTTTTAAAAAAAATCAAATAAAATGATCAGTACAGTGTAGATCTGTGGGTACCTCAAAAGAGGAGTTCCTGGTATAGGATGGGTAAGAACAGAGTTGTGAGCTCCCCAAAATTTCCTCCATCGGCACAAGCAAATAGGACAGGTTGGAGATAGGGAAATTATGACTTGGCAACTGTAGTGTTAATGGGCAAAGAATCTAAAAACTGTCATCAGTTCAGAAACTCTCTTACTGCTTCTGGATATGGCCACCTACTGCCACAAAAAGCTAATAAAAGGGCCTTTGTTGCAGGAAAAAAAAAGGGGGGAAAAGCAATGTGTTCTAACCAACAGGGGAGAGGGAGACTGTCCAGTTACCCATCGATGGTGTAAGGTGGCAATGCAGTTACAGAAGCTGGCCGAGGCCTGCTGCTGCTGAGCTCAGGGGTCCCCTCACCCTGGGAGGGGAGAGACGCCTGCTGGCCTGCTGCTCAACGGGGTGGCTGTCTTCTGCAGCAGCCCCATTGAAAAAAAGGAAGCCAAGCGGCCTGTGTGGCTCCTTTATAAGGCTCACAAAATGGCAGCTCAGCTTCAATCCCTCCCCAGCAGGCCCCTTACTCAGGACATCAGAAATCGAGTCCAGACCATGGCACTGTGCAGGCATCATCCCCTCTGGTTTGGACAATACAGAAAACGGGGGCAGAGTCCCACCCTCACTGGGCTGCTCCAACAGTAGGTCCTTCTTCCTGTTCCCCATAACTCAGAGCCTATGCTTGAGGGTGTTTCAGCTCCAATATGAAGGGAAGAGGGAAACAGTTTTAGAAGCCTTTCTCCTTGAGCTCCCCATTCCATACTGGAGAAGGAAATCTAAGATCACGAGCATTCCAGAGGTGTGCCAAGTCACTCTCAGCAATCAATAGCTTGGAATTGGGCGTCTGTGCCACAGCTGCCTCAGCAACACATTACCCATGCTGCTGGCCAGCCTAGGAATGGTAGAGGAACGGAAATTTTTTTAAGATTTATTTATTTATACAAAAACTGTGGTACAGGCCAGAGGTGCAGGAGGGTGAGAGGATTCACTAGAGACAGAACAGGGAGCAGAACAGGCAGAAGGACCGAAGTACACTACTATGGGGAGCAGCAGGCGAGACGGAATTTTAAGAAATGAGTTTTCTAAATTGTTTCTAAAATTTGACTCTCTAATCTGATTAGATTTAAAGACACTAACCTCTCTATTTCTAATAATAAAGGGAGCATTGGTAGCCCATGATCTAACCTACCAATAAAGATACACAAAATATTTTAATATTTCCACTGGATATTTCTAATCAATTACATATAAGATGCAAGGAGCTAGATGACTCTATGACACTTTCAAACACTTTGGATACTAAAAAATATAGTGAATTTTCCTGGTTGCTCTAATGTCACTGGACACAGTGGTGAAAGAAAAAGATGAGTCCAGGGATTTGATTTCCCACTTCAAGGACCACAAAAAAGATGGGAAAAACTTCTGTGTGTGCCTAAAACAAACTCTACCTCCTGTAGCCACAGGGCTGAGATTACAGAAAATCAAACACACAATCTTAATTCTGTGACTTGGCTGGATTACAATGTTGAACTGCAGGGTTGAATATAAAGTCGAACTCCTAACCTCAACTCCTAACCTCACTGAGTGCTTACAGTTAAAGTGAGGACATTGATTGGGAAATTTGGATTAGGGACATGTGGGCAGACCTTGATGAAGCTGGGGAAACTGATCCCCTAAATTCTGATGTCTTCTTTGCCAGTGGAAGTAGCTTCCCCACCCCCAAAAATGGTGGTCTCTCCACCCTTGTATGGGGGCTGACACTGAACTGTAATAAACTCCCTTGAGGCAGCTGCCATGAAAGACAGGCCTACCTCCTCAAAATCCACACACTGTCCTCTTTGCTTCTCGACCTAGGTCAGGCCTCAAGTCTCAGCAGGCCCCTAAAGATGCAGTACAAAGTACAACCCATGTAAAGTATACTGTACTTCCAAAGAACTACTGCAGTTTACTAGTTTATAGAGACAGAAATCTGGGAAATGTGTTCAAAAGAATATGAAAGGTATGGGATGAATGGATATTGAAAGTATGGGATGATGGTGAAAGGAAAATCATGTGGATCAGTTCAAATTTATTGCTATGGGTTCACTAAACTGAGATTCTGCATTTAATGTTGCAGTCCAAAGAGTTAGAAAGGGTTCTAACATTTCCTTGGGTTGATAGAAACACAGCAAAAGGTGACCCACAGTGAGTAATTTATAAATGCTGGATCTGCCTTGGTTTATTTAATACAGCAATGGGATTTACAGACTTGGAATGATGAGAAGGTTAGAGTGAATTTGTCATTTAAGACCAGATCTTCCTCATTGAGAGGAACAAGAAGACATATTATATACCACAACTGTAAGAAATGAAATTGGGAAGGTAGTCAGGCCTCCATGCAGAGCTCTGTGCTCATTCTTCCACAGGTCAGACCTCCATGGGGGCTGCAATCACTGAATGGGAGACCCATATGTAATGGGAGGAATTAGATTCCAGGGCTCCAGGGCCCAAGTGATTAGCATTTAACCACCAGAGGTAAGGTGGGTGTGGTTAATGTAATGGATGGCAGAGTGAGGTTGGGTGTGCAGAGCAGCAGTCCATCAACAAGTTGAAGAGGTCTATCTGTAACGGGGCCAAGCAAGGCCTGAAGGCATAAATGAGTGATAGAAAGAATACACGTGGGCCCCACTCCAACTAAACTGCCTTCTCTCCCGCTATGTACCTGTGATTTCATGGGAGTTCCCTCTGTTCAGTTGACAAAGAGAAGACTTGGACTACAAATTACCAAGGAGGGAGTGGATTAAACAACAAAGATTAATTTCCCATAGCTCTAGAGGCTGGAGGTCTGAGGTTAGGGTGCTAGTCTGCTTACATTCTTAGTAAGTGCCTTCTTCCTGGTCTACAGAAAGAGCCATCTTCTTGCTAACTGGTTCTCTGGTCTCCTCTTAATCCCACTTATGAGTGCTCTACCATCACAAAAAGCTAATGACAACAATTAATAATTAAATAATTAATTTGAAATAATTTAAGAGTTAACAGAAAGGATCAACAATCCAAACGAGGTTCCTTGAACAAATTAAACTAACAATCTGAGAGACTGATCTTGAAAAGACAAAGAGACGCAATATAAGAAAGTGGAAGAAGACTATCAGTGAAGAAACAGGGATTTTTTAATAGATTATAAGACAATACTGTGATCTTTTTAATTCCAAAGGAACTGTGACTGGGGATCAGAGGGGTTTGAGGTAATACTCCCCACTTCAAGTGCCCTGTGAGAAGATGACATCGCATAGGTTATGACTTCTGTGATTATGACAACTACACTCATAAGCCAACAAAATGAATTTATAATTAATATGATTCTTTTTAATAGAAAGTTAAAATTATAGCTTATTTTACCTCTACTCCTCACTAGAGAAAATTGGTCACTGTTTCAACTGTGTTTATTTCCTTCCAAAGTATTGTGAAGTTGCTTGGTTAGCTTTTTATTAGGTTAAAAATATATTATTCATTTCTAAAAACTATGTAATTAAAGTCTTTTGTAAAAACTCTAATAAACTTAAAATACTGAAAAATGAAGTAAAAAAAGACAATGGGTTTATAAGTGCCTCACACTTAATGAACCTATTTTACAAGTTCATATACATTCACCTTAGCAAGCTTTGGTAACCTCCCTTGCAGATAAAAATTTGCTGTTTGCATCCATGGGACTTCATGGACAGGAGAGTTTCTGGGGTATCTGATATAGACTTGGTCAAATTTAACTCAGTTTACAGATAAAAATGAACACAGCATGAAAGCATGTGGGATAAAGGACAGTATAATATAAGGACAGGATCTGAAGTTAGGGTTCTGGGCCCAGCTCTGTTTCTCCCTCGGTGCTTGGCATGTACAAGCACTTGCATCTTACTGCACCTCAGCTTTATGAGTAGGATAATAATAGTACCTACTGAATAAAGTAATGGGAGAGCCAAATGACACAGATGTGTAACTCTTTTAGCCTAGTGTATATTATGGTGAGCATCCGGTAAATACCTGCCATTATTGTTGTTAGTATCATCAGATTCATCTTGTAAAGCAGTCTGGATCTAACAGATGCTCTCATGAGCCATCTCACTTCCTACAGAAGTGCTTCATACCTGATGACCTGTGCCTTTCATATTCTGGATGAAACATGCCTGTATCATTGGCCATATTTGATCAAAATGGTCACACAGATCTACCTAAAGCATTAAGCATTCAAACAGCCTATCTTTCATGATTTCTTTCTTTAAAGAACTTTTATTGTGAAAAGATGATCTTTCTCTTAGTATAAATAATTTAGAGGGTGGTAGTTTGAAGGGACGGTTGTGAGTTGCAACCTCATGTTCCCAACGCAACATCTTTCTGTTGCCTGCTGGGTCCCCTTCATGCAGGGTCATTTGGGAAATACACAAAGATAAGAAAAACAGTAAATAAACGGCATCTTGACAGTTACAGTACAAAGCTACAAGGAGAGTTAAACAGAATTTCAGCAAGAGCAAAATACATATGAAGAAATGGAGATAATAAAGCTAGCAGAGGGAATAGTAATCCAATAATTCCTTCCTTTCTACTCTAGGGAAAACATCTCCATACTGAATACGTTCTTCCTCACACTCTCCACAAGATGAACTAACCCCAAGTCTATGTGTTGGAAGTGGGAGGATGAGAGAGCACAGTGGCAGAAAATGCCTGCTAATAACTAAACATGGTAATTCAATCCAATATTCATCCTGCTAGGAGAGAAATCAAGAGGGCAAGAAATGCAGACAGATTATAAATATGAATGTAAACACACACACACACTAAACTCAATGCCTGATAGTTTTTAAAGATTCTTAAGAATCAGACTTTACATCTATCAATAGATTGTATTATCAAATCAAATCCCTAAGCTGCAATTATAGAAATATGCCTTCTCACAAGTCTCCCTAAATTTCCATCTGTTCATTTTCCATCATCTTAAGAGATGTGGTTTTGAAAAACATTTCACAGCAACAAAGGAAATCAGTGAACATTTTGGGATCAGTGTCTATGCTGAAACATCTAACCCGATCCCAATCTTTGATTTCTCTGGTACATAATGACTGATATATTCCGAGTTGATTCTAACATATCCACACCCTTCACAATCAGTCACTTTAGTCATTGAGCAATGGTGTTGCAGAATGCTCCACAAGAGAGACATCTTTGCCCTACCAGGAGCCTCATCTAAAGGATAACTGGCTGAGTAATGTGATACAGAATGAATAGGAATGACAGAGAAGCAAACAGGGAATGCAACATCAGGCTAGAGGAATTATGTCAAGTAGGAATGAGTTAGAAAAAATTGATAAGGAAAAAAATCTTGCTTAAATTATCAACTCCAATTGTGACCCCACAAATATGAAATGTTTCTACCTCCTGCAAGTCTTGGGGAAGTTCCCAAGTCACAGAAGTTCCCAAAATATTGCCCACTGCCTGGAAATATTGTTTTTCCTCCATAAACCTCTGGGCCTAAAGTAAGAATTTCTCACTCTCACATTCACCATAACCACATGCCAGACTCTATGTTTGCTGGGATTATGATAAAGTTCTATTAAGGACTTACTTAATGTATATATTCAATATCCAGACAAATCCATAGTTAAAATTCAATTATTTTGAGAGAACAATTGAAACAATCTACCTTACTTTTTAAAGTTATGTTCTCTACTTCAGAGTTCTTGCTAAGATGGGGGGATGCAGTATTTCAGAAATTGCAGAGTTGTTATAAGTCATTAAAAAAACTTTTGAAATTCTATAATATGGAAATAACCCTGGCCCAACAACTGTTAACACAGACATTAATTTGAGAATTCCATTAAACTTTAAGTCTTAACTTTAATGTCGTCTTGAAGGAAAGTCAAACAAGAATTTAAATTTCCTCCAACTTTTTGAAGATTTAAAAAATTTTCAATACAATTTAGATTAATAAACTCAAGGCCATAAAAATAAAGAGGGCTTTAGTGTTGTATGGTGGACAAAAATTAGACGTCTGATGATGCTCATGACATATTATACACAGATGCTGAATTATAATGCTGTACACTTGAAAATTCCATAATCTTGTGAATAAATTCTACCTCAATAAATATTTATTTTAAAATGTTATAATGGTAATTTTTATGTATATATTGCCACAATATAGTTTTAATTTTTTTTAATGCCACAGAGCATACTTAAAATCAAGCTAATCAACTAATCTCGTCATGTTTTGTGCAAAGGACTCAGGAAGAAAGCTAGAAAATCTCAATATTAGAGTTTGGGCAATCTACAGCGACATCTCTACAAGACCAAAACAGGCTGATCTCCGAAGATCAGTTAAAGCCATCACAATGTCATAAAGAAAAAAATTTCCCATTTTTTAAAAATATAATTAATTTACAGCACTCTGTAAGTTTAAAGTATACAGCATAATAATTTGACATATAGATCTATTGTCAATAATTACTATACTTTCAGTTAACCTCTATTATCTCTTATAGAGACCCAAAAAACCCAAAATACCCTAAAAACAAAAACAAAGCAAAACAAAACAGAAAGCATATTATTCTCTTGAGCTGAGAACTCTCAGGATCTATTTCGTACATATCATATATCAGTGCTATGTAATCATGGTGTACTTCAAATACTATTTTTTGCCTAATCAAATATTTCCCTTTCCAGAAAATTTTTTGTCTCTAATGTGCAGCACCAAAATTTAAAAATTTATGCTCTTCCTCTAAGACAACAAATTAATTCACCTTGATGGTTTTCCCTCACAATGGTTCAATTAGCAAACACTGTAATTCATTTATTAAACAATGTTCATCATACAATGTACAAATACAACCACCTAAACTTTAGATAAACAAATATATTTTGCAGAAAATTAGCAGATCAAAGAGTTAATAGCTATGTAATTTTTGAAAAATCAATCTCCTTGATTTCCTAAGCTGTAAAATAGGAGGAATAGTAATAAAAACAGATACCACAGAATCAACCAAAGAAAGAAATGAGATAATGTGAAAGCACCACCTCTGGCACCACCTCATGAGGACGTAAATAATTTTTGAGGACTCAAATAACTTTTGATCATGTGAATGAGTAAATACAAATGAAGCAAATGGAAGAAAATCAAGAAAGAGAAATGTCAACATTTTCTTTAAGCAACCATATCCATATGTCTTCAAACACATGATTTCATCTGATTGTAGAAGATTTTATGCAAAATGGGTGTGGAGATTTACAAGATTGGACCTGAAATTAACTTATGTACTCAGACATACTATATGTTGTACTAATTCTAAAATAATCAAAGCAAAAATAAACAAAATGACACCCATAAAATACACAGACAAGATGATACAAGAGAAACCACATATAATTGGATAATAACCACAACTGTGAATAGAATGCAATTGTGAATCACAAAACATTTGCTTGCTATGTTCCTTTCTCTCTCTTTTTTTTTTTTTTGGTCCCTTTCATGGAAAAAAGGTTTGTTTTTCTTCAAAATAAAAACACTGGTTTGTGGTTTGGGTGATTATTTTTTTCACTCTTTGTGTAGAAAGGTCAGAGTGACTATCAACCCAACTATGAAAGGGTTATAGTTTCCGGCTCTGGAAATTTGATTGTTGAACAAAACAAAAAAGAGACCACCTTGTATCGCTGAAGACAAAACAAAAAAGACACTATGTGTTTCCAACTTGTATATCATAAGGAATTTTGATCACTTTGGCATTAGTGTTAGAGAAAATGTTATGTGTTTGTTTTCCTGACACTTTAAAAGTTATTTCTTATATCCAAATAAGAAAGGAACATACCTCCCATAACAAAAATTTTTTAATAGAAAGGTAAACAATCCATTGGATGGTTTTACAGTAAGTGACTAAACTCTGCTAATTTTTTAACTTAAAGTATATGGAAATTAGGTTGCATAATGGTAACGTCAACATGGTTGCTGCCAACGAGACAATATTTTGCTCGGATCCATGGTAATGTCACAGTCGTCACATGTATGGAACAAACCTCCAGAACATTAAGTCATATTTACCTCATTAGGTAAAACTCAAAAGTATCACTACAGATCATTATAGCATAGGAGTTAATTTTTTGAAAGATTTATTTATTTATGCATACAAGAACTGGGGTACAGGCCAGAGGTGTGGGGGGCATGAGAGGATTCACCAGAGACACTGCTGAGGAGAGCAGAACAGGCAGACTGACTGAAATACACTACTGAGGGGAGCAGCGGGTGAGTCAGGAGAAGGTTGCTGCACCATGTGGATTGCTCCCTGGCTGGGGATTGAACTCATGCTGCAGAGGTTGCGGACAGTTTCATAGGTTGCATCTTAACCCCCTGCGCCACCAGGGAGGTCCCAAGAGTTAATTTAATAAACTTCTTACTACTCTAATTTAGTAATGACCACTAAATTACATTTTCTCAATAATCTGTGTGAGATTTTTAAAATGTATCTGTAGTGATCCATCATGTCAGTTCATTCTGAAATGATGAAATTGCTTCATTTTCTCTGTAAAAATATCATCTACCTTATATTAGATTCTGTAGAGGAAATAAATATTTTTCTGATTCTGTGAGTTTTTCACAAAAATCAATTCACCCACCTCTGGTCAAAATAAATATTAAAAGATGGTATCTACTTAGATCAGAAAGTACGCATTATATCTGATTCAACAGTTTTGTTTAAATGGCTAAAATTATAATTCTGTGTACCTATTTAATTTTTTGTATTTTTAGATGTCAGCTTTTAAGAGAAAAATATTTTTGTTTCTCTTTTAAGAGAATCTCTGTTTTAAAAGAAGATGGAAGAGACATTCAGGATTATATATATACATATAATGAAAATAAGTTAAAAAAAATACATAATATTGCTAAGGCAATACTTAAGAAAACTAGAGTTAACTAACTAGAATTTAGAAAGGGAAGTTGTACCTCCCTGGTGGTGCAAGGGGCTAAGCACCACACTATGAAGCAATCCGCAGCCTTTGCAGCACGAGTTCGATCCCCGGCCGGCCAGAAAAAAACCCACATTGTGCAGCAGACCTCTCCTGTCTCTCTCACTGCTCCCCTCAGCAGTGTATTTCAGTCAGTCTGCCTATTTTGTTCCCCACTCTGTCTCTGGTGAGTCCTCTCACCCATCGCATCTCTGGCCTGTACCCCAGCTCTTGTATGCATAAATAAATAAATCTTTAAAAAAAATAGAAAGGGAAGTGGTTCACAGTTTCAGAGAGGGATGTTCTGATGGGGATACTTGGTATAAGTATTTCTCATTTATTAAACTTTCTTTTTTTTTTTTTTTTTTTTTTGTAATGAGGTAACATTAATTTACAACACTGTATAGGTTCCATGCTTTTATTTCCTTAACACACCCAGCACCAAATGACAAGTAACCATCTACCAACTAATTGGCTCTTTCTACTCATTCCCTCCCCTCTCTTTCCTTTCTGGCAACCACCATTACATTGTCAGAGTCCAAGGATTTGTTTTTCTTTTTTATAGCTTATAAGTGAGTGACATCATATGGTATTTGTATTTCTCCTTCTGACTTATTTGACTTAGCATACTCCTCCTCAAGTTCAAGCCATGCTGTCACAAATGGCAAGATTTCATCTTTTTTATGGCTGAGTAGTATTCCATGGTATATATGTACTACATCTTCTTTATCCCTTTATACCTAACATTGGGCACTTGGATTGTTTCCCATATCTTGGCTATTCACTAAATTTCTTAAGGTAGATAGTTCTACTGCACACTGCTGTCAAGCTAAGTCAGAGAAAAAACTAGTAATAGTGATAATATCTTGAGTTTACACAACTGCTACTTTTTCTATATAAACTGAAATTATTACATTTACTTGGGCTTGAAGTGATAGAGGTACTTAATAATAATGGAAGGGGTGACTTCTTAACAAGTACAAATTTTTTGAAGATTTTTTTTAGTCAAGAAATGGAGACCAGGGGCCTCCCTGGTGGTGCAGTGGTTGAGCACTGGGTTACAGCAGTTGAGCACTGGGTTGCGAAGCTGCCCGCAGCCTCTGCAGCACCAGTTCAATCCCCGGCCGCCCGGTGAGGGTCCCACGTGGCGAGCAGACCTCTCCTGCTCCCCTCAGCAGTGTACTTTGTCAGTCTGCCTGTTCTGCTTCCCGCTCTGGCTCTGGTGAATTCTCTCACCCTCCTGCGCCTCTGACTGTACCCAGTGCTTGTATAAATAAGAAAAATAAATCTTTAAAAAAAAAAAAAAGAGTTGGAGAACAAAAGTATTCCAACTCTTATAAAAGACTGAAAGAAGAGAGATATAACATCAGCTACAAAATTGATATGAAAACAACAAATCCTCTTCCTAAGGAAGAGATCATTAAGTTTTGGAGTAGCTATGCATTCCTCTCCCCTAGAGGGGAGAAGATAGAATCCAACTAGTGAGAATACTGGTTCTTGTCCAAGACATTTGGGAATATGTGGAGGCCTTTTTGCTGGCCAACACTTTGAGATGAGGAAGGTATCTTCTGGCTTCTGGTGCATACAGGAGGATAGAAAGGCTGCTTAACACCCTCAATACACAAGGCAGCCTCTCGCAAGAAAGAGTATCTAGTCCAAAATGTCAACAGCATTGAAACTTAGACATTTTTAATTAGAATATATAGGATAGCAGTAGGCAACTTTAAAGGGCCAGATGAGGGCCTCCCTAGTGGCACAGCGGTTGAGCACTGGGTTGTGAAGCTGCCCGCAGCCTCTGCAGTGCCGGTTCGATCCCCAGCTGCCAGCGAGGGTCCCACGGGGTGCACAAACCTCTCCTGCTGCCCACTGCTCCCCTCGGCAGTGTACTTCAGTCTGCCTGTTCTGTTCCCCGCTCTGGCTCCAGTGAATTCTCTCACCTTCCCCTGCTTCTGACTGTACCCAGTGCTTGTATAAATAAATAAACAAACAAACAAATAAATAAATAAATAAACAAACAAACAAACAAATAAATAAATAAATGAACAAACAAACCTTTAAAAAAAAAAGGCCAGATGAGAAATATTTTCGGCTTCATGGCCTTTCCAGCTCTGTCTGTGACTAGTCAACTGTACCTCTACAGCACAAAAGCAGCCATTGGCAAAAAAACAAGGAGGGAGGATCCCTTTGGTCCTTCTGCCTCAGTTTGCTGAATCCTCCTCCTAGTAGTCCTTTCTCTCCTTATAGATTCCTCTAATTCTTATTTCTGGAATTGAAAAGAATTCCAAGTATCAAAATGATTCTTTGATGACAGGAATCTAACTTTAGGAATCACATCCAATAGGAAAACAAAGCTCTATGTTCTAACAAGAAAAGTAAATCTGTGCAACTGGCCATCACAGATATGCTAAAATGTACTCTACTTTGAAAGGAAATAATTTTACCACTGAAGCTTCCTAAAGCAGATTTAAATATTAGACAACTTGATCCCCTCCTTCCCCCCAAGAAATTGGCAGGTGAACAAACAAGAGTATACGTACACTCTTTTCTAAACCAGAGATTTTTGTTCTCTAGGTCATGATGCCATGGAAAGTCTTCAAATAGATTCAGGGATTTATAAACTTGCTGAAATGTAAGTCAAATACTATGGGTATGTATATATGTGTATTCTCGATGTCCTGGACTTTCTGAAAATTGAAAATCTACTGCCAAACCACACAAGGTAATTCAGAGAGTATGTTTTTAGAAATGGGCTACTTTTCTGTGGCTGTCTGCATAATTGAAAAGCACTACAGGATAGCAGATTCAGTTCTGTGTCTTTGACAGCTCAAACTGGTTGTTACAGATTACTACATAGTTTTTAGTCAACTACCTGAAACTTGACCTCCAATTTGTGTTTTGAATACTACTCAATTTGGTTAGATGGCAAAGGCACATTTCTGAAGCTAATGACTTGATCCTTGCTTACTACTTAATCTTTACTGCCTTCCTCCAAAAACCTTCCAGGAAGATATTTTAACGGTAAGTATATATTTGTGACGTTATATAAATTTTACAGGATGAGAAAGATCAAGACAAAAGGTAAACATGCAAGGACATAAAATGGAACCAACAATAGAAATGTTTCTACTACAAAGTCTTTCCCTTACTATATCAAGCACATCATTTGATTTCTTGGGGCTTCTATGACTTAATCTTCAGAACTGAAATAGCTGATTTCTACATGACATTTTTCTTTGCAGGATTTATCAGTGGTATAGTAATCAGTCAACAAACATTTACTAAATCTCCATTGTGAATACAGCATTTTATGAGGTGGCACAGTGAGTCAGAAATGAGAGTTTCGCCTACTGAATCATTCACCTCACTTCCTGTATTAAGTGTGCTCTTTTGGGAGGTTCTGCTGTCATCTGGTCTCACAGTAATCGGCTTATGAAACCAGACTTAAATTATAGACTAACTAAAGAAAGTTCATAAGCAACTTCTTAGAATGAGAAAACAAAGAATGGGGAACAGAATGATAAACAGAAGGAATGAGAGGTACAGTGGATATTTTGATGAGAATTGGTAGATTCAACAAGGGGAAAAATAAATATCCTTTCCTAGGGGAAAGAGTATAAGGGATATTAGATAAGAGTAAAGGATTTCTCTTTTAAGACTTAATTGCCAAGACGAAACCATAGTGATCCTACCAAAACTTATCTTCTGATATTGTATATCATTATTAAGGTGCCAGTTGAGTTTAAAACTCCCATTTGCTTGGTTGGTGAGTCCCTCAATCCATACCACACTGAATGAAAACCTGAATATTCTAATTTTCTTCTGTTTGCTTTGCTTGCATAAGTTTAACTTGCTGAATCATCGTGATGATGGAGGAAAAATACAAGTTTTCTTTAAATTATGGAACATGGTTACATCTTACTGCTGCTGTACAATAGGAAAGTAGAACTGCTCCAAGCAATGAGCACTTAGTCTCTATTTTTATGGCTGTTACCATGTAGTCACAAACAAAAATTGATGATGAAAGAATTAAGCTTAATCTATCTCGTGCAATATCATTAGTCACTTCCTAGGTTCTGGAGCACCCTAAAGCAAAAAGAAAATAAAATTTCAAAATACTACATTGCCAGTCAGTTTTATAGATATCAAGTTTGTACAGGCACATAAATCAGAATCTATTCAAAGTAAGGAACAGATGTTTGAATTATTCCAACAAAGTAAAATCATCTTCTCTCTTACATGCTACAGATCCTCAGCCTTTTCATAAGTATGAAAGCTGTAAAAAGGATTGGGATTCATCATTTATGTAATTTATATTCCTTTTGAGTTTTCAGCACCAAAGTGGTGGGACCTGAGGACATTGTGTTATTTTCATAGCCATGATCATTTGTGGCAAGCAGTCCCACTGTATACTAAGACACTGAAATTTAAGAATAATCTTTCTTCTTAGTATTTTGTTCCAAGCTATCCTTCCAGTCAAAATTAAGAACATGGTAGAGGAAAAAATAAGAATATGAAGGAATTCATGAAGGCCCCAGTGGAGACCTTCATTTGAGACTTTTTTTCAGCAGACCATATATATGTTTTACTTTTCTTTCTTTTTTTTCACTTTTACACTTTGCCTCCTTACAAAAGGTAGCTTACAGACTTTCACACAGTTCAGGCACATTAAGACCTGTGATTATAAGATTAAACGGAGTCTGTCTAAAAGAAATAAAATGAACAAAAGTGATGCTATTGCTAAAGAGTTGTTTCCCAATGCTTCTTATAGCTTAAATGCTTATCTATTTTGTATACGCCCTGTAATGAGAAATGACAGTTTGTGTCTGAGATTTTTACATGGACCACAACTCCCAATACATTTTGTATGCTGAGCTTTAATAATTAATAATAAGTAATTTGGACTTTCCTAGCATGCAGTCTACAGTGATGTATCAGGGATATAAACACCGCAATGAGGCACTTTATTGTGAGTTACTCTCATATGTAAGGAAATTATTGTCCTCATATAGAATGCAAGATGAGTCCATCTTACACTGAATTACTAGAAAATAAAAACTTTGTAAGAAATCTCAAGCATCAAAAAGCAATATAAACTATTCTAGCTTCTGTGTTCTAATAAAATGTTAGAATAGTATTAGAGTTGAATCTCAAATGTAATTTAATATATAGCAATGCAGATGGCTGAGAAAATTTGTTAAAGAATAGTTTGAAAATAAACATGCATGATTTTCTTTGGCTATTACCAAAATAAAAAAATCAATAAACTCTGAGAAGAATAGATTTTCTATTTCATAAATTTTGTTTCAGTAAAATTATTAAAATTATGAGGTAGAAAAATCACATTATTCTATCTATAACACTAAGAAAGGAATGACTATAAAAATAGCATTTAAAAAAACAGGAAAACTTCAAGGTGCTATCAGCTAGAATATCTTCTTATCTTTCCTACTAACTATGTATCATGAGAGTTGGAATTTTTTTTTTAATCTTTGTATCCCTAATGCCAGCTCAATATTAGAAATATACTAACCCTTCAGAAATACATGGACAAAGTAATGAATGAATGATTCAACAACCAAAGCAATATCCTTAATGTATGAAAATGTTGCATCAGTAACAGAATATACACTGTGACATTCTCTTTCAACCTCAGGTACAATAGCTGATATAGTTAGTTCCAGCTCTACTCATCTATTAAGGTTTTGCTTGTCAAATTAACCAGATAGGCCTGAGATCAAAGCTAGACAGTGTTCTGCACACTTCATCTCCCCTGGAACTTCAGGGTGGGGAGGTGGCTTTGTTAGGGCAGATCTAGAGTTGGTCTAGTCTAAGTGCTGTTTTTTCTGAGTTCAATAGGTATTGTGGTAACTCTTCTCTGGAAGGGCTGGACCTGCAGTATCTTCTCAGCCATCAGCCGTAACTCATGACTGACCCCAATATGGACTCCTGGGATCATTCTCTGGAGAGCATTCTCATTTCTGATGCCCTGACTCAGAGTCCAGTCATTTCAGCAATTCTAAACTCTGATCTCAGTCTCCTCAGTTCAGTAGAATGACAATGTTCACCTGAGATTCTAACTCTCTGCAACATGGTCAGGAAGTTATTCCCAGGTAAAATGTGTGCTTGTGGGGTACATTTCATTAGTTTTCTTCTCTAAGAGTTGGCTGCTAAAAACCAGTTGCCTCATGTCTCACCCAATTTTAGTTGTTTATAGTGGGATGGCTAGTTCAATCCCAGACACCCTATCATGGCTAGAAATATAGTTGAATTTACTGGAATAGAAGTAACATGATAGAATTGGAATGAATGGAATGGAATGAAATGGAATGGAATGGAATGGAATGGAATGGAATGGAATGGAATGGAATGGAATGGAATGGAATGGAATGGAATGGAATGGAACGGAACGGAACGGGACGGGATGGGATGGAAAATATGACATATGTCTCTAGTAAAGGTAAATACAGGTTTGTGAAACTGATAAACGATTGTGTACTAGATTATCACAGTAAAATATGTTTCACTGTCAAAATGTTTCACTGTCAAAATCATTAGAAATCAATAAATCAGATCAAAACCTCAAGACTTTGATCTTTTTTTTTTTTTTTTAAAGATTTATTTATTTATTTATACAAGCGCTGGGTACCATCAGAGGAGGAGGGTGAGAGAATTCACCAGAGCCAGAGCGGGGAGCAGAGCAGGCAGAAGGACCGAAGTACACTGCTGAGGGCAGCAGCGGGCGGCAGGAGAGGTCTGCGCGCCATGTGGGACCCTCGCCTGGCGGCCGGGGATCGAACCGGGGCTGCAAAGGCTGCGGGTAGCTTCGCAGCCCAGCGCTCAACCGCTGCGCCACCGGGGAGGCCCAAGACTTTGATCTTTTAATATAGAGTCAAACTGATTTCAGGCAACTGTCAATTCAGAAGATGGAGTTTTTTAATTAACACTTTTAAAGTCAAATATTTATCCATTCTCTAGCCAAAAATATTAGAGTACTTAGATAATTTGACTTATTCTAAAGGTAAGAGAAAGGGGTTTTATGTAGAATAAACCCACTGTTCTCCTCCTTTATGATCTTTTAATGATTCTCTAGCTTCTACCCTAATGTCTCTTACATGTTAACATGCATATGAATTGCCTGGGATCCTGTTGAAATGGAGGTTTTGATTCAGTAAATCTATGAGCTTGAGGTTCTACATGTCTGCCAAGCGCTGGGGTGATGCCCACACTCCTGGTGCATGAACACAGAGTAGCAAGTATCTGAAGCAAACATTTAGTTTTGTGAAGATACAAATAGTAAGTATTTGATGCTGTTTAACCCACGTGCAGTTTTTTTCTCATCTCCTCCCCCTTCACCTTCACTTTCTCATTTTCCTAAAGCAATCTTTTTTTTTTTTTTAAGATTTATTTGTTTGTTTATACATACAAGCACCGGGTACAGTCAGAAGCGCCGGAGGGTGAGAGAATTCACCAGAGCCAGAGCGGGGAGCAGAGCAGGCAGAAGGACCGAAGTACACTGCTGAGGGGAGCAGCGGGCGGCAGGAGAGGTCTGCGCACCATGCGGGACCCTCCCTGGTGGCCGGGGAGCAGCCGGGGATCGAACCAGCGCTGCAGAGGCTGTGGGCAGCTTCGCAACCCAGCGCTCAACCTCTGCACCACCAGAGAGGCCCAGGCTTTTTATATTCTTAAAAGATTGCTTTAGAGGGCCTCCCTGGTGGCGCAACAGTTGAGCTCTAGGTTGCGAAGCTGCCCACAGCCTGTATAAATAAAAATAAAAATAAAAATAAATAAATCTTTAAAAAAAAAGAATATAAAAAGCCTTCTTAGCTCTTAGTATTTATGAAACAGGGCCCTGGCCTACAGTTTATAATTTGTAATCACCTAGAGCAGTGGTGGCCAAGAGTAAGGTAATACATATCTAATTGTAAATTTAATTTTCAAATAGCTACATTTTTTTTAAAAATTAGAGATAGGTAAAATTAATTTTAATGATATGTTTTACTTAATCCAATATATCCAAAATATTTTTTCATCATATATTCAACATAAAATTATTAATTAGCTAACTTTTCATACTAAACCTTTGAAAATCAATGTGTACTTTGTACTTACAGCATATATTTATTTGGACTAAATACATTTCCAATACTCAATACCCACTGTAGCTAATGGCTACTGTATTAGACAGTAAAGATCTTGAATAAAATTTCAAAATACTTCTATAGCATATGATGCACTTTATGATCTCCCCTTGCTTACCTCTTCCTAGCTTCATGCCCTACCCCTCAACAACATACACTTGACATTCTAGTCACTCCGCAATTGTTTCATTCTTTCACTGTGGAGTTCCCTTCTACTTAGTATGCCCTAACCTGTCTCCCACCTGAAACTTTACTTACTCTTTCCCAAATAGACACAATTACAATAGAATTAAATACATTAAAAAGACACAAGATATTAATAGAAAAAAAAGTATGACGCTACATAAGTGCGTACTAGTGTTATTTCATTGTCCTAATTTTAAATAAAGTATTGAAAAACTGGCAAATTGGGCCTCCTCTGGTGGTGCAGTGGTTGAGCGCTGGGCTGCGAAGCTGCCCGCAGCCTCTGCAGCACTGGTTCGATCCCCTGCCGCCAGCGAGGGTCCCACATGGCACGCAGACCTCTCCTGCCACACCACTGCTCCCCTCAGCAGTGTACTTCATCAGTCTGCCTGCTCTGCTCTCCGCTCTGGCTCTGGTGAATTCTCTCACCCTCCAGTGCTTCTATAAATAAATAAATCTTTAAAAAAAAAAAAAGAAAAATTGGCAAATTAATTAGCACTTATCTTGATGTTAGTATCATGGTTTTATACTTGAACACTAATATCATTATTAGTGTTCCAGATAGAAGAAGCATTGTAGTTCTTCCCTTTAATAAAACAGAATCTTTTTTCCAAAAGCTTTTAGAAAATAAAATATTTTCCAAAATTGTAACACAATGGCATTTTATCACAATGGCATCTCTAAATATGTTCCATGCTATCCCTGCTATTTAAAAATCATGAAAGCAAAATTTTCAAGAGGCTCAATGACCTTGCAAGAGTAGATAAATATACTGAAAAAAAAATTTTTTCAGAATGTCTTTAAAAATAGGTAATACTCAACAGTCTGGAATAGTTAAAATGGTGGCTACTTAGAAGCTGAAGATCAGTCAAGGCAACTTCTGAGGTAAGAAGAGTGGTGTATCCAGAATTTGGTGTACTCCACAGACTTCCTGATATTCTGAACTTAATTTCAACTTTTGTCCTTGAGAGTGTAAGAAAATCACAAACCACCCAGATCCCAGTTCACTTATAATGAAGATCTTAACAATAATACTGAGCGCTCAGCATCGTAGTGATGACCAGATTAACATGCAAAATTCCCCCCGAAGATTTGGTTGCTATGGGCCTGAGCACATTTTCAGCAAAATCAGATTTTGATGAACAATCTTAAGTCCCAGGTCAGGGAATTGTTCCCAGAACAGACTTAAAGACGAGCATTGTAAATACTCATTTGGGACCATTTTAATCCTAAGAACTTTGGTTACATCAGTGGTGCTGACCCCTGACCACACAGTAGCATTTCCAGGGCACTTAGAAATGTGCCAATGTCTGTCCAATGATAGTGGAATTTCTGGGGTTGCTGGCCAGGTATAGACAATTTTTCAAAGTTCCCTTCTAGATGTTTCTAATGCGCAGTCAAATTGAGATTTACTGGGTCCATTAACCTTTGGTATCTTAATTTACAAAATGGGACCAACTCCTTGCTCATAGGTTGTTGTAAGAATTATAGGAGACATTGTATATAAAGCACCTGGCACATTTTAGAAATCTGATAAGGACTCTGCTATTTGTATGCTCCTTCAATTAAGTCCCTAACTTTCTATTAATTGCTTGGATACTTAGTACTGTTTTATCCTCAAATTGCATTTTCTTTAAGTAGATTTGCTTATTTATTGCTTGTAATTGAAACAGACCAGTAACTTTTGGCAATGATTTAACCTCAGTCTACATGAGGAATACTATACATTTTCTCCCTTGTAATGAAAGTAACATTTTCCTTAACAGAGATAGGTTATTAAGACTCCTTCCCCATCAGCTGGATAACCACTGATTATCTTGAGAAAGATTTTTCCTCTCCTTTCACTGTAATTTTTGGGATGCCTAAATTAGAATCTTCTGGAATGTCTTTAAAATGCTGATTCCTGGGCCTTACCTTCAACCTACTATGACATTTGCAGTTGCCTTTTTTAATGGTTTCTCAGATGATTTTTTTATGCCTGCTAATATTTGGGATAGATTAGCATGGAAGAAAGTTATAACTGTAGCTACAGTCATCAAATAACTCTGGTTAATCTCCTGCCTACTACAGTTTATTCAGAGACTAAGGACAAAGGTATTGCTATGACAGCTTTTTGTTTTTTAAATATCTAAAGAACTCTCTACTTCCCAAAAGATTTTCTTGACCTTGAAAATGTTTTCATGCTCTCACAATGCCTTAGGTGGAAGCTCTGTTAAATATCACCTAATTCAACCCCTTGTTTTATGAGAAAGACAGGCTGCAATTTTCCCAAAGTCACCAACCCGGTAGCACCATATACCTTGAGGTAAAAAACTGCCAAGTCTCTGAAAAGGCAAAAAATATTTATGTTGGTGGATCCATGAAAATACACACAGCTGTACACTGGCCAACACTGCCTCCTCTCCCTCCTTCCCTGCTTCATAAAAGCAATTTATTCTCATCTTCTCTAAAGTTTGGAGCATATGCTATTTTACAAATTAAAGGAATGGTAGTAGCCAAGGACAAATTCACATGGACTGCAGATTTTGAATATATGAGTGAGCAAAAAAAGATTTCTACACAGGCTGTAACAGATTTGGAAATGATTTACTTTTTAAAGACATGAGACTCCTAGGCCAAAATCACCTTGCACACAGGTAAATGATTGTCAGAGCCATGCCACTGCTAAATCACAGTCCTACATGAGTGACACGTCACCCCAGGTAAGTGACTCCAGATGGGTGAGAAAAGTCAGGGCAAACCATCATCTATTCACACATTCAGAAGAACGAATCCAAGGACCACTGGAACCCAAGAACACTGGTAGCATTAGAATAATTTGTTTTACAGTCATAGCTGTGGAATTTGTAAATGTACATCTTCAGATACAAGGAGCATTATGCTTGTTTACTTAACTTGGCTTCCTACTATTAGTGTTTTAATTTTTATTATGAAGTGTTTTTACATTTCTGAAGCTTGATTCATTAAGTAATTGCCATTCTCCTATCTGGGTCATTGGTCATATTTATTGCAAAAGAAAAATACAAATCATTATTCAAGAGCAAATTCCACATATTTTCCACTTCCTAAACAGCTCAACCTCTCTTATTTTGTGCAGGGCTGATTTGTTCCAAGGAACAGCACATTCCCCAGAGGTAATCAGACTGAAGCAGGAGAGGAACAGGGCCGGTCTTCAGGAAAGACCTCCACAGAGTTTTGCCATTTGCTGTGCTTAGCATTAGGCTTTGTTTCCAAACACCAGTAGAAGTTTTAAAAATAAACCTGTGCTTGGATTGGTTAAAATCACCCTCACTCCCTAAATCATGGGAAGAACTCACACACACACACCACTTCCCTTTCATACACTAAGCAGGGCATTGTTTTTAACTATTCATTTCTCTATTGAAGAAAACATAAATAAAACATAGCAGAATGAATGGATCACATCATTGACTTAAATTGCCTCATTCTTTTTTAAAGAAATCAGATGGCAAGAATTTGTGTGAAAATAGTGTTTCTGTTTGTAAATAATGTACACAGCACTCTCCATGTTTCTTTCTCTCTGCTTTTTTTTGATCTCACTCTTTTTTCCACTGGAGTCATTGTACATTCTAGATTATTCTTTTGTAATTGTGTTTCCTGAGATGCTAACTAAGCCACTTTTTATAGCTCATACAAAATAAACAATTCAAATTCTTAAAAGCCAAAGGCTATTTGATGCCCCTAACTGAATGGGAAGAAAGGATACTTTCATCTTCTAAAATATCCTTTTCCTAGAAAAATCAGTGGCTCCATAATGGAGGAAGAGGAGAAACCAATTTGTAGCAAGGGCTCATTGCCATACCTGTGCTCAGTCCTTTATGTACAGAGCCCATTCTTTTAAGGTCAACAATCTTTTAAGGTCAAAATTATTATCCTTACTTACTTGACAGAAAAAAAATTTTCAGAGATATTAAATGACTTTGAAATTATAAAGCAATAAATGAAAAGGATGGAAGTTGTGTATCCTGTACATACTATCTAAAAATGAGTATTTCTCTCTTTCTTTGGTTGCTTCCTTGGCCTATGGTTTTGTTTGTTGATTGGTTGGATTTGCGTGTTGAAATCCTGCATTATATCTTAATTGTCAGAGAGAGAGAGAGAGAGATTAAAATCTTAGAACTTTGTGCCCTGGGCCAGTATCATCTCCACCTGAAAGTTAGGTTACTGTGATCAGCTATCTCTTGAGCTCAGTTGCTCCCACTTATGAGGCAGAAAACAAAGCGATCACATCTAAATCCCGTCCATAGCCGATGAGACATTTGGACACATGTTGATGAACAGGGAATGAACCGAGTCCATAAGAGAAGCTGCAGAATGCAGCTGCCTGGATTCCGTTCTGCCTGTAGCGTGGTCCCTTTGCCCTCCTCCAAACTCACTCACTTGCAGACATCTCATTGCACACTAACCCATGCCACTGCTCAGAGAGCAGATGACACCAGAAACTGGGATATCACCATTTGACTTCTGGGAGCTTCACTAGATCACAGTCCAAGAGAGGACATATGGGGACAGCCATTGAGTGAGAGAAGAAATCCTTGGACGCAGGTTGTTCTTGCTTTTTGCTTTAACCATGTGGAAAACTAGGTCATAAAAGAGAATAATAAAATAATAGAACGATGTGTCCTTCCACATTATTGTAGTTTTGCAGAATCCTTCCAGCACCCAGTGTATGAATAAAAAGAATATAAATTCTGGAAGAAGACTGACCTAGTTTTATATTTCAGATAAACACTTTACTAGCTAAATGAAACTTTCTGAGCCTCCACAATCTCATTTGTAGAACAGGATAGTAATACAAACCTTACCAGATTGTTTTGAGGATTAAGGGTAAACGAAGTGAAATGCCTGGAGGAGCTCAGGCAAGAGACCTGCTCTTATTATTTGGTTGGTTACCTTGGCCCTAAATAGTACCTAGGTTAAAAATATGAAGGAGTCATGGAAATCTATCCTAATAGCCTTCCAAAGTAGGAATATCTTCTCTAACATCCTTGAATGATACAGGATGAATACTTTCTGCTTGGAGATATAATTTGGACCCATATGGAAACGATAAAGTAAAAATAATGAATTAATTAGTGTTCATCTGCTTAGAGAATTAGAATACTGTCAAGAAAATTTATTCAATTGGATTCTTATGGAAGAAGGAAAAATACAGATGAGTTTTAGGGAAGGCAGAATAAATGAATTAGTAAAGGATTAAGGGGTGACTAGGGCATGATGTGCATTAAATTTCTTGAATGAAAAATGCTTTTACACACACAAAGTAGCACATTAATGCTACAATTACACTCATGTGTTTTTAGCTGTCCAGAGTAATTTTTTGTTCCGTTTTTAGATTCTCTTTCCATATTTACTGAATAAGTGAGTTCTAAACAGGGAAAGAAATGGTTAAATATCTTAAGATTATCTTTGTTATTTAATACTTTAGAAATTATTTTGTACCATTTTTGTCCTCCTTCTCTACGCAGTATACTCATTCAAAAAATTAGAAAATTTACCTTTCAGCAGGATCAGGTTCATAGTTAAAAAACAACCTCAATAGGTATTCTGTGCTGGTACAACTCAATTGGGCCCCTGTGTTCAAATGAAAACACCATACCAAAGGGCTGAGTCAAGGGCACACACAACTCACAGCCAAAACACTTGTCAATTTCCAAGATTTGATAAGTGCGATCTTTGAAACCCAATTGAGCATGGGAAAATGCCTCTGAGATTACACTAATGCCACCAAATGATAACTGGACCTCACGTGCTAGAAAGAGGAGAACAATCTGAGCCATCTGCAAATAAACTGTGGAGCTATGAAGACTTTTTCAGAAAAGAGAAGTAAGTTTAGGTGTACTCACTTAAGAAAGAGACTAAAGTAGCTGTCTTGAGAGGGAAAAATCATCACATGATCAGTCTTAATTTGTACTCTTTACACTTTGCTCACAAATATGATTCAAGAAAATAGCTAATGTTAATGGAAGTTTAGAAGTATAAAATAAGTGTACAAATTAATTAGATGGATTTGATTTTTTCCAATAAAATTTGATTGCTCCTTGATTAGGGAATAATTTGTAAAGTTGAAAAAGTGAACATGGCTTTGAATATCTACCATTTGCTTATTCTCAAAACTGCCACTGGTAACCATTATGTACTATTTGGAAATAGACTAATATACTAACCAATTTCACATAGATTTTGTATCCATTCCACATAAAAACTGAATCACACTTAAATTGGCCAAACATTTCAAAGAATAAATAAGGTTTTGAGACACTAAGTTTTTCTCATTTGTTTGGTTTGGTTTTGATTTGGGGGGTATAATTTATATGTAGTTAAATATTCAGACCTTATTATAAGTGTACACTCAAACAACTATTACCTATGGATATACCCCACTAACTGCCAGCCAATTCAGTATATGAAAAATTTTCACCACCTCAGAAAGATCACTCGTGGCCCTTCCCAGTCAAAGAAGTTCTTCTCAGTTCTATAATGTACCTTGCCTTTTCTCCATACTTTTTATTTATTTCTTTGAGAAATATATTGATTATAGTATAAATTCAGAGTGCCATCAACTAGGAATATAGATGCAAAAAGAAATAATTTTCTTTCAAGCTTTCTCAGTCTTTTATTTTAGAATTCCAATAAAGTATATTTTCAATATGTAAAACACATCTTTTCAAGGTGCTCAACATCACTTATCATGGGAATGCAAATCAAAACTACAATGAGATGTCACCTCACACCTGTTAGAATGGCTATCATCAAAGAAATAACAAAGAAATAAGAATATTGAGGAGAACAGGAAGAAAAAGGAACCCTTGTGTACTGTTGGTGGGAATGTAAATTGGTGCAACCACTATGGAAAACAGTATGCAGTTTCCTCAAAAAATAAAAATAGAACTACCATAAGGTCCAAGTATCCCACTTCTATATTCAAAGGAAATTAAATCTGTATCTCAAAGAAGTAACTGTGTTCATTGAAGCATTATTTAGAATAGCCAAGACATGGAAACAATCTAGGTGTCCACTGATGGATGAATGGATAAAGTAATTGTTGCATATACATACATTGGAATATTATTGCACCATAAGAAATCCTGGCATTTATGATAACATGAATATATCTGGAGAACATTATGCTGAGTGAAATCAACCAAACAGAGAAAAACAAATACTTTATTGCTATTGCTCATATGTTGAATTTTAAAAAGATGAACTTGCAGAAATAATATTTGCTCTGGTTGTTGTCAAAGGCTGAAAGTTGGGTAAAATGGGGATATACTGGTTAAAGAATATAAACTTTCAATTATAAAATGAATAACTTCTGAGGATCAACAGCATGGTGACTACAGTTAATAATTCCATGTTGCCTACTTGAAATTTGCTAAGAGTTAATCTTAAGCAGTCTAAAAGATTAAGTAGCTAATAAAGTGAGGTGATAAATTTATTGATTAACTCATTTGGGGTAACTATTTCTCAATGTATTCACCCCAGTAATCTATCAAATTATCACAGTATATACTTTAAATATGTACAATTTTTTAATTCACTTGTAACTCAATAAAGCTGCAAGTGGGGGGAAGCACATCTTTCAACAATGCAATAGATTCCTGAATCAAATATTCTACTATAACTACTGACTAGATTAACTACCAGAAATATTTGTATCAACCCCAAAATGCTGCTACCCAGAAAGGTAGCTACCTTTTTTTTCTCATGTGCAGGAATTTCATTTGCAAATACTTAAAAAAAAAAATCAGTGAGACCTAAACTCTTATTCTCTTATCCATAATTTGCATTGGTCTTCCCACATTTCTATTTTACATAATTGTTCATTTGCCCTTTCTCAAATTAGTCATTCTTCTTTCAGTTGCTCTAGACCCTGCTGTCTAGTCAGGTGACTATTCCCTCAGAGATCACACCACAGGGTTTTGGAAAGCATTAGTAGAAGAAAGAAGAAAGTTAAATAAAATTGCCTGTTAACCTCACAGTCTCAACTTAGATGCATACTTGCTTTTAGTAACTAGACATATTTGCCTGGAATTATTTTCATGACCTATTATTTCAGTGTCAGAATAATGTTCTTTAGAATAGTTTTATTTTAGCTGTTCCTTTAGTTGTGGTTCATAATTTTTTTCTCCTATCTTGAGTTGAATACTTACTTCCTTTCATTCGTGTCATATAATGTGGGACTATCAATTTGCATCTGAGCAAGAACTTGGCACAATCCAATTTTTCTCAAATATGTTCACATTTATTATTTTTAACTCAGACTATAATAATTTGAGTGAGTGGTGATTTGAAAAGCATTTCTTAATTTTTAAATATTTGGAAAGGATTTGGGTTTGGATTTAAATTTTACTATTTATTTCTGGGGTTTTATTTTGCTATCAGAAAATATGGATGGTTTTGAAGGCTTTTTGTGTATGCATGTGAATGAATATATGATCAACTTATTAAAATATTTATAGACACCTAAAAACATTTATGGCTTATTTTATTTGTTACATATTATCAATTCATCCTCATTAATTATATTGTTCAAATTCTGATGTCCTTATTTAAGGGATTATGATTTTGTTTCTCCTCTTATTTCTATATTTCCTTTTCATATATTTTTCTCCATTGTTATTCAGCAATAGAAATCAAAGGGATTATTATTTTTGTTGTACAAAATATTGTTACCCATTTTCTTTTAGTTATACTTGTTGATAAACCCTTAATCATTGTTATTTTGTACTTCAGTTAATTGAGTATTTTGGAGATGTAATGAAGTCTTTAAATTATTATGTATATTTGCTGACAACAAATAAGTTTAACCTTTTCAAATCTTGTTTGTAATGTATGCTTTTTATGTCTTTGTTGCATCTTGGACTTTATGTTTTTATTCTGTAACAAATGAACTATGTTTTGTTAATTTACCTTCTGTAAAGTTTTTTAAGGCAAATCATTATAATTCTTACAATGATTACATTTTCGTTTAATGCACACACACATTTCTCTGGCTATCAAAGTCAAGGATGATGTTAAGTTTGAGTCTGCCTATATGAGAAATTCATCCCTACTTTCCTAGACTTGTTAATGTAATTGGAGCTTCAGAGTCAAGTTGTTATTATAAATTATTTTTGTGTATATTATGATTTTTTTCCAAATTTATTTTTTACATATATTGTAAAAAAGTTTTTTCCCAATTCCTGATGATTCCTTACATGTAAACTCTCCTCATCTCTCACCCTTTATTCCCTCCTCCTTAGAGAAAATAACTTAAGCTACCCTATTGCAAAAGAACGTCTATGCTCACCTTTGCTCCACCCTCTTTCTTCATGAGAGCTAAATTGCCCCAGGGAGGAAGAATTCTTCCCTGCTGTTCCCAAGACTAGTGTTTTTCTATGAGAAGAGAGAGAGAGTGTGAAAATGGCCATGTGACAAGGAAGACATCTACAAACCAAGTATGGTTTAATGGCTAAAAATTGGGGGGAAAAATAAGAGAGATGTTTAGCAAGTCAGTCTTCAAATTCAGCTCAAACCATTCTGGATGGAGCCAGTAAGAGTAAAGGCAAAGAAAACAAGGTGGGCTTATCTTACCATTATAGAAAACAATACAGGAGAAAGAAATGCAACCTGTGACCTGCAATATTCAAAGGGAAAGGAAAGATTGCATTTTGAAGCAGAGCATTTTTCCTCACCACTTCCCAGGGATAGATGCTTCAGAAACATAAATAGCAGCAGTTCAGGAATCTGCTAAGGGGGACTATTAGGTTAAAACAAACATGGGGACTGAGGAGGCAAATCTACATCTTGCAAGAAATGTCACATATCTCTGTGAGAGAGAAAACTGTATACACAGTGTCTTTGCCAAAGACCTGCTAAATACATAAGCCAAAGTTAACCTCCTCCTAGGAAGTTTCTCTCAATTGATTTTAAGTTTAGGTTATAATTCCAGACAATTAACATAAATTAATTGACATCCCTTAACCCACAAGTTGAAAACAAAACCAAGAAAGAAGATTTTCTTTTTCATTCTATTACCCTGAGGTTCCATTCTGGTCTTTGGCAACCCCAAGAAAAGGGATGCTAATAATATTGTTTTGCCTGGAATTAACAATTTTGGGTGATTGGGATGTTTATTTTTATATATTTTTATGAGGTCATAACAGTGATGACATTATGGCTTGCTAACTATTTCAATTCTTAAAACTGAGGCTTATGGGCCTCCCTGGTGGTGCAGGTGGTTGAGTGCAGTGCTGTGAGGCTGTATGCAGCCTCTGCAATGCGGGCTTGATCCCCGCTGGACTCGGAGCAACCCACATGGCGAGCAGACCTCTCCTGTCTCACGGCTGCTCCCCTCAGCAGTGTATTTTGTCAGTCTGCCTGTTCTGTTCCCCACTCTGTCTCTGGTAAATCCTCTCACCCTCCCGTGCATCTAGCCTGTACCCCGGCTCTTATATAAATAAAATAATTTTTTTAAAAAAAAACAAAACTGAGGCTTGTGATACTTGATCTTGACCTGAATTTCTTAAAGAAATCTAGTAGAGATTCCATTGTGGCTATGGGTAGCCACAGGCATCTCCAGCCTCTAGCCACAGATGAACCCTTTGGCTATGACTGGGAAGAATATAAAAATTGAAAGGATTCCTTCAATATGTGGTAATCCTTGATCATGATTTAAATGGGACTAAAAGCCTATTATTTAATCTTAATATATGGATAAGATTTATTCACTTTGACTTGGCTGTGTGCTATTTTTCAGGAAAGACAAAGTGGAAGAAAAAGAAGAAAAAGGTAAAAGAAGCTCATGAATTAAAATATATAGAATACTTTTTAATATATACTACTAAGTAAAAAACAAAGTGAAGGCACAGAAAGTGGTATGTGCAGATTGTCACACGTATGAAAAAATGAGAAGACAGAAATGGGATACAAACTTCCCTCCACAAACACTTCTGTTTATTTTAAGTTTTGATTATGTGAATATCTTATTTATTAAAGCAATACATTATTATTATAAAAGTTGCAAAAGTTTCCAGGTGTGGAGCTCTTTTCAATTATTTGGTGTAGAAGAGTATAAATTTTCAATTTTTATATCCAAATTTGTTTCTAACTAAGGAAATTTTTCTACCATTATATCTTTGATTATTGGTTTCTGTTCTAATTATCCTATCCTCCCAAAGGTAACTAGCATTAGTTAAATATTAATCATCTATATTACCAATTTGTCCCTATCCTTTTCCTAAGTTTTTTCTTCTCTATTTTGACATGAATTTTTAAATTTTCATTTATTTCTGGGTCTGTGTGTCAGTAAGTTCTTGGAGTCTTTGCTCCCAACACAGAATTGTATATGGGAAGAAAACTGTGTGGGCTTATCGGTGACATATAAAACAGATATAACCTGCACATCAGGAATAGGACATTACTATGGCTTTTTAAGGACTAGGAACCAGCTGGATCAGTGGCAGAGCAGCCAATGGATAAAAGCTGACTTGACTGTTCAGGACATGTGCTCAACTTTAACATGACAGCAGTCAAAACATAGTGAAGAGTTAGAACAGCAGTTCCTATTCACTCTCTTTTCTACCCCCTAATCCACCGCAGGCATCACTTAAGACAGTTGAGAAGGGGATCTTAGACAGTTGAGAAGGGGAAAGATGACAAGACTGATGAAGATATAAAGCTTTCTGCCAACATATATTATGTGAGGACCCTGAAAATATTTGTATTGTAGGCTGATAAGTGTATAATTTCAAAGAATTTGGAAAGTTTCCCTAATATTTACTATAAATTCTGTCTTTTGCCATAAGCACATGTAATGACTAATTTCTTCTTTTATTTCAAGAAATGGACATGATATTTGTCCCTATAATATGACCCTTACCTCTATATTAACCTTTTGAATTAGAGTCATAACCAATCATATTCAAACTGCTTTGCTTAATTGGCATATTTTACAAAGTAAATAAGCACTTTTGAATGACTTTAGTCATGGTCCACACCCTTCAGCCCAATCATACACTCTACTGCCCTCATTATTACCTGACCCTGATTCACACATTCGTGTTGCCTGCTGGACCTGCAGACTTTTGAGTTTGCTAACTCTGTATTAGAGTTTTCAAAATCATTTCATATATATTATTCCCACTGCTTTTCCCTACAGCCCATGGGAGAGGGGGGTATTAGTTGCAATCACTCTCCCTTTTCAGACGAGGAAGTATGGGCTCTCAGGGATTATCTGCATTGCTAAAAGTTAGCGCACAATCAGTAAGTGGTATATCTAGAGTCAAAATATTTTGATTATAACACACTGCCTTTCTAAACAGATGCAGAGTAAATGTATTCCAATTACCTTGTTCTGGGTTGCTTTAAATTTTCATATATAGTTATTAGAATATTAAAAGGCAAGATAAATGATCAAGCGATTGTGAAAAAAAAAGGAGCATTATTATGATTGTTCACTTAATGTTTTCAATGAAGTGAAATCACATGCTGTAAATAATTTGTAGTGATGTCCTAGGCAAACACATTATGAGAACTATAAAAATGATGTATTGATATCTTAATCACTCAGGCATGTGTTCTTTGTGGACAAATTCCCAATTCTAGTCAGCTACCTTCGCTCATCTTTAATTGTCAAGTACAATGGCCTACATTTACAGTAAGGCACATAGAGAAGACCAGAGCCAGGGATCAAGGAAGACACTGAAGTCTCTTTTTGAAATTTTGAGGACTGAATTATCAGTTATTAGGCTACACAATTCACCTTTCGAGCCCAGAATCATAGAAAATGGCTGCTGCTTATCATCACCGAATGAAAACAAAACTGTTCCCTTTCTCAAGATGACCTAAATCTCAGAAACAAAGATTATTCAAGAGTCTGTAAATTTTTCTTTTATAAATTATTAGTGCTTTGAAACACTTAACTCCTGTGAGATAATAATCAATCTATCTTGAAAACTTGTGGTCCAAAGCATTGGCATATTAAGGCATGGTAAGAGGAAGGTTTTGCAGCAGTACCCTCAAAAGGAGAAGAATCATTCATCATTGACATTATTCAGAAATGCTAGTGTGTGTTCATATTGATAGAAAACTGTTATTTAGTTAGTTTTAAGTTGCTCTGAAGTTCTATCAAAAATTTCAAGAGCTTATTGTCTGCACCCAGGTGAACCACATCTGCCTACTCAACTTGATTAAATTCTAGAAACTATGACCAGCAACCTTGGGTTCTTGATAATGATGACAAAATGTCAATGAAAATATGGACCTTATGGAGTTTGTGAAAATAAAGTTTTATTACCCAGCTTTACTGAGATACAATAAACATATAGTTTACTTTTTTAATTGGTGAATTATGTCACCTAGTGAGCCTCATGAGTAAAATGTGAAATATTCTAATCTAATGACAAAATGTATCTTTTTTTTAAAGATTTATTTATACAAGAACCGAGGAACAGGCCAGATGCACAGGAGGGTGAGAGGATTCACCAGAGACAGAGTGGGGAACAGAACAGTCAGACTGACTGAAATACACTGCCGAGGGGAGCAGTGGGCAAGACAAGAGAGGTCTGCTCACCATGTGGGTTGCTCCGAGGCCAGCAGGGATCGAACGGGCACTGCAGATGCTGCAGACAGCCTCACAGTGCTGCACTCAACCACCTGCGCCACCAGGGAGGCCCCAAAATTTATCTTTAAAAGAACTAAAATTTCTTTATTAAAGCATATGAAATTGAAGAGTTGAAAAACATGTAGCTTTTGCCTTTAAGGGGCTATATAATGTCATTTTGATGAAAGAAATAACACTGTAAAACAGACTATGCCACAAAAAACGCACAATTTAAACATTTGAGAAAATTTTAAAAAATACCAGTATGAAAGTCTTAGTAGTATATACATAATTTACTATTAATGCAATTAGGTTTAAATTATTTACAATTCTATTACTTGGATTAGATGTCAATATATATGGAAGGAAAGAGAGAAGAAAAGAGAGCATGCATATAAAATTTATCAATATATAGATAAAATAAAACAAAGAAAATTTCTTGGAGAAACTAGAGGTGAATCTATTGAATAAAAATGGACATTTTCTCCTAATTCAAATTTCTAATCATAAAATGAACCACATACTAGCACTCAAAAGCAAATATACCTATGATCAAAATTCTACATAAATGTTGAATTTGAGGCATAAGCAAGATATTTCTCCATATAAACTTATCTTTCCCCCATACCATTCTTTATAAAAACATGACTAATTAAAAAATTGCAAAATATATACACTGAAAAATACATACAAAATACATACACTAAGATGTTAATCTTTGCAGAGTTTATACTTTATCCTAAAATTCTTTTCATAAATTGTTAGAGATGTGGGTTTGTTTACAATTTTGCCAGAAATAAAGATGTGAAAGGATTTGCCTTCAAGAAACTTGCATTTGTGTTCCACAAATCAATGATGCAATAATCAGTAAGCAAAACTGGTAAAGAGTAGTCTACTTTCAGGGACCAAACCCAGTGCAAACCTAAACAAGGAGAGAATCTTCACTCAGGTGGAAAGAAAGTTGAACAATCCTGGGAAAACTCACAGCCTGTCTCAGCACTGTTCATCATAGTTTGCTGTCATGCATATAAGTGTTTTTAGTTCTTTATGAGTGCCACAGTTGCCTGTTGCAATGATTTTTAGGGTGGGAAGGGCACAGAGTAGTTTTATAAGCAATAAAAGACTGTCTTGTTGAAATCTGCTCGCTCTTTACTTGTTTTTTACTGCTCTCCAACACTGACTCAAATTTACAAGCATTTACTTAGACCTCTCTTAAACTTATTCTGGAAAAGATTAACTCCAAACACAGACATTGTAATATATGTGTAATAAGCACATCTACTGCTAGCCATTTCTGGATGTTTCTCACAGAGTTGGGAACATCACATTTCTGTCATGGGGAAGGAAACATATTTAAATGTACTAAAGATTCCTCAGGTGTTTATAAAATTAACTTGGGAAAAGGCCATGGTATTTGACTTTTAAATAATACTAGAATATGTTTGGAATTAAGATTCTTTTTTTTTTTTTTTCAAAAAGTACTACTTGCCATCTATAAAGGAAATAGAAATAAATATTTTAATTATTTTAGCAGTTAATGCTGTATAATCATATAGAAATGTCAAAATATATCCTTATGTATTCAGAAAAGAACACATTTAAATCATTCAATATAGAATGAATTATCGTCTAGCAATGCTAATTGAGCATCTAGTATATCTATGGCACTAAGTTAAATGCCATAAGTCTGTACTTCTCAAACTGCATCTGAATTCCTAACAGCAGAATAAGAGGAATTGCCTCTGGTATGATAGGATAGGCTGTGTTGCAGTAGCAAACATGCCCAACATTTGCTTAAAACAGAAAGTTTGCTCTCACCCCCACTTCAGATTCATCACAAGCTGCCAGGGGTGTCTGCTTAACATCATTCTCACCTCAAGACCAAGCTGAAGAAGGGACATTCTGGAAGGCCTTACATCAGCAATTAAATGGTCTATTCACAAATCAGTAGCAAGATGAGGCATTCAACCTTAGAGGCCAAGAACGGTAATCCATTCATGGTCTCAGAAAGAGAGGGAGGGCAGTCAGATCTCAGTAAGTGTTACATATCTACTCTTAATTATTTCATCATAAAATTATTCAAATTTGGGGCCTCCCTGGTAGCCTAGGGTTTAAGTCTCAGCACTACCCCCATAATGGCCTGAGTTCAATGCCAGGCCAGGGAGCTACCCACATGGCACAGCCGACCTCTCCTGCCTCACCTGCCACTCTCCTTGCAGTGTATTTCAGTAGATCTGCCTGTTCCATTCCCCCACCTTTGTCTCTAGTGAATCCTCTTACCCTGTGCACCTCTGGCCTATACCCCAGTTCTTCTATGTATAAATAAATATTTTTTAAAATTATTCAAGTTTGCATCCTGTTTCATGTGAAATTTATTATAATAAAATTGAGTTTTAAATTACCACTAAGCAAAATTGATAGTTTTTTTAAGATAAATTTTTATTCTGCAGCACTGGTATAGTCAATCATGAAGGACTTTTTCAATCATGCAAAATTTTGCTCTTTATCCCGAGGGTATGAAAAGTTATTGAAGTAATTTAAGCTGGGCTGTGAAATGATCAGCATTTTAATGTGAAGAGGTCACTCAGTGTGCTGGTGAGGAATGTGTTGCGATTGCAGAGCACCCCTTTAGACTGAGAGCAGGGAGACCAGTGAGGAGGCTTACAGAAATCCAGAGATGATGAGGAGCCTAAACAAAGATTGCATAATCACACTGGAGAGAAGTAGAGAGACTTGAAAAATATGAAAGTTCACTGAGCAGACTTGGTAATCGATTACGGAGGTTAAGGAAAAGAGAATCTGGGCTGTTCCCAAGTGTTCTTGGTTTGGTCAATTTGGTAGAAGATGACACAACCATTCTCAGAGAAGAGAATAAAGATGAAAGAGCTAATTCAAGAAGGAGAAATGAAGAACTCTGTTCTGGATATGTCAAATTAGAGTTAAGTAGTAGACACACATGCATTTAGATACAACGATTCATGCAAAGCTACCAGGTCCCATCTTAGTCCATGCTGTTCGAGTAGGACTGACCAGCTTCTCCACTTCATGGTTTGGCTGAGTAACCATCCCTCTGATTCAGGAATGGACAGGTGACCTCAGCTGGCCAATTCAGAGTTTTCCAGGATTTTTTCCCCAAAATATATTTAAAGAGAGTCACGGGTTTTTCATTGCAATCCCTAATCAAAAATATTATATAAGCTTATCACTACTGGCCATGATCCAAAAGGATGTCTGATATTGAATCCACACAGAAAAAGAGACAAGAGACAGTCTATAAATTCCTGGCTTCAGCTATGTTTACCCACTTACATAAAGCAATAGATTCCTATTTTTGTCTAAGTTGCTCTGAATGAATAGTTTTCTGTCACATAACTGAGAAAACCTAACTAATCTTTGATGGCAGTGGGACACCAAAAGGAGTCACCCAAAAGTCATTTGAAGCACTTGAAGCTTTTGGAAATAACAGAGCAAATATCAGGGATTGGAAAGAGTAAATTTTCTTTTAAAGGAATGTTCCACTCAATCTCTAAGCTTCCTCCTGATTCTAACACTTTAAGAAAATGTATTTAAATTCCCCTAGAAAAATCCTTGCCTCTTCCCTACCCTTTTATAGTGAAAATACTTTAACACAATGCTTTCATTATTTTTTCCTCTGATGAATGATTATTTTAATGAGGTACATAGTAGCTTTATGACTGGGGCATGACTTGGAATAGAGGAGTTAGGAAGAGAAAGTTCAGAATAGAAGAATACTACATTAGCACTATTCCTAGAAAATAAAATAGTTTTAAGTTGCTTGGAGATTTCTTCTCCTTCTTCTTCATATTTTCTATTGGTTTAAGTTGAATAAAATCGACCATGCATAAGCTGATTAATGAGGTATGATGTTTTCAATGAAAATATCTAAAAGGATGCTACCAGGATGAGATGTACAAGCAGCCACAATTCTAACCTTAAGGTTCCAGAAACTTAAGTTTAGAAACTTATGTTGAGACCAACCACATAACAGACCAACCTCTTTCCACTTACCACTCTTGCAATGTCTATATGTAATGTAATACCTGTTCCTCCAGATAATAAGCTTTATTAAGGAGTGAGCCTTGATGGCAGTCATCTGGAAGTCTCTTTTTTCTTTTCTTTCTAGCCTTACTAGCCTCAGTGTCTAGTATGGAGTTTTAAACACAATAAACACTTTTAAAAAAATCTAACAAGGGTATTAAAATGTAAAAGGCAGAATTTTCTGGAATATCTACAATCAAATGTACTTATCAGGAAAAGAAATCACACAGATGTTTTCGTAAAAAGCAGAACCCAAATTAGTCATTCAGGATTTCTGCTGATCATATTAGAATCACCTCAACTTAAAAAATAATGCATACACACTCAAAATATAACTGGCTTTTTTCCATATAAGCAATATTTAAACATAAAACAAGCTTCAAGAAGGAATAAAAAGCCTTTAGCTGCAGATGATTCTTTATCACAAACCATTTCCTCTGAGTGATTCTTTCTGCTGGCATACCCTGAGAATTAACCTTTGCTGCTGCTTGTTACCTGATATGTTGTAAGAAGAAAAAGCATGCATGACAGACTTCATGAAGTCACTCAGCCCAAAGGACAGGTGAGCAGACAGCACCCTCTGATTCAGCAAAGATGGGTCCTTCAGAGGGGAGCTGATTCAGAAAATCCATGCTCACCACAGGAAAAAGAAACAAGTTAGCACCAAGCAAGGCCTCCGCTAAATTAATCATTCTCCCTTTAAATTTAAATTTGCGTATATTTGAGTCACGACCCTAAGATAATAATATGAGTCTCAAAGAGTCTCTGAGGTCTTTAGAAGAGAGATGCATTGTAAATATGAGTGCTAATAAAGTAAAGCATGGGAAACTAGGGCAAACTGAAAAGGATCTCTGGTTTCACAAGTTATATTCCATTTCCATTTGCCCTCTGCTATTAGGGCAATATTCTCTCTACATAGTCCTCCAGTCTTTTGTGGAGTGGCTAAAGAAGAATAAAGAAGACAAAGATGAAGACAAAGACAAACATGAATAGTAAAAAGAGGCATTAAAATAAAAGAAATGGTAGTACTAGAACAAAAACAAGGCAGAGAAAATAATGCCCTTTGCATTCACCAAAATAAAGGAACTTTTATAAAGCTCTTTGTGTATTTATTTTCTATAATACACACACACTTTTGACATTTTTAAGGTTTTTATTGTGTAAAATATGACTTCAAGGGTAGTCCATCTGCAAGTCAATGACAGAAGCTGTCTAAATGAAGAGAGGACACACAGGAGCTACTCAACTGCTACATAAGAAGGCTGGGTTGAGAATTAGACTCTTCTAGGGGACTTCCAAAACAACCTCCTCCCTTACTACGCATGTGAATTTAGACATATTATTTAAACCTGAAAATGCTCAATTTCCTCATTTGTTTATTAGAAATAATATATCAATCTTACTGGATTTTATTAAAGGGCATATGAGATAATATCTATACAAAGATTAGCAGGGATTCTACATTTGGTAGGTGGTCAATAAATGAGAGTCATTATTGCTATTTAAACTAGGAGTATTGATTCTGGTTTCAGATAAACAAGATTAACAAAATTCGGTATTATTCATAACAGATCTTTTTTTTTTTTTTTGGCTTCTGCTTTTCTAACTCATTCTGGAAACCTGAATGGTGTGCAAGTGCCATTTACTGGGTGTAATTTCTTTCTTTATTTTAATTATTTACAGAATTCATGGCTTCACATTTGCATTGTTCACAGACTTTTCAAACTATACTATTAAGGTTGGTTTTGAATATTCAAAACCTTACAAGTCTCCATAACAAAGCCCATTATTCAGAAACCATAACCTACTCTTCAAAATAAAAAACACTGTAGAGAAGATTTGGCATCTTAAAGAAAAGAACATTCTATGTCACAATACTAACATTAACTCAGAAATGTTCCCTTGGATCAAGAAATAAAGTAAGGAAACCAGTAGATACCTGGTATCTAGAGATGACATGGAATGTGGCCAGGAACCCTGCCACCTTGGTATAAGAGCCAATCAAACTCTTACTATAAACCCATTCCTAGTCTAGTAATACTCATAGATGCTATTTTTTATTCCCATTTCTAGAGCAAGATAACCAAGGCAATAAAAGATTAATTTTCTTGTTCAAGGTCACAAAGTTTAACAAGTAGAGTGATCAGTATTGAAATATAGACAGTGTTAATCATTAAGTTCCTGGGATGTGTCTTTGTCTGTAACCATTGATGAACATTGTGTTAAGCATACCTTGGAATTACTGTACTGTATTATTAAGAACCTACTGTTACTGTGAATTTCTAGAACAAATATGCTAATGTTGAAAGGAAAAACTAATTCTCTATTGACTTGATTGATCATCTTTAAATTAATTGCAAAGATTTTTAAATTAATTAACAGGAGGAAAGATAAGGTTTATTTACACATGCATGAGGGAGTTGCCTAGCAAAAAGGAAGGTTTATTGATACCAACTTAACAGAAGGAGGAGGAGAAGCTAGGATTTCAATGAGACAGTATGGAAGCTCTGTTGGGCATTTTGATGATCATGGGAATGCGCAATCTGTCTCCATGGCAGCTGAAGTCTCAAGAAACTCTTTGTGTGGGAAATTAATGATAGGTATACTTTCAGGAGGCTCTGAATTAGTTAGATAATTCAGGGATAATTCAGATAATATTTTTACCCTTTGTTCAGTTTCCTTATATTCCTCCTATAAGTGATATCATTTGATATTTTTTAGGTAATTTCCTTATCTCAGCTATTGTAAGTAGTGCTGCAATGAACATAGCAGTGCAGGTTTCCTTTTGAATTAATGTTTTTGTGTCCTTTGTGCAGATCACAGATGTGGAATTGCTAGGAAAAGCACATTTTTTAGAAAAGTAATAGAAAGAGAGACAATGAAGGACCCTTTCAAATATTAAATAAATATTTGCTTAGTAAATAATTATTTTGCTTAGTTTTTTTTTTTACTGCTCAGAAAATCAATATAGTGAGAATTAAATTATTTTCTTTACTACCTTAAATAATAGTTTAGAGAGATTTTCTTTTTTTTAAGTTATTTATACAAATAACTTTATTTTATTTTTAAATGTACAGAGAGTACAAATGTGGATTGAGGAAATTACTGGAGTCCAGAAGAGAAAAGGTTACAAAAGATAGAGAGCAAATATTCAGATGGAAAGCATGAGGATCCTTTCATCCTTTCTTAACGAATAAGCACATTTTATACAAATGAGAGGCTTGTAACAAAAAAATTTTAAAATTCAAGAACAGTCATAGTAATGAGTTATAATAAAGGACAAGAGGAGTCTTGCAAGCTTCCCTCTCATCCAATACTCACTGAAGTCATTTTTTAGGGGGACATTTAGTGCTCACTAACCATTGGACATTCTTTGCAATCTCTTCAGATTTTACAGTTTCTGGTAAAGGCTCAATCTCTTTCTTCATCTGATCCTCTGGCATAGATTTTTCGTCAGACAATTTGCTGCACAAATTTGGCTGCAAATTTTTGTATAAGGCCTACGAATAAAGCATCCACACATTGGTTATTCTTGGCTTTTGGGTTGAATTTACCTTGCTCTTCTTAATCTCTGAAGTGCCACCAATACCATTTGGAAGGTTGATATTGGCAGTATGACCCAGCTTCAGCAAAATCTGATTGAATGCTGTGCACTGCAGTGAGCACTCTGAAGTTTATAACTGACACTAAGACTGGTGCCTGACAGATCTCTCCAGCAATTATGGAAGAATCAACTAGTGGGATAACTTGGATAGAGGACTGCCGCTGTGACTTCCAAACAATAAAAGAATGGGTTCTTGAGCATGTAAAAGGAAGTATTCCATGTCTGCCATCTGATTATATGCTCTGTTAGCCTCCGTATTTTGACAACTTCATTACATGTCCTGTTATAAAAGGAAGATTACTTCTTTCTGAAAAGTAATCCAGGACATTTCTACTGTTCAAAACAAGGAAATAGGAAACTATCAATCCAAGAGATTCTCAGCAGATTATCTCACATATCCACTGATGCCATAATTCCAAAACATTCGCCAGGATTTTCTTTTTGAAACAACTTTTGGAAAAACATCTATAAATCCACCAGATTTGCTCAAACCAATTACTTAACAAATATTACTTCAAATTTATATCATTTTAATTATCAAACTGTACATCTTAAAGGATAAATTTTATGGTATATAAATTATGCATCAAGAATCTTATTTTTTATTACATAATGGGATTTATTCTTAGCATGCCCTTCCCTCCTTCACTCTCAAAAGTGTCCTGGCTTGAATAGTAAATTATCTGTTCATAACAGAAATCTTAAAAGAGTTACCTAAACTTAGTGTCTGCCACTTCCCATGTTTCGTTTACTTTTCAATTCCCTTCAGTTGGATTCTCAGCTCGATCAGTCCACTGAAGTCATTTATCTCAAGACACCACTTACACTCATTTTATCAATTTCATCCTCTGCTGTCATTTCACTCAACTTCTCTCCAGCATTCAACACAGTTAAACAAATATTGCCTTATATTGGCTTCCATGACACCATAGGATTCTGGTTTTCCTCTCATCCATCTGCCTACTCTTTCCCACTGTCTTTTGCTCATTCTTCCTCCTGGACTCTAAATTTTGGAATTATTACTATGTCTTCTCTATTGCCATTCTTTCCCTGTTCCATGGCTTAAAAAAACATATAGCTTAAAACACCATACAGACAACTAGAAAACACATACCTGGTCTAGACTTTCTCCTGAGCTCAGAATTGCCTACCCAACTGCCTACTATGCCTCCCCAATAAAGTCCCTCCTACCTTCATATTGCAACAATACTAAAAAACAAATAAACAAACAAAAAACATAAAATGATTGACTACGAAACCCTGTCCGATCTGCCCTCCCTGCTACATCTCTGAGTTTATCCCTTGCTCTGATTGCTTCTCCCACACTGATGTTCTTTTCTTCCCTGGAGCATGCACAGTTCTTCTCTACCATGGACTATCAAAGAATGCCCAGGACCATCAGAAGCTAAAAGATATATATGAATACATTTTCATCAGACCAAGAGTCCAGAAAAAACCAAGCCTGCCAGCACACCTTGACTTTAGATTTCTGGTCTCTGAAGATGAGAGAATAAATTTTTGTGGTTTTTAAATCTCCCAACTTGTGGCATTTTATACAGAAGCCCTAGAAAATTATTACACCCTCTAGCATAACCCTGTCTTACTATTTTTGTAGTACTTCTCAGTATTGATACTGATAGTATCTGATAGGGAGGCTCCATGAGGAAGCTTATTTGTCATATTAAACCCTGGGTATCAACAACTAACTGGAAGCAGTAGCTACATGTTGGAGAAACTCAACAAATATTTGTCAAATGAATGAATATTGTTTTAATAATTACCTCCTCGAAATGACTTTCTCTTTCTCTTTGATTTGACTGTAGCTTTTGTTAGATGGAACATAGCTGTATTATTTACCATATTATGCCCACCATAGTCAATATCAGTCCCATGGTACAGATGCAATGACTATGTTTGGGGCGTCCACTTGGTTTGGGGCAATTCTCTAAACACAGCTCATTTACTCTTTCATTTTAATTAATTAATTTATTTTTAATTGAGGTAGTATTTGGATACCCCTACCCACCACTGTATTCCAGTCACAGCTCATTTACTCTTAGAATAATACCTCCAATTTATATTATATGTCTCTATATGTTATGTTATCTGTATTTGTGTGTATTATATATTTTTAAATGTATATGTGTGTATTATAATCTTTCTATAAAAAAGGAAAGTGAAAGTAAGAACAACAATTGGTGAGATCACTAAGTTAATAACTGATCATGTCAGAATTTAAACCCAAGATTCTCTGATTTTAAATACCAAGTCTGTTCAGTTGATCTAGTCTTCTTAGTCTCTGTGCAAAATAAAAATTAAATTAAAAAAAGTTTAATTAATGTTTTTAAAATAATGTCCCTCATTCAACTCCAAATGCCCACTGTTTTACAAAGAGGCCATTTTCCCCTGTCTTAAAACAAAGAGAAGTTTTTTCAGTGTCATTGGTAAACTCATATTAAATCACATCTGTCACCTATACTTCAGAAGAGTGGATTTGTCAGATGATACAGAACATAAATCTCTGGAGGCTGGAGTGATTACTAATTCAGCAGCTTTCAAAACTTGGTATGTAAAAGAACATGGGGGTAAGGGAGGGAGTGCTGTTCAGATTGCAGAATCCACTACTCAGCTATAAAAAAAAAAAAGATGAAATCTTGCCATTTGCAACAATATGGATGGAACCAGGGGGATTATGCTAAGTGAAATAAGTCAGAAGGAGAAAGACAAACACTGGATGATTTCACTCATATGTGGACTATAGAGAAACAAAGCAAAGAAACAGACAAAATTAAACCAAACTACTCCTAGAAATCTGACTGCAAAACTGAGGCTACTAGAGGGGAAGAAAAAGGATTGGGGAGGAAAGGACAGAGGGACCCTGGAACTGTGGCAGAGGATAATTGATGCTCTGGTGGTGGGTATGTTGTGGTAACATTCCTGCAGAAGTGTCAACCTATGCCCCTAAATCATAAACAGTGTCATAACCAACGTTACCTCAATGAAAAATAATTTAATTTTAAAAACGCAGATTCCGGGCACCACTCACTACATTTGGATTCAATAGATCAGTTTACCTACTAGGAAATTGCTTTCTTAACCATCAGTGGCAAGCGTATCATTGCAAGTTGGTGGTGGTTACACCACCTTTAAGGAACCGTAAGAACAACATCAAAAAGAATAAGGGGTACAGCAAGAAGGGCCAGAAGTGCCAAAGTCAACCTCTGCTGACAACCTGGCTGTGCTAAGGACTAGTCCTGTGGGGAGGTGTAATTAGTGTGGGTAAAGGGATTTTGTATCTTTGGGTGGAAAATCATCTCTGTGTGCCAAATATCAATATTGTGTTTCATCTGAGATTCTCTGTTCGCTTTCCTCTGCCACACCTTTCAAACTGTGGTGATGGGAACAATAGCAAGTCTTTGTTTTTTGGTTCCATCAGAACTATTTTCATAGATCTCCTTAAAATCAAGTATTCATTGTTATCCAAATTTAAATTTATTAGTGTGATGAGACAGGAAAAAAGCAAGGGCAGAGATTTACTCTTTGACCTTTCTTCATGATTGTCCTTTACTTTCTCACTTCAGAAATTTCCCTTAATATGACATATTTTTGTGAAGTAGCTGAAAACACCCCTCCTTTGGTCTAAATCAATGTAAGTCCCATACAAGTGAAAAGTGGGAACTAGAAATAATCTCATTATCAAGACATCCCCATTTTATAAATGAGTGAAGTAAATCAAAGAATCTGAATCTGGGAATCTCTGGATCTGGGACAATCTCTTTAGTTAGCAAAGAGATGTGATGAAATAGGTAGAAGGGGAACTATCTAGACAAAGACTCTAGTCCTGATCACCCATTTTTCTACTGGCTATTTGGCCTTATAAACCACTTGTCCTCTGAGACTTTCTCTTGTGCAAAATGGTAAGGTTGGGTCAGAGGAACACTAATGCTTCTAACAAATGACCCTTGATAAATCAGTAGACCCAACACAAATGACCCTCGATAAATCTGATTACAATCTTCCTTGGGAAGAACTTAACAAACAACCTAAGTGCCCAAAGACAGATGGATGAACTAGAAAATCATGCCATACATACACAATAGAATACTACTCAACTATAAAAAAGATAAACTCGACTTTTTTGCAACAATGGGGATGGAACTAGGGGTTATACTAAATGAGGGAAGTCAGAAGGAAAAAGACAAACACAAGAATATTTCACTTACAGGTATACTATAGAGAAATAAAACAAAGGAGCCGATAAAACCAAATAAAATAACAAACTCTAAAAATCTGACTGATGCTTCCAGAGAGGAAAGGAAGAAGAAGAAAAGGCAATGAACTAAGGTGGTGGACTTTCAATACCTTGGTGGTGGATGTAGTATTGTAGCAAATTCCTCTAGAGTGTGATATTATATCTCTAAATAATACATAATGTTGTCAAGCAATGTCACAATAAAAAAATTTTGAAAAATTAAAAATAATAAAATAAAAAAGAATTCAGCAAAACATAGCAATATGAAATACAGCCAGTTCTTGACTATCTAGGGGAGGGAGGTATTTCTGCAAATCACTCAAAAGCTAAGTTTATCTGCCTTACAGTTTAATGAGGGGGTGATGAAACTACAATCGTCAGACCCAACAAAAAAAGATTTGAGAACCTGTTCAATCTTCCTATCCTTCAAAACATTAAGCTAAACTAAGCTCTGCTGTCTTGACTTGCTTTTTATAGTTCAGACCTAATGAGAAGGGAAGGGTGTGTAGTGGGGGCAGAGCAATAAGCGGATATTTTCTTTAGAAATTCTTTCCTATTAGCTGAACTGAGCATAAAGAAAAAGCCTCAGACCTCTCTGTAATTTTCTGCTGTATTACAGATTGAGCTCAAAGATAGCCAACCAATAAATGGACAAGAGCAGTATTTATGGAGCAGCTAGAACCAGAACTAAACAAAGTACCACAGGGAATTCCAAAGAATATCAAATATAGAGTTGCTCAGTTTCACAAAACTTGTCAAAGGAAAACACTAACCAGAAATAAAAATATTTCTAAATGAATAAAAGGAAATAACCTCCAGAAAAAAGATCTATCTTTACAATCTATATGGTGAAAGGAGATAAGAGATCTGAATAGGCAACCCATTTTTCTACTTGGTAAAGAGTTAATGTAATGAGTCCAGTGAATTAGTTATTATGAAATACATTTCAGCATCATGTGCAGTCCTGTGTTTGGTTCTTATCCTTGTAGCATTTATTCTGGTAGTAGATTCTAGAGTTTTCTGAAGAGACTATAAAGCTTTGACCTGGAAATGTTTTAATACAAATCCTCCTTAGAAGAAAAAACTTTAAAAAAGTGAATAAAGTCTCCAAATTGGGGGCACCGTCTGACTACCTTACACCATGATCACTCTGCTTGAAAGCTAGATCAAAACTGCCCTTTGCTAGGAAGATAGTCTAATGCTATTCAAGATTATATTTCAGAGACAGTTCAGAAGAGCGTTTTAAAAATCTGATTTCCACATCCCCAAGGGGACTCAGAGAAGTCCTTTTTTAAGAGAAGTCCTTTAACTTGTTTTTGAAATCTTTTGTAAGCTCTAAAGAAATATTTTTAAATTGGGCTGGACAAAGAACAGAGTTTCTTAATGGCATTTTTGCATCATGCCTGAAAATTAGTTAGAAAAATGGACAAATCCTATGGGTTTTGTCCTCTTAGAGATTATTTTTTTCATAAACACAGGAGAAGGTATCTATAATGGAAAACCAGTTCCAAGATATACAACTTAAGAGAAAGATGGGAAAGGAATTATTTTTCTCCAAAATACTTTCCTTCCTTTTCCCCATTCTAAATGGTTATTGCAGTAAGGTTTTTTTTTTTCTTTCCCTGAAAGAACAATAGACTCTTATTTCCACAAAATAAACCATGCAAGCAATCATAAAATACTTCCCTAATGGAAGACAGATAAAAAGAGAGAAAATCCACCGTCTAACAAAAACAAAAAATGTCTCCACACTGTAGTTCATATTCAAATGGAAGAATATAAAATGAGCTTTTAATGTGATTTTACTGTTTAGAGAGTACCACCCCCATTTTCACATTTTGAAACATGTGCCAAAAATCTCAGAGGTATTGGAAGATGCGTGAGGAAGATCAGAGAACAAGTACTTCTTGGCATCTCAGTCTAACTGTGCCACAGGCACAGATTATGAAATAAAAAGTTGCTCCTCAAGTGGGAAGGTGTGTCTGTCTGTGCCTTGACACCAGAACTTCTATTTGAGTTTTATTTTCAAATAGATGATTCAAACTTCTAATTGCAAACCTAGTTGTGGGTAAAACTATGCTTAGATAGCAGTTCTGCTTTGTGAGTGCTTACTGCACACCAGGTACTAGACACAATAGGTGACACAGTCTCCACAACAGTCCTCCAAAAGAAGCTACTACAAACTTAAAGCAACTAAGACACAAAAATTTTAAATGAATCTATATTTAAATCCAGTTATTAAAAAAAAAAAAACCTTCCTTCAATCTCCATTTCCTCACCATCAATACTTTTTGAATGAACAGGTTCAGAACATGTCACCCCCAAAACATGCCACTTAAGCATATTGATTATTTTAAACTGAAAGCCCCTGAGAAACAGAAGAGGAAGGGCTCTCTGACCTCTCCCTTTCTACCTAAAGCAGGTGATAAGGTTTCCCATGAGAAAGGTGCTCTCCCTGTACCAGGAAAAGACAGACAGTCTTATCACCAGAGAATAGAAGTTAATGCCAAAAAAGGCTTGCACGAATAAACCCATTTAAAAAAACCCTGATCTTCCATTATTTTCCCCACCTATTTCTTAAGTCACTATCCCATAATTTACTTCCTAAATCCAATCCCCTTGGTACTGTCCTATCCCTCAATTTATCATTCTTTGTTTTAAAAGATACATAAACTTTGGGGTTAAACAAACTTCTTTGGTTCTTCATTTTCCTTTTGCACACTCCTGTGTGCATATTAAAATATTAACTAAAATTTGTAAGTTTTTGTCCTGTTAATCTGTCTTTTGTCAGCTTAATTCATGGGACTGACCACAGAACATAAAACGATAGAAGGAAATTTTTCCTCTTCTGCATCATCTACCCCACATTCTCATACTTCTCTAGGGTCTTCCTGCCATGGAGGAAATAAAAACAATTCATATAATTTGTTAATGATTTAATGTGTTATTTGTCCACGACTCATACCAGAAAGAATAATATTTGAACTTGAGGCTTCAGTGGCAACACTTCAAAGCATCTGGAAAGGAAGGATTTTTAAGTCTTAGATGAAACTTGGTCATACTTTCAAACCACCCCACATTGAGCCACTATAGTGTATAACTCCAGGGTCAGAATTGTGGGAATCTAAGAGAATGAACAGTGGTTCAGGTTTCTGTGGGGCACTCCTGAAATGGCTGTTTGGCCATGAGGGCCCAGTAATCATTAATAGTTAGCAACTAGAGAGGTCATATTGATCATCTCAGTCCAATCTCTGCTTATTTTACAGAAGAGAAAAGTGAACCCTATGAGGTTAAGTGATTGTCTTCTTCATATCAGAGCTAGAATTATAATTAACCTTTCAGGTAAGGTTGAGGGCAGAATTGGGGACACAGGAGATACAAGTTCACTAAACTTTCAATTTAGTCTTTTGGTTGGTAAGTGGAAAAATAATGAACCCATCAACTTACCTTTGCTTGGACTTTGCAGCTAATCTGGCATCTTAAAAGGCTATGGATTGATCTGATAAATAAATGGTTTAACTCAAAAACATGAAATAGAATCATCATCTGGACACAACTTTTCCTTTTCAGAAAAAGATTATGGATATATCAACTCCACACTGTCCAACTCTAAATTCCAAGCTTGTGGAGCCAATTATTCCTCTAGCTTGGGGAGTATTTATAATTTTTAAAAGGGAAGTAAACAGTTTGAAAATTCTCTTCCACCACCTAATCACAAAGCTTGAGCTAACGAGCCAGAGCTTCGTGTAATGACTGTCATTGCCTGGTTTCCAGGGAATAGCTTCAAGACTTGTAGAAAATTCTGACTTACAGATTACCAGACTAGCTAGCAGAAACACTAGCCAAATTGCCATGGGAACGAATGTGACTGAAAACTGGTAGCCCTGCCTGTTTATCATCTTCTTCGGAGCTTCCACCAAAGCATGACCTACCTCTAAAGTTTTCCTTGAATATAGGGATCCATGGCTTTTTTTAAAAGTCTGCTGAAAATAGAGTCATGCAGAGTTCTGTAGCTCCCCAAAGCTACAAAACACTCCCTGACAGAAGTTTCAGCATTGGGGATATATTCATGTGTAGCAGACTGCTCAAGAGAGTAATCACAGCCCTAATTGCTATGAATATCCAATCTAAAATTGCTGTGCAAAACATGGACAATTGAGGCACAGACATTTTCTCAAAACAATGTTATTTTGTTAAAAGAAAGAAACAGATGCTGATATGAGCACTACTGAGTGCAAAGCATAAGAACTAAAGCTGAAGAGACTAGACTGATTTGGGATTTTATGGTTAGAGAATGATAATTTTTCTAGAAAGCCAATGGCTATGTTTCTTCCCTCTGCAGCATAAAGTTGTAGAAGATCCACTTTTCTAATATTGGAATCAAAAATCACATTTAATCCTCTTTGTTATGCTTACTCTATGGGTTGTCAGCACCAACTTTCTTACTTGAAAGAGAAAAGACAAGAATGAACAAGATTTTAGAAATATAAAGGTGTCTTATCTCCGATCTTAAAATGAGGCTTATAGAAGCCTGTGTGTTCTATTCAGGCATTTCTCAACAATGAGATACAATTCCCTGGGGATTGGAGAATGGTTTCAAGAGTCTGTTCAAACTGAAGGGGTGTGGGGGTGGTGGTTGGGAAGGGGTGTTCAGAAACCTTCCATCTTTGACCTGGGCACTGGCACTGCCTGGAGGCACAGTATATAGAGTGCAAGAAAGGGTGTCAGTGGAAAGTGTGTGTGTGTGTGTTAACCAGGAAGGGAAACACAAGATAAGAGAAATGTGAGGCCCTTCCACTCAGCTCACACCCCACTGCTACAATACTATTGTGCTGAGGAAAGGCCTATGTTTGATTACCACAACTGCCTGCCTCCAGCTTGGTCTTTTAAGTCTGTGCTTATGGAGTGGACATGGATTTGACAGTAATCTATGAGGTCAGAAATGTCTGCCTAGACTGGAAAGGAATTTGAGGTAAACCTCAGGAAGTCTCATCTCAGAACACTTTCCCAGCACCACAGATAACAGAGTCATAGCTGCACCACTGGCCGCTCCATCCTGGACACTCCCACTAAATAAGACTCCATCTTAGAAAATAGGAAGTGCCTATATTACCTGTGAGAATGTTCATCTCTTAAAAGAAGAAAATCTTCCAGTCATTGTGCCATTTGTTGGATGATTTTAAATTCTTCACGCAAAATACACTGAGTATACCTGACACCCAAATTGAATAGAATGCCCAAGTACTTGATATCCCCTTCCCATAATTTTGAAATTTAACATATATTCCTTTCAATGTTTTTCATAAGGTTTCTCTAGTTAATTTTTTTCAATTCCACAGTCATTTACTGAGCCCCTATTATATGTTAGGAACACAAGAAATATGGTCCCTGCTACAGAAGGAAAAGTAAAGTTGTAAATAAATAACTATAAAATGTGTGAAAAGTGATATGAGAAAAACATAGGATGCTAGAGATGAGGTGAGGACAGAACTACTCAGAAAAAGATTTTAAACCAATTTTCTAGGTAAGATTCATCTCCTAAAAATAAGTCTCTTTTAGCTACTTGATACAATTTGCTAGTCGAATCCCTGACTAGTATACAAATTTTCTACATAAGCCCTTCATTTAAACTGCTACATTACAAATTAGTACATCATTCCGTCATTCAACAATTACATTAACACCTAGCATGTACACAAATAATTCATCTTTTTCTTTCTAAATCATGAACTAATGGCTTAATGAACCTCAAACTATCCAGAAAATTTCAGCTCTTGAGAAGAAATATCTGATTCTTTTTGCTTGTTATTCTTTGCTCAGTTCTCTGGAAAGAATTCGACAAGAGTCCGGGTGAGACATCTAAAATAAAAATAAAACCACCTTACTGATCCAGGGAAATTTTACATCAGCATATCAAATTATATCCAAATAGCCAATATGAAAATTGCTATCCAGATTTCATAGCATAATCAAACAATAACAAGGGGGAAAAAAGCTCCTTCAAAATATGATCTAGGTAAGATAACTAACAATGTTTATCTTCCCCTGAGCTATTGTGATGATTAATAAGATAATGTTCACAAAGGACTTTGAAGGAGTAATGTAATGTTCTTTGAAGCATTATCGTTATTTTATTAATGAGTTTTGATTCTGACAGCTGCCAATTGCACTGCAGCCACAGTAAACCCTTGGTTGTCCACACAAAGGAAGGGAAATATGATACAAGAGAGCTGATAGTGTATGGTCACAGATAATATTTGCTCCATGAAAAGTCAAATACTACTAGAGACAAAAGCTTTAAGTCAAGCAACTAGAAAACAACCATGAGGGATAGTAGTTAGGATGGGACCAAAGCTTTTATAAAAATAAACACTGAAATACACACACCAAAAAAATACACATTTAAACATAACCCAGAGTTTCCCACGCCAGCTCAAAGTTAAAATTGCATCAGGTTCATTCATTCACTCATACTCTCATATCAAAAATATTCAGCATCTCTATGGGCCAACAAAGTGCTGGCAATATAAAAACAAATACAACAGTCCCTGTTTTCAGGGGACTTATTCTTCACTGGGGGGCAGAGAGGAAAACAAGGTAGAGAAGCAAGTAAAAAAATATTTTATATTGAGTTGTACAGTCTACAAAAGAAATAGACACAGGGTAGAGTGGGCACACCGGGAAGAAGGGAGAGAAATACTTGAAAAAAAATCAAGACAGAATGTGTCTTAGGGTAGGAAGGCAGGGATCAGCTCTAGGGATCAAGATTTACCCCAAAAGCATGGAAAACTTTTTAAGTTTTTAAGCAGACAAGTAATTTTTTCCTATTTGTAATTTCTCTAATGTCAGCATGAAATTTAGGTTGGAGAGAAGGCTGCACTGGAAAGCCAAATAGGAGCCTACTGTAATTGTTCTTGTGCACAAGGATTCCAAAGCCTACGAATGAAAGGGCAACATGACATGGAAAGGAGGTAACTCTAGATTTGATGCGAATAAGAATATGAATGGGGAACAAGGGAGGGGGAAGTATCATGAAAGTTATTTCCAAGCTCCTTCCTTTGATGGTAGAGTTAGTAATCAAGAGAGGAAAAGGGAAGAAGGGATAAGCCAGTGTGGCAAAAAGTTCAGGTTTTCCTTCTGGTGTATTCCTTATCTTGGTGCCTGGCCTCATGACTCATCCAGCCCCCAAGGTACATGTGCACCCCACATTACTCCTATGGGGTAAGAAGAGGAGAAAGACAGAAATGGGGCTCCCAGAAATTATTCTCTATTCTAATTCTCTCTGGGGTTTACTGCTTGCTAAAGATGCCCTGGAATATGCATTCCAGGGGTTTAAGTTGTTTTAGAGGCAGTTTCAAACAATGTTTCTGTCACTCCCCTTTCAGATTCCTGAATGGCACCTAGCTGAAAATAAAGGTTCAGATTAAGTTCAGAAAGCTTTAAAGCATGTTTTAATGGTGAAACTTTAGAGTTAAAGCTTTCTTTACTTCTTACTTTGTTTCATGTGTTAAATATTAACTTGAATTTTGTAAGAATTAGAAGTTTTAACAAGTAGTATTTATACTTGTCAATTAAAACCTTGTCTACAATAACAAATATCTCAACATCCTCAAAGTGACAAATACATTTCTATGGCACAGACTTTAGAACATGAAATGATATCCCAATAAAAATAGTTTGCTCTGATTTTTTGGGTATTCTAATTTAAAAAAACTCAAATGTTTACTTTTTTAAAATTCTAAGCCAAAAATATGGGGGATATCAATTAAAAAGAACAATCACTCTTTCCATTTTAAAAATTATCAATTTTCAGGGAAATCAAAATGGGATTTACTAAAATTTGATTTCATATTCTCTAAAGGAAAAAAGATGTGAAGAAATCATAGCTCACTTAAAACTGCCAAGTTCTATTGTGCTTTTTATGATTTAAAATGTTTAGGAAAAAATTTTAAGTTGTGTAAGAAGTGTGAGGCAGAGGAGCCTGCCAAAGAGGCAGTGAGGCAGGAAATTAAAAAAAATAAAAAGGAGTGTGAGGCAGGTTGCAAAATGCTAAAAGAGGTTAACCAGGAAACTCCAAGGATATCCTGAAATCCTTGACTCTTCCATAAAAGTTCACTTCTCACCTTCTTCATTCTACTCATCCAGATCCAGGTGAGACAAGAAAAAAATGGAAGTAAGCCTATGGCCACATATAAGACCATCACTGTTGGAACCCGCCTCAATATTTCCTCATGTAATTTTGCCATAAAAGGACACAAGGATTTCAAGTCTGTGAAAATAAAATGCTCCTCCAGAAACAAAGAAAAGATACAGATGAGACAGAGTTAAAGTATCCTCAGTTAATATTAAGAGACTTAGGGAAGCAATGAATGCCTTCTCTTTACTAGGCTCTGTGCTCCTAATTAAAAATGTTTAAACACCAAAGCAAAAACACCATGTATTGTCTAAGCAGCAACTCTCTCATAAGTTTCTGCTTTTTTTTTTTTTTTAGATTTATTTATTTATGCATACAAGGACTGGGGTGTAGGACAGAGGTGTGGGGGGGGGGTGAGAGGATTCACCAGGGACAGAGTGGGGAGCAGAACAGCTGGATTTATTGAAATACACTGCCTAGGGGAGCAGCTGGCAAGTCAGGAGAGGTCTGTGGTGCCATGTGGGTCATCTCCCTGTTCAGGAATTGAACTGGTGCTACAGTGGCTGCAGATAGCTTCATAGTGCTGTGTCTTAACCATTTGCACCACCAGGGAGGCCCCTATGTTTTTGCTTTGGAAAAAAAAAAACTCAAGGCAATTGAAGAATGCATTCTATTTCTCCCCATTAGGGAGAAGGTATTAAGAAGTTGGTAAAATCAGAGACAAAAGTATCAAGCCATATCAAAGCCAGTATAGTATATGTCTTACTGGTTTCACGAAGAGTCTCACATATTAGGAGTATACATCTAAAACAATTTCCCCCTACTGTACTCACTTCCTGGGACTCCTTACACAAAGCACCCCAAATGGGTTAAAATGAGAGAATTTGCTGTCACAGTTCTAGAGGTTAGAAGCACAAAATGTAGATGTCAGTGGGCCATGCAGGCTGAGATTGGATAGAAATCTTTCTTGCATTTTGCTAGCTTGTGAGGGTAGTTGTGGATCCTTGCCTTTCCTTTATTGCAGCAGAATCTACTCCAGTCTCTGCCTCTCTCTTCACATGGCATTCTCCTAGTGTATCTGAGCCCAGTCTTCTCTCTTCTTATAAGGACCCCAGTCAATATGACTTCATTATAACTTGATTACATCTGCAAAGACCCTATTCCAAGTAAGGTCATGTTCACAGGTACAAGGCACTAAGACTTCAACATATCTTTTTGAAGGACATATTTCAACTCTTAACAGCCATTACCATGATCAATCAAATCCTTTCCTGCTATTCAGGCATTCGCATTTATCAATACGGTTTCACTTAGGCTTGAAAAATTCAGTCCAGTTCGCGTACCCTAAGTTCTCACTTAACATCATTAATTGATTTTCGGAAACTGTGACTTTAATGAAAATGACATATAATGAAAGCAGGTCCTTGAATAACGTTAGTTCAGCACTGACAGAAATTTTTTTTTCTCATCACTATAATCAGATGATGTTGAATGAAATGACATTATTCATGGACCTGCTGTAATTATATGTAACCCAAAGTTCACTTCCACCAGGTCATATTCTGCAGCTTCCGCAGTCTATGTGTGAAGAGTATTCTACATTTCCCCTGACACCCACTGCTTTTCCCCAGAGCTTACACCCCCAGGAGCTGGGTTTTAATGGAGAAAGAGGAAAATGCATATGATGAAATGGGGTGATTTCGAGCAGCACCCACCGCTGGGGCAGACCGGGCGTGCAGGGGAGCTCGTTCCTGCATCGCCATTTTGCAGCAGGGATCTTTCTTGCTGGAGACTGTGTGAACCAGCAGAAGGCTCACCAAGGAGACAGAGGTAAGCTGGGAGGCTTGCCCATGCTGGGCGCCTTCTAGCCTGCAGTTCCAGCCCAGAGGGGAGCAGCACCCACCGCTGGGGCAGACCGGGCGTGCAGGGGAGCGCGTCCCCGGCTCTGGCATTTTGCAGCAGGGACCCTTCTTGCTGGAGACTGTGTGAACCCAGCAGAAGGCTCACCGAGGAGACAGAGCAGGGACCTGTCTTTGCTGGAGACTTGTGAACCCAGCAGAAGTTCCCCAGAGGAGCCAGTGGTGAGCTGGGAAGGTCGCCCAAGATGCCGGCCAGTACCAGCAACACAGTGTCACAAGGAATACGGCAAATTAGAAAACAGGCAGTAGGGAGTAGAAAAACAACATGTAACCCAGCAACTCCTCAGCAAAATAGCACACCACAAAAAGAAAACCATCTACCAGATTGCAACGACAGTAACTTGGAAGAACTTCTGAGCCTTCCAGATAGAGAATTTAAAATTGCTGTGATTAAAAAACTGACAGAAGTCATAAAGGAAAACAATGATAAGGGGAAAATAATTAAAGACCAGAAGAATGAAACTGAGTCCCTAAAGAGGGAAGTAAAAGAAATGCAGGAGATCAAAGAATTAATGGAGACGTTAAAGAACTCTGGGAAAAGCAGTGAAAGCAGAATAGATGAAATGGAAGAATGAATAAGTACTCTTGAAGACACAGAAATAAAAAGAACTAAAACAGAAAAGGAAGGAGAAGTACGAAGGAAAAAGACCGAAGAAAGACTTCGGGAACTATCTGACTCCATGAGGAAAGGAAATATAAGAGTTATAGGAATCCCAGAAGGAGAGGAGAGAGATGTAGGAACAGAGAAAATATTCATGGATATAATTGAAGAGAACTTCCCAAACGCTAAGAAGGATCTGAAAATTGATATACAAGAAGCAAGAAGAACACCAAACTTCCATGACGAAAGGAAAAATACAGCAAGATACATAATAGTAAAGCTCCCAAGAATCCAAGACAAAGAAAAAATAATGAAACTAACAAGAGGGAAGAAACAGATAACATTCAAAGGGAAACCAATCAGACTGACATCAGACTTCTCTGAAGAAACACTACGGGCAAGGAGAGAGTGGAGGGACATAGTCAACAGACTCCAAGAAAACAGATGCCAACCAAGAATACTCTATCCCGCAAAGCTCTCCTTCCTCTTTGAAGAAAGAATATGGACCTTCCCAGACAAACAGAAACTCCGGAATTTCATTGCGACTAAACCCCCACTCCAAAAAATACTACAAGGAGTCCTAAAGCCAGAAACTCAGAGGGACGAATAACAACAAAAAAGGCCAAAGAAAGTTATTAAAAGAATAAATAAAATCAAAGGAAAGACAAACACAATGGCAAATACAGATGCTAACATATCAATACTAACTCTAAATGTAAATGGACTAAACTCTCCAATAAAAAGACACAGAGTTGCAGGCTGGATTAAGAAACAAAACCCAACCTTTTGCTGTCTCCAGGAAACACATTTAGCTGCAAAAGATAAAAATAGACTCAAAGTTAAAGGATGGAAAACAATTCTACAAGCAAATGGACCAAAAAAGAAGGCAGGAACAGCTATACTTATATCAGATAAAACAGATTTCAAACTTAAAAAGATAAAAAGAGACCCCAGTGGTCATTACATTATGATCAAGGGGACAATACTTCAAGAAGAAATAACACTCATTAACATATATTCACCAAACAAAGGAGCACCAAAATATATCAGACAACTATTGGCATCTCTGAAAACAGACATCAGAGAAAACACATACGTAGTGGGAGACTTCAACACACCACTAACAACAATGGATAGATCAACAAGACAAAAAATAAGTAAAGACACTAAAGCTCTAAATAAGGATCTAGAGTGCTTAGGCTTAACAGACATATATAGAACACTAAACCCAAAAAAATCTGAGTATACATTTTTCTCAAGCGCACACGGATCATTCTCTAGCATCGATCATATACTGGGGCACAAGACAAACATCAACAGATACACCAAGATTGAAATCATACCAACCATCTTTTCTGACCATGAAGGCATCAAACTAGAAATAAACCATAAAGAGAAGGCAAGGTATTCTCCTACCTCGTGGAGATTGAAACCCACACTACTGGAAGTCCACTGGACTAACGGGGAGATAAAAGAAGAAATTAAAAATTCTTTGAATTGAATGACAAGGAGGACACCAATTTCCTAAATGTATGGGATGCAGCAAAAGCAGTAATAAGAGGAAAATATATAGCAATAGATGCTCACATCAAGAAACAAGAAAGAACTCAAAGAAACAACCTAATCTCGAAACTCAAAGATCTAGAAAAAGAACAACAAAAAAGCCCCAAAACCAGTAGAAGAAAAGAAATAATAAAAACCAAAGCAGAAATAAATGAAATCGAAACTAAAAAAACAATCCAAAAGATCAATGAAACCAAGAGCTGGTTCTTCGAAAAAATAAATAAAATAGATAAACCCCTTGCCAGGCTCACAAGGGCAAAAAGGGAGAAAGCACAAATAAATAGGATAATAAATGAAAGAGGAGAAATCACAATGGACACAGCAGAAATCAAAAGAATTATTAATAACTACTATGAACAGTTATATGGAAACAAGTTTAACAATCTAGAGGAGATGGACAAATTCCTACAACTCTATAATCACCCAAAGCTAGATAAAGAAGAAATAGAACACCTAAACAGACCAATTACAAGCAGCGAAATTGAAATGGTAATCAAAAACCTCCCTAAAAACAAAAGCCCAAGACCTGATGGATTTACAAATGAATTCTACCAAACATTCAGAGACGAATTGGTACCTATCCTTCACAAACTCTTCCAAAAAATTGAGAAGGAAGGTATAATACCTAACACGTTCTATGAAGCCAACATTACACTAATACCAAAACCGAACAAGGACAACACAAAAAAAGAAAACTATAGGCCAATCTCCCTAATGAACACTGATGCAAAAATCCTCAATAAAATTTTAGCTATCAGAATCCAACAGTGTATCCATAAGGTAATTCACCACGACCAAGTAGGATTCATTCCAGGGACACAAGGATGGTTTAACATCCGAAAATCAATCAACGTTATCCAACACATCAACAAAAAGAAATATAAAAACCATATGATAATATCAATAGATGCTGAGAAAGCTTTCGACAAAGTGCAACACCCATTCATGATAAAAGCCCTTGAAATTCTTGGGATACAAGGAACGTACCTCAACATCATAAAGGCCGTATATGACAAGCCAACAGCCAGTATCATTCTCAATGGTGAAAAGCTGAAAGCAATTCCATTAAGATCTGGAACAAGACAAGGATGTCCACTTTCACACTGCTTTTCAATATAATACTGGAAGTCCTAGCCAGAGCAATAAGACAAGAGAAAGACATCCAAGGAATCCAAATAGGAAAAGAAGAAGTCAAACTATCACTCTTTACAGATGATATGATAATATACATAGAGAACCCCAAAAACTCCACAGAAAAACTAATTCAACTCATCAATCAGTTCAGTAAAGTGGCAGGATACAAAATCAACACGCAAAAGTCAGTAGCCTTCCTATATACAAACAATAAATCTGAAGAAGAAGAAATCAAAAAAACCATCCCTTTTATTATTGAAACAAAAAAAATCAAATATTTGGGAATAAATCTAACAAAAGAGGTAAAGGACCTATACAAAGAAAACTATAAAACACTGTTAAAAGAAATAGAAGAAGACACAAAGAAATGGAAAGACATCCCCTGCTCATGGATTGGGAGAATAAACATTATTAAAATGGCCATCCTACCAAAAGCAATATACAGATTCAGTGCTATTCCAATCAAAATTTCAATGTCATTCTTCAAAGAAATAGAACAATTATTGATGAAATTCATATGGAATCACAAAAAACCCCGAATAGCCAAAGCTCTCCTGAAAAAAAAGAAGGGAATGGAGGCATCACACTCCCAGACTTCAAACTCTACTACAATGCCATAATCATCAAAACTGCATGGTATTGGAACAAGAACAGACATTCAGACCAATGGAATCGAATAGAAAATCCAGAAATAAACCCACAGATTTATGGTCAACTAATCTTTGACAAAGGAGCAAAGACTATGCATTGGAGCAAAGAAAGTTTGTTCAATAAATGGTGCTGGGAAAACTGGGTCGCTACATGCAAAAGAATGAAGCTTGACCACTACCTCACACCATATACAAAAATCAACTCAAAATGGATTAAAGAACTAGACATAAGACCTGAAACCATAAAATACATAGAAGGAAATATAGGCGAAACACTACGTGATTTGCATATCAAAGACATCTTTACAGACACATCACCCAAAGCAGTGATAGTGAAGGCAAAGATCAACGGCTGGGACTACATCAAATTAAAGAGCTTCTGCACAGCAAAAGAGACAATAACAAAAACAAAGAGAAACCCCACCAACTGGGAGAAAATTTTTGCACCCAACACTAATGATAAAGGACTGATCACAAAAATCTGCAAAGAGCTAATGAGACTCAACAACAACAAAGAAAATAATCCAGTCAAAAAATGGACAGAGGAACTAAAAAGAAACTTCTCTGAAGAGGAAATGCGAATGGCCAACAGACATATGAAAAAATGTTCAACATCACTTGTAATCAGGGAAATGCAAATCAAAACTACCATGAGATACCATCTTACACCAGTGAGAATGGCACATATTAAAAAAACTAGCAACAACAAATGTTGGCGAGGGTGTGGAGAAAAAGGAACTCTTCTGCACTGTTGGTGGGAGTGCAAACTGGTCCAACCACTATGGAGAGCTGTGTGGAGATTTCTGGACCTACTAAACATAGAGCTTCCACAGGATCCAGCAATTCCACTCCTAGGTATTTACCCAAAGAACACAGAAACATCAATTCCAAAGAGCACCTGCACCCCTATGTTTATAGCAGCACTGTTTACAATAGCTAAGCTTTGGAAACAGCCCAAATGCCCAAAAATAGATGACTGGATCAAGAAGATGTGGTACATATACACCATGGAATATTACTCAGCATTCAAAAAAGATAAACACATGCAATTTGCAGCAACATGGATGACGCTGGAAGGGATCATGCTCAGTGAAATAAGCCAAAAAGAAAAAGAAAAATACCGGATGGTCTCACTCATAGCAGGGATCTAGAAAACTTAAATAAGGGACCAGGAAAATGAATAACTATAAGAAAGTGAAAATCAAAATCAACAAAAACTATGAACCAGAGACACTTTTTGGGGGGTGGGGGCGGGAGGGGAGGGATTGGGGTCAGAATGGGGGGATTGCAATTGTATGGGGAATATAAAAATAAAATTTATTAATTAAAAAAAAAAAAAAAAAAGAAATGGGGTGATTTCCTTCAATGGTCAAGTCCGTGAATGGGCTCTTCACACAGGAGCTCCACATGGGCTCAAGGCAGAGATGAGGTAGCCATTCCCCTGGGCAGTGATGGTTTCTTTTGAGACTCAGTTATATCTTCAGGGCAACCTTTGGCTGGCAGGAAGATTCACATCCTGAGCTGGCATGTCTTTATGGTCAGAGCTGTCATGGTCCTCAGTACACATGGAGTCCTGTTCTCATCAATATAGCACCCACCTCTGAACAGCAAGCCAAATGAAAGATTCATTCTAGATACATCTTAGAAATAAGGAACTTAAAGAGAACAGCATTGGCTCTGTGGCATATAGTGTCTGTATTTTTATTTTACAGGCAAAATGTGTGTACTTTAAAATGAGTTGTCTATGTGAAACCTATTTCCCACTTCATCCATGATAAAAGAACCTTAGTTTCGTGTGATAATAGCAATGTGACCAACTAAATATTTTTCTTCCCATTCTCTCCCACATCTCAGAGTAGACATTTGACATAGTTTTGGCTAGTAAGAAATAGGCAGACATAGGAGCAAAGAGACAGCTTCTAATTTTCTAGTGAAAGGAATTATTTTTGGTTGGCACTGACCTTTCCTTTTTGCCACCTGCTGCCCTAAGTGCACAGTCATCTTGTGATCATGGAATGTGGACATGAAGAAGAAACCAGAAGGACCATAAAGTGCCAATCCTGATATTATCCATTTATTGAATCAAAACCAGTAACAATTAGTCCCCAGAAGGCATAGCATGTGAGAAAAATGAATGTCCATAGAGAATCCATTATTATTTAGGTTCTCTGTTACTTCAAGTTAAAGCATTTATAGGTTGATTCTACCAAGAGCTGTTTAGCAGAGGCTCTTTTTTCACCACTGGGATGGCTCTGCCAGATCAGCAAGAGCTGTGACTGAGAGTACAATGCAACACAGAAACAAATTTCAGTTTCCCTTCTTGCAAGTTGAAAAGTTATCAAACAGTATAAATCAAGACCCTTTCTGGTGCCTGAATTTAAACTTTATGTCCATAGCCCTTGTCAATCCAACTCTGCAACTCTACCTTCAATGACCTGTTACCATATTTTCCTAAGGAGTTTTATAGCTGTTTTGGTTGGTTGGAGCTGTTTAATGATAACAATAATCCAGGTCCTCTTACATCTTTATTCTAGTGCAGGGTCCTGAAGGCTCTCCCCCAGACTGTCTGAATAGGAAATGAAATTGTATAGACAATATGATCACATCCATATAAAAGGTGAAATTAAATCAGTGAGCAAATAAAAAAATAGAAATCTACCAGAATATCAAGGATAGTGATCTCTGGGCAAGGGACAATTTTCTACTTTTCTAATACTTTTGAACTATGTATTCTGTAAATAAGACATACTTATTCACAGTGGACAAAAACAAAATAATCTTAAGCTAACAAAAATAATTAATAATTAAAGTCACAAGTACTTTTCTTTACATGTAAACAACAAAAATATACAAATTTTGTATAATGGTGCTACAAGTCTGGGAGAGACTATTACACCATATGGTAACAATTTACTGCCTAACAAAATGGGGCTTCAAGAGATTCTGTGGGAGCAGGTCACAAAGGTTCCTACAAAATTCCCTCCTCCACCCACCAAAGCAAGTCTTAGGCAACTGCTCAAAAGATCTTTCACCCACCTAATTCCCAACCAATCCTAGACTCTTCTGGAGTTAATGCTTCTTACCTTCATCTTTTTGGTAATAATTTATCAGAAAAAAACTTTGAAAATTCATCTACTTTAAAACTTTGTGATTTAAGTCGACATACAGATGGCCAACAGGCACATGAACAAATGTTCATCATCACTTATTATCAGGAAAATGCAAATCAAAACCACAATGAGACACCACCTCACACCTGTGAGAATGGCCCATATCAAATAGGCCAGAAACAACAAGTCCTGACAAGGTTAGGGAGAAAAAGGAACCCTCTTACACTGTTGGTGGGAATGTAGACTGGTCTAGCTCATATAGAAAGCAGTGTGATGGTTTCTCAAAAGACTAAAAATGGATCTGCCATATGACCCCGCCAGTTCCACTCCTAGGTATCTATTCCAAAAAATACAAAAACACTAATTCAAAAGGAAACTTGCTTTCCTACATTTATTACAGTACTATTTACCATAGCCCCCAAACAGATGAGTGGATCAAGAAGATGTGGTATATATACACGATTGACTACAACTCACAATCAAAAAAGACAATCTCATGTCATTTGTGGCAACATGGATGGAGCTGGAAGGGATTATGCTAAGCAAAATAAGCCAGAAAGAGAAAGCCACATATTGGATGATGTCACTTATATGTGGAATATAGAAAAACAAAACAAGGGTCGCACAAAGACAAACTATACAACCAGTCCTTGAAAGCTGACCACAGAATTGCAGTTTTCAGAGGGGGAACAGAAGGAGTGAGAAGGGGGAGTGTTGGGGAGAACACAAAGGACTATGGTGGAGGACTATGGAAGCTTTGGTGCTGGGAGTGCTATGGTGACCGCAACTGAGGGTGAAGTCCTATACTGTTAAAAAAACAAGGATGTAATACAATGGGACTTGAATTAAAAGAAAAATCATGATTTGAAAAGCAAAGAACCTAAGTTTTTCCATTTCCTTTAAGTTAGTAGCATGAAATGATACTTCGCATCACCTGAACCCTCACCTGTGTTTTCTAAGTGTGAATTTTTTGGAAAAAAAAAATGTTTCAGATTAAAAAAAAAAAAAAAAAAAAAAAAAATATATATATATATATATATATATATATATATATATACAGTAGTGCTTCCACAAATATGTTGAGTTGTATTCTGAAGTGTATATTTATGATTATAAAGAAAACTCATGAGGCCCCCCCGGTGGCACAGCGGTTGAGTGCTGCGTTGCGAAACTGCCCACAGCTTCTGCAGTGCCAGTTCCATCCCCGGCCACCCGCGAGGGTCCCACATGGCGCAACAGACCTCTCCTGACACCTGCTGCTCCCCTCAGCAGTGTATTTTGTCAGTCTGCCTGTTCTGCTCCCCACTCTAGCTCTGGTGGGTTCTCTCACCCTCCCATGCTTCTGACTATACCCAGTGCTTGTCTAAATAAATAAATAAATCTTAAAAAAAAAAAAACCTCATGAAGAAGAATAAGAAAAAATTTGAAGTGTAAATCTGCATTCTTCCTCAGATGCCCAGGCTGCCTCTCCAAAGTAAACTGTATGAATCATTTGCTGTGAGATTTTTCATATAGATGAGTGCATACAGATATATATCATTATGTATCTTACACATTAAAAAAAGAGGAATTTATACACAACTTTACCTTCCTCTATTCATTTAATGGCATATTTAGGTAAACTTTCCAAACAGCATGTAGAGCCACAGGTACAGTACAAACTGATTCATTCTTTTTAATCAGCTACATGTTAATCTAAAATATATGCAGACAGTAAATTACTTCAATAATTTTATGATTTTATACATTTAGATGGTTTCCAATTTTCATTAGTATGTATCTATTTTACATCTATATTTCTGTATATTTTTGTATATACAGTAGTGCTTCCATATTATATACATTATATAATGCTTCATACATTATATAATGTATATTTTGGAGGGAAAGTCCCAAGATACATAATTGATGGATCAAAGGCTATATGTATTTTAATTTTTATTAAACCTGCCAAATTTTCCTCCAAAATTTCAACAAGTGGATGTCCTCATAAAAAAAAATGCATTACTGCCTATTTCTCCATATCCTTGCCAAAACTTGGGTTATCAACTATTACTATATTTTCCAATCTGAAGTGAGAAATGAGATTTCAATTTTAAATTGCATTTTTCTTAAATACTTTTTGACTTTAACAAAAACCAATACATAGCACAAAATGGTAAGTGCCAAATTTCAACATATTTGATATCTCCAATATGTTCGTTTATCTTGAAACAACCTATGAATGACATTTCCCTGACGTTCTTATGCAGGATTTGAACTTGTACATCCATTACTGATTGGACTATTTTGATTACTCACACTTTCAGGTGCCCATGCAAACTTGGTAGTATATCTGTTCAGCCATACCAGGCAGGTATCATGGGCACCACCCCTCAGCCTCTGTGCTCACCCCTATAATATTATGTAGTGCACAATGTTGCATGGACATCTTAGTATAATTTATATCCCTATGGTAAATCTGAATGCCTTAGATTTAAGATAGGCTGACACATTATTTCTATTACCTGATCTATGCATTGGGGGTATACATGGGATTTTGTTTTTGTTTTAGCAGCTTTCTTAGAGTAATAGTAAAAATATGAAAACAGTTGTAATATTCATCAAAGAACTAATGAAATTAATTCCATTTGTCCATTCAATCTATTATGTGATATTAAAAATCGTGAGATTGATTCAAATAGGAGATAATATATCTCAACATCTATTGCTTTATGAAGAAAGCAGAATATAGTTTTATAGAATTCTTCTATTTTTAAGTTATGTATCTCGATAAACATATATAAGATTGTCAGAGCAATGCCAGTTCTAGTGAGGAGACTGGAGATCTGGGAAACAGAGACTAAAGGGAGATTTACTTTTCACTATATATACTTATATTTAGTTTTTTTCCCTACATTACACCTATAATTAAAAAAAAAAACCCTTACTATGTATTATTTTTCTTGCCTACCTACCCAGGCATGGGTTCTAGTACTATGTTGAATAGAAATGGTAAGAGTAGGCATCCCTTATCATATTCCTGATTTTAGAGGAAAAATTTAATTTTTCATCATTAAGTTTAATGTTAGCATCATATGTGACCTTTATTATGTTGTGGTGATATCTATTTATTCCTAATTTGTTGAGTACTTTTATCATGAAAGAGTATTGAATTATTTCAAATTCTTTTTCTGCATCACTTGAGATGATCATGTAATTTTTAATTTGTCCTCTTAATGTGCTATGTCACAATGATTGGTTTTCTATGTTGTATCACCCCTGTATCCTGGGGATAAATCCTACTTGATCAAGGTGTATAATTATTTTTATGTACTGTTGAGTTTGGTTTTCTTAATATGTTGTTGAGAATTGCTACATCAATATTATTTTGTTTCTTATAGTTTCTCTGTCTGAAACACACAAGTGATGCCTAATGTAAGGGAAAACATTTCAGCCCATGACAGAATCATGTTATTGGAATAGCAATAAATTAAGTTTATAATGATGACCCTGAATCAATCTCCCCTTTTCAAGACAGAAAAAAAAATGCATAATTGCTTCTAACAATAATGGTTGTTTTTTCAAGGATCAGCATTAAAAATACTATTTGTCAGTGACCTAGAAAAGTCCTCTTCATGTTAGATTAATGAGATATACGCATGTGTGTTTCTCAACACCATAATAGTCCTCCACTCCCCTGCAACACAGCTCTTCTAGAAAACAAAGAATGCCACAGAAACCAAGCTTACAGTGTATGGTTTTAAGCCTAATTCATGCAAGATTAACAGAGCTGGAGACCCTAACACATCCTCTTTGTAGAAACTGTCACGGTTCCTAATACAGTATAGACCAGTGGCAAAGCTGTCCAAGGAAACCTACCTGTTTTGATCCCTGTCCCTTTGGAGCAGAGAGTAATTTTGTACACTTATTTAGAAAGCATTAAATAGAAATTACCCATTAGTACTTCCGTCTAAAACTGCAAAATCAATTTTGGAATACAAAGAAAAGGAAATTTTTTTGGCTTCTGAAATGAATTCTTTTTTCCCTCTTCATTTAATATTTGTTTGCTAATTCTTCTGTGTCTCTGTTGATGGTATTTACTGTTCAGTCGCTAATGTAGTTTTTGGTCTTTAAAGCTTTTAACCTTTCATCTTCAGTAATTCAAGTGGGTTTAAGAAATCTCTTTCACTTCCCCCATGTCCAAAAATTGATCTTCAATCAAATTCCCTTTCAAATGGCTCTAACACTGTTACCTGTGGTGTACTTGGAATCAGAAAGCCTTTTCCAAAACATCTGTTTAGTGACCTTTTTAAAAAGCGCTGGTATTATTTTTTTTTTTCGTTCTTCTGGTTAGTGTTCTCTCTCTCTCTCTCTCTCTCTCTCTCTCTCTCTCTCTTCTTTTTCTTTCTCTTTTTCTCTTCTTTTCTTCTTCCTTTCCCTGTCATTTTTTTAAAAGATTTTATTTATCTATGTATACAATAACTGGGGTACAGGCCAGAGGTGCAGGGGGTGAGAGGATTCACCAGAGATAGAGTGGGGAGCAGAACAGGCAGATCTACTTAAATACACTGCTGAGGGGAGCAGCGGACGAGACAGGAGATGTCTGCTGTGCCATGTGAGTTGCTCCCTGGCCGGGGATCGAACTTGTGCTGCAGAAGCTGCAGACAGCTTCATAGGTTGCATCTTAACCCCATGCGCCACCAAGGATGCCCTGTCATTTTTTTTCTTTCCTTTTCTTCCCCCTCAACTTTCCTCGTTCCTTCTTTCTTCCTTTCTCTCATTCTCTCCTCTTACTTATTTTTGAAGAAGCAACAGGAGTGAGAGGTACACAGTTATATAATCTAGAAGCTGACTATCTTGAGTCACAAGAAAAAGGCAGATTTCAAAAAGCCATATTCTTTTTCCTTCCATTGGGGCTTTTTGCTTTTTAAAGAATTTAATCATTCACATGTAACTTTGAAAGCTTGAAATGTCTGGTGTTTTCAAATGTTAGTCACATTTCTGAATCATCAAGGTAATCTTTGCCACAAATTGTGGCAGAAATTTTAGCTGTGAAGTTATTTACCATCATGGCAAACAGCTTAATTGAGAGATTCAGTTATCTCTCTTAGTCTCCAAGAAATCCCACTGTACCAAATGAATCCAATTTAAATTCTTTTGTATGATAAATACTTTAGTGATGCAATACTATCATCCTATTTGCAATGATATGGAAGATGTGGAAACCCTTTTCCTATGTTGTATCCTTTTTGAAAAATGCTCTTTTCCAAAATTTTGTAGCACATTTCATCAAATATAGCATCTTTGGGTGTTTCTTCTGGGTTTTAATTATAACAATCTTTTTATATTAGGATTTTGAGGTAGAGCCTAGCACATTCCATTCACACACTGCAGTGATTAATTCCTATTGCTGCTCAGTCACTTGTTACTTTATTTTTAGGGGCAAATTTATAGCAACTCCTGGATCACATGTACAATGGTATTTGAAGTATCTGCAGCTGCTTACATAGCAGAAGTTCCAAGCTACATTCCTGTTGTGAATCATAGGTTTGTGAGGATGGTACCACAGTAACAAGAAAAAGATTTAGCCTAATAGAAGTGTGCACACACTCACACAAACACACACAGATCTCATAAGGATTCCTATCATGCACAATTGAGAGCATCCTCTACGTGTCTCATCAGAAAGATGTCATCTTTAAAGAATGTTATTTACATCTAGTCAAGTATTTTCTTTATTCAAGAATATCTAATACTCCTGAAAAAATACATACATACATACATACACTCACAAATGCACATTTATGTCATGCAGAAATACAAGTGTGTATGTATGTACACAGGCATGCATTATAGATGGCCTAACCATTTTCTCCCAATTTTAAAGTTCTATAGCATATTATTCTATACCATATTTCATCATGGAACTGCCATAGGGTAATTTGGGGTGTTGAAGACATCTCAAAGACATCCTATTGCCTGTCATGTGGTAATAGAGAAATTAGCAAGGCCTTTCTGGTCCAATCATCATAATCTGCTTTGCATTCACATGGCCCTAAATCCCACAGAAATCAATACAAGTCACAGTGCTCATAATGACACCAGAATTCAATTGCTCAGGTTTAAATCTGGGCTCTGCTAGTTCCTAACTGGTGGCCTTAGGGAACTGTCTGCATCTCTCTAAACCTATATTTTATCTTCTGCCTACCTCACAGGGCTGGTGTATGGGTGAAATGAGATAATGCATATAAAAGTCCTTAAGACTGTTTGGGCTTTTAAGAAGTCCTTAGTACATACAAGCTATTTTTGCTATTCTGAAGAAGCAGGAGAAAGGGCTAATGCTTGGGTAATGCTCTTGACTGAGTTGAGTAGAGAGGAAGGCCACCGTAGGAACAGGTGCATTGTAGAAATGAACATGTGTCTCTTCAAGTAGTATCCAGCAGAACACTTAAAATTCCTTAGTGATGGCATGAGCTTTGAGGATGAAGGCCTCTTGAGCAAAGATGGACTTCATCTCTTAGAGACAGGGATAATTGCTACAGATGGAAGCTGGCTAAAATAGGGAAGAAAGTACTTTTCTAGACTTACTTGGGACTGATTCAATGTCTCCTGAATTCACTAGTTATATAAGGAAAAATGTACTTCCCCAAAACAAAAAAACTATGTGATTCAAATTAGCAGAACAGGTGAAATAATTATAAAACATGCTTATAAGTTTACCATATAAATATAATATCAACTGACTAGAATGTAAAGACCATGAAATCAGACCAATTTTTCAGTTTTCTTTACAGATATATCCCCAGAGCCCAGAAGATCAGAGGTACTCAATACATTTTTGCCTAATGAACTATCTGTGGCATTAGGAAAATATTCTAGACCTGGTAAGTTCAAACATAAGAGACATTCTAGCATGTCTGATTTTTGAACACTGATTGTGAGGATAAGGGTCAGGTAGATGGAGATGTTGATGGGGGCTATGTTTTGGGAAGAAGGAGGAAAGTTTTAGGTGGGTTAACACTGTCCTACTTTCATTTTACAAGCAATTATCAGAATAAGCATTTTTCTCCTCACAAGGGGAGCATAAAGGAAATCTATGCCTTTAAGAATATTTGTACTTTTTCTTTTTTTTGCAATTATACTCAAAATTCAATAAAGGTTTAACACTCACTCAAAGAAGGAAACCAAAGAAATAAGAAAGAGTTGAAACATCTAAAGACGAAAAGGGGATTCTTTGGGCTGAATTTCACAATAAAGGGCTGAGGCAAAAGACAGGAACTGGATGCCAGCAGAGCCCCATAAGCTCAGTGTGCCAAGTCAGTCCAGGGCTATATCTTAATAGCTAACATCAAGCTCTATCTATATACTTGACTCAATTCAACTTTGTTCTACTTTGGGTGTGTTGGCTTTTTAAATTTTCTTTTAGCTTCTTATTCAACACTCATTTTGAAACTCCCAAACACATTGCTGCTGAGCTGAAAAAAAAAAAAAATGTGGTATTTGAGCATCAAAAGAGAAAGCAGGGCCTCCCCGGTGGCACAGTGGTTGAGCGCTGGGCTGTGAACCTGCCCGCAGCATTTGCAGCACCGGTTCGATCCCCAGCCGCTGGGTGAGGGTCCCACATGGCGCGCAGACTCTCCTGCCACCCGCTGTTCCCCTCAGCAGTGTTCTTCGGGCCTTCTGCCTGTTCTGCTCCCCGCTCTGGCTCTGGTGAATTCTCTCATTTTCCCGCGCTTCTGACTGTACCCAGTGCTTGTATAAATAAATAAATAAATCTTTAAAAAAAAAAGGAAGAGAAAGCATGAGCACTATGCCCCTGGAAACTGGGGAAAAGATAAAGTAGAGATTGACTATATGCAGACAACACTGAATGCTTATTCACAACTTCTCTGAACATCCATTTCCATCTAATGAGAAGCTTAATTGCATAGAATCATAAGATATTTTGCATGTAGAAATTTTATCATGTAGACATTTTATCATATAGAAAGGTGATGTTTTGAAGGGAATAAATTCTTAAAACTGAAATTCAGGCTAACAGAGTGGTAGTATTTTTATTGTTTGATGGGCAGAATTTAATAAATCAGGTCTCATTAAAATAAGAATCCATGTTGATGGGTAAAAGCTGGGACATACAATGATTTAACTGCTTTGAAACCTAGAAAGCAGCCAATCCTAAAAAGTTTCAGATTTTAAGCTTTCTTCTTGGGTCAAGAAAGTTATATCAATTTCTGGATCAATTCAGAGGTCTGTGCAGTAGATCAATTCATGAAAAATTAGGTTCTAACTATGACAAAATAATGGATTTCCATGAAAACTATCTCTCTCAAGGCAAGAATCACCTAGTCCTGGATTATGGCACTAAATAAAAATGTCATTCCATTCTTACTGTATTGAAACATTTTTTCCCCCCAGAGACATTCTACCCTTCACTTTAATAGATATCTCCCAAGGCCCTGGGGAGCACCCAGCAATGAGCTTCCATGTTTTTGTGAAATTTGTGAAAGTAAAATATTCCTACAACAATTAAGAAAAACTTTTGCCAACTTTCCATTGCAATTTCTGCTTTGTCACAGTCCCCTTTTGTGAGATGGTACTGGAATGGCATTTTGGGGAATGTCCATCCAATGCAGTGGTTCTCAGAGGTGAGGGGGCCAGAGGGTAATTTTACTCTCCAGGAGGCATTTGGCAACATCTGGAGATGTTTTCAATTGCCATCACTGGACACATGTTATTGGCACCTAGGGAAGAAAGGCCAGGACTATTGCTAAACACCCTATAATGCACAAGACACTCCCACTCAACAAAGAATTACCCACCCAAAATGTCAATAGTGTTGTGGTTGAGAAATTAATTCTTGGGTGAAAGAAAGCTGAGTGGAGAATATATTGAGTTGATGGAAAAATCATGATGCATTTTTACTTGAAAAACAATACATCATGACTTTTCCGACAGCCCAGTATTTAGTAGATTTGGTAAGTATGGACTTGGATGCAGTCCCTCCTTGTGTAGAAAGAACACTCCTAGTACCCACCATGCCTACTCACCCTGTGTTGTGACACAAAGGGGCAAGACCGAAGATTGTTTTGCTCTACAAAAGTTGGGATGTGTCCTCTGATGTTTTAAGTTTGTGGGAAATGGAAAAGCAAGGTTTAGAAGGAGCCAAAGCTGATCAGTAAAATAAAATCCCTCCAGACAACAGATATGCAAAATTGTAAATGGAGGATTGGATTCTCATCAGCATCAACTCAAAAAGTGACATCTCTTGTCAGGATATGTTCAAAAAAGGAGCAAGTACAAATATGCACTTGTCATACATATTTTTCCTTTTTTGGTGGGAATTGTACAAAATAACTTACTGTAATTATTTTATTGTAAGGCACAGCTCTATGGCATCCCTTCAATTAAAAAAAAAACACTTTTGATCAACAGTACTAAAGACTGTATTATCTTCAGTCTTTCTATAGAACATATTGCAAAAATATTCTTATATAAAGAGGTTATCAAAAATGTGGGTAAAAGTACTACAGAAGAGTGCTGGGCAGTTAATTTAAAAAAATAAATACAATTATATTTTATACTTTTTATTTATAAAAGGACTGGGGTACAGGCCAGAGGCACAGGAGGGTGAGAGGATTTACCTGAGACAGAGTGGGGAGCAGAACAGGCAGACAGACCAAAGACACTGCTGAGGGGAGCAACCGGTGAGACAGGAGAGGTCTGCAGCACCATGTGGGTGTCTGCCTGGCCAGCTGGGAATCGAACATGTGCTGCAGAGGCTGTGGACAGATTCACAGCACTGCGCTTAACCCACTGCACCACTGGGGAGGCCCGATAATTATATTTCTAAATTTTGTGAGATTTGCGAAATTTTTAAAAATTTCTTACAATAAATATTCACCTTTGTAACTAATTTTATTTTCAATTTTTCTTCTTTTAAGGTGAGTTCAAACTTGCATGAGTTTCAGGCCCCGCAAAATCACTCTTTGCATTTTATAGTTTGGGTTTCAAAATAATACATGTTTGTGAGAAAATCATGTCTATATATGTGTGTAATATATGTACCTAATATTTTCTTTTCTTTTCTTTTACACCGACTTCACTCAGACCAGGCCTCTTCTTACAGTGGCCTCCAGCCGGCTTTCTTGAGCCCTGCCTCCTCTCCCTCAAGTCTTGTCCATCCTGCAACAGGAGACAGGAACACACCCTCCACAGCATGCACAACCCTCTGTCACGCCCTTGAAAGCACTTGCTGATTCAATGTCAGCCAATGAGTTGGCTTTCCCTCTAGTTTGTGGAATCCTGACATGACATGAGATCGATTTTTGTATTTAGTACCTACTGTGGTGCCTGTCCCAGACTGTACTTACGTCATGATGTTGTGGACATGGAAATGATCTTTGCATGTGAACTTTTAAATAATTGGACCTGGGACCACTCTTGTGGCCTAGGGGTTAAGTCTCATCCCTCTGATGCTATCAACCCTGAGATCTGAGTTCCATCCCTGGCCAGGGAGCTAACCCTCATGACGCAGCAGACCTCTCCTATCTCGCCCAGTGCTCCCCTCAGCAGTGTTTTTCAGTAGATCTGCCTGTTCTGCTCCCCACTCTGTCTCTGGTGAATCCTTTCACCCCCCTCACATCTGGCCTATACCCCAGTTCTTATATGCATAAATAAAAATAAATCTTAAAAAATAATAATAAATAAATAACTAGATATAATCTTGCTCTCCCCTGTGCAACAACCCCATGTCCTGCAACAACCTAGTTTGAAGGATCTGCTACGTTTTGAAATTCAGCCTTTTACAGGTACAGCTGACTCAAGCCTGGAACCTGGTCAAAGAGAAAGGAAACAGAGCCTCCTGCCAGTTGGCTGTCAGGGACAATTGTTCTGCAGTCATCGACAGGACATCCCAAACTAGTCCTGTCCTCCCTGCTGGTGACGACCCTACCACTGCTTATCCAGCAACAACAGCTGTCTGACTGTTGGCTGTCGCCCAGACTCTGGCCTTGTTGGGACCTGCATAGCTGTCTGGCCAGCGAGGAGGAAACTGGCTCCTATGCAGGCAGATAGGCAAAGGGGAAATGCCTAGGTGTTAAAGGTTGAGACAGAGAGAAGAGGAAATGACTAAGAAGGAAGGAAAGGGCTTTCAAATAAGGGTGGGAAAGGGGTTGTTGTTTATGCAAATATTACAGGTAAAGGTAAAACTGTAACACATCACTCTGTTTCAGAACTACTTAAAAGCCTGGACTCCCCATGGAGGCAATATCTACAGGAGTATGTGTGCATGCACATTCACGCACAATTTCTCTTCGCTGCTAGCAGCCATATTTGAGCTAATAGCTGTAACAGGAAAAAACAATTAGTATTTCATGAATTGTTGCATTTCCCTTTTAATTCCAAAGGCTGTTTATTTGTTTTACTAAGATTCAAACCTGGACTACAGGTTATGATTGATGGGCATTCATAGATGTCAAGACTTCACAAATATGTTGAAATTTCATAAGTCTTGGGTGTTAGTTGAGGAAATTCAGGCAGCCAATGCTTTCAAAAGCTAACACTTCCAATAAAAGCCCAGGCTTTCCTGAGATAACTAACAACAATTAGCAATTATAATTCAAGAGTAAATGGAAAGTGAGTGCATTAATTTGTTAAATGTGCTGCTCAACTAAGAAAAGCTCAACTACAGAAGAGCTAACATACTTCTAAAAGATAAACAATTTCAACTGGAAATCAAGAGAGAACTGGGTGGAAACACAAGCCCAGCTATTTTTTTTTCCCCAGAAACAGCCAGCCTTTGACCTTGCCAGCAAAATCCTCCTTTCTGTGCTATAGTTATTTCACAAATTGATTCTCTTAAAATCTTCCTGATTTTCTGAAACTTACAGCAGTGGGCATTTATTATCTGGATCCATGAGGCTGATAAAAAATTGCAATAACTGGAGAGACTATAGTTTACTCTCTTAGAACTTTATTGTTGCATTGCTTGATCTCTTTCATTCTGACATTTTAACAACTTGGAGAAATATAGATTATAGGGGCTTGGCCGAAACAGCAAATGTTTTCTCAACTAAGCCCCTGAGAATTAAGCCATTTAATTTTAGTGTACAGAAATAGTGATAAATTACTGGGATTATGCCTCAAAGGTATAAACCCTATGCAAATGGGTTGCAAAATGATTGTGAGAGAAGTGCAAATATGAAAGATTATTTTGGCACTGACCTCTCTTATAGGTTAGGAAAGACATATTCCTAAATGCCCATTTCAAACCTTTCATTAGAAGGAGTGAATCGATTCATGTCAAAGCCAGATGGAATCAGATTTAAAAAATCAAATTATTCCTGTGATTTGACCAAAGGTTACAAGTTAGATACGTTGAATAGCTGTGTTAAATATTATTCATCTCATGATAGGAACCAACTTTAATCTCTGTTTATTATGTATGAACTATTGTAGCCCCAGACCAAAGGTATAAAATTCCCAAGGCCAAAAGCACATCTACTGAACGGGCATAGTAAGCTATTTCTTTGATAGACTTAGTAGCCAAGTACAATAAAACTTGAATATCCATTTGCATTCAACTTACTCCTCGCAGCTCTCAGAACAAAGAAAATTCTATGGATGGGACAAATGCCACATGTTTTGGATTTCTTGACAAAATGTACAGCATATATTATTGCCTTTAGTAAATCCACCCCAAGGCCCATATTCATATCATGTTATTATTGTAATATATAGATGTTTTAAAATAAAAGAGGCCCACCCAATTTCAACTGTATTCAGACTGAGTTTGGAAATAGGTTTTAACTTTGCACTCATATTTGTTGTTTCTTTAAAAGATTATTCTTTTGAAGTGTTAAATATAATTCACTTGGAGCTAATTATTTGCACAATCAAAATCATTTTGTAACTCTAAGAACACTGTCTCTGGTTTTTAAAATACTGAGAAGCATGATTATAGGTTTAACATTCACAGAATGTAACATTAAGCTTCAGACTCTCCTTTTATCTCTCTCATAGCACAGTCTGATAATTTTTTTAATTCATTAAGCCACTTTATTCCTTTAATTTTCCCACAATTAAGTTGTAAAATAATTGTCCATGTATACTTTAAACAAGGTGCTTCAGAATCATTTCTTTTACAAAGTACGTTGTTCTTTAAACCAAGTTTTATCATGTCCCATGTTAATCTAAGAACCATGCTCTACACGATCAGATTAACAGATGGTCTATCAATTTCAAAAGCAAAGGTTGCTCTTTATTAAATATGTGTACCCGATATTTATTTGTGTCTTTTTGAACTTTGTATTCCCTAAACTTGCTGTCTTTATTAAGAACCAGAAAATTCTAGCATAGACAAAGAGAAGTATCTTTCAAAGAGTCCTTGAGTAGAAAGGCAGTCTTCTCAAGGTGTCAAGCAGACAGTTTGTAGAGCCCTCTGAATAGGGGTCAAGATCAATTCCCATTCAAGTGTCAAGATTTGCCAGCTCCTCTTTGTGAGAAACTGGGCAATTATTTATGAATGCGTGAAATAAACCCAAGTGACTATAGATGTGCTCTGAGCTAGATAAGGATCTACGAGGAAGAAGCTGACATTTTCAGGCAACATAAACATACAGAAATATCAGAACCTCTCTGTTTTCAGTGCAAAGGTATATTTCATTAATCCTTTCCACAGAAAAAGGGTGCATGGATCAATAAACTCATACCTAAGGAGTCTTAGCCTTTGCTAAGAAGAGAGAGCAGAAGACAAACCTTACAATTGCCACATGGAAATCCCTAAGATTTCTTCCTCTGAGGACTGACATCCCTTCTCCATCAGATTCCCTAGAAAGAATTAAGGCTGATGTGGCTCTTTCCTTTACCAGATTCTGCTGAGCCAGGTAAGAATGTAGCTACTACAGGGCCAGGTCCATCTTAAAACCATAGCAGAGTGCACACAAAAAACAAAGCAAGAATGCTACCTAATGTCATCGTTCCCTCTCACAGCAACTGAAGGTCCTGCCAAACTTAGGCCTCAGCAGCAAGAATGTCCCCTGACAGCGTTCTTCCTCCCGGATGGTCTCTGGTCTCTCTGCATCCTGCCACTCCAATTGTGACTCGTTCCTTAAATCCACAAGTTTTACCCCCTCCAATCTCTCCCTTGGGAAATACATCACTCCCTTCCTCTTACAGGAAGAGGAGATTCTTCTTCTAAGTCTTTCCTAGTGCTATATCTAAACTAGAGTCCTCCAAAAGAAATATACTTTGAATCACATATGTAATTCTAAATGTTCTGGTAGTCATATTAAGAAAGTAAAAAGAGGGGCCTCCCTGGTGGCGCAGCGGGTGGAGCACCATGCTCTGAAGCTGTCTGCAGCCTCTGCAGTGCCAGTTCGATTCCCGGCCAACCGGGGAGATTCCCACATGGCACGGCAGACCTCTCCTGTCTCTCCTGCAGCTCCCCTCAGCAGTGTCTTCCAACCGTATGCCTGTTCTGTCCCCCGCTCTGTCTCTGGTGAATTCTTTCACCCTTCTGCACCTCTGGCCTGTACCCCAGTTCTTGTATAAATAAATAAAATCTTTAGAAAAAAAAAAGATACTTAAAAAAAGAAAGTAAAAAGAAATGGCTGAAATTAAGTTTAGTGGTATGTTTTATTTAACTCAATATGTACAAATATTATCACTTCAACATGAAATACTATGAAACTATTTTATATTATTTGTACTAAATTTTTGAAATTGTGGCATGTATTTGACAGAGCTGAGACTACTCCAAGTCCTTAACAGCCACATGAGACGAATGACAATATACTGGAGGTCTCAAGTCTGTATAATTCAAACTCCAAGGTATGTATAGTTTAATAACCTGTCCTTCAATGCCCAGTGTGTGATTGCTTCCAAGTTCCTTATTGCAATCTGAAGGTCCACTTACAAAGTACTCACCACCTTTTCTCTTGTGGAGTCTTGGGGCAGGAAAGTGAAGAGTGAGACACAGATATGATCCCCAACATCTACTAACCCAGAGTGAAGTGAGAACTCCATACATTTTAGCTCAGTGTCAAACCACAGTTCTCTTTTTTCACCATTAACCGGATCTCATCATACCACCAAAGGTTCTGTAGCTTTTACTGTCAATTTTAAAAAAGAAAACTCTAAGAAATATAAGCAAACTAGAAATCTCTGGAGTCCAATGGAAATGAGAAATCAAAAATAGAAAGATGCACCTTCAATGGTCCTTGGACATCACCTTCTAAAACTGCTAAAAAATAAACTTAGGAGGCATAGTGGCCATCAAGTAGAGCACCATGAGTTCACTGTCAAATGCAAGAATGCAGTGGTCTCGCCTGAAACTCCTTATTTTCACTTATTGCCACAGATTCAGAGAAGAAAGGGGAAAGTTTGCCTCCATGATTGTGCATATGTTGAGCTTCTTCTAAGGAAAATCAGAGAAATCATAGATGCCTTAAAAAGCACCCTCATGCCAAATTTTGAATCATCATTTGGAAGATGGCCAGAAAACCGTTAATCAAAAGAGCATTATTATTGGTCTCGATCATTTCTAGGCCAGATGAGGGAGGCAGCCACACCGTCTGATTTCTTCTGAAACACACAGTTGTCAGTGCAGGCGGAAACAGAGATGGGCCACAGCCTCTGAGAAGGACCGGAGAAGAATCCCAAGGCCAGATCACTCAGGTAAAAGGAGACTGTCATGAAGGGATAAGATACAGAAGTCCTACTAGTAATTTATCACTGGAAGGTGGAGTGAAATATGGTTGACCAGGAGGCAGATGGAAAAGAGTCGGGGGAGAAGTGGAAGCTAATGTTTCCCATTACAGAATCAGAGCTCTGAGCTCTGGAAAAAATCCTGAGAACTCAGCTGCTCTCCTCTGGCCACACACAAGACCATATTTAAATCATTTCAAATTGATGAGAATGTTTTCTTTTTTAATCCTCTAGAGAAGTAGATAACATTTTCTCATTAAATTATACCCTGAATCAACAACCCCAAGAAAATGGTCCTTACCTCTTTGTGATTTAATTGCCTACCCCTCTGCTATTTCCAGTCTTTTTACTTTTAACATGCACTGAGTACCTGTGATGAAAAGCTGACATTTATGAAACCATTTTAAAATGGAGTCAAGGAGCGATCACAGAGAAATTGCATTACCTATCTTGTTTGAATTGGGCTAAAAACCTTTGCACTAGGGCAAAGATGTTTGGACTGGGCCAAAGGCAACTGTTTCAAGAAATCATCAAGCAAACAGTTGTTTGAGAACTAAAGATTGTGAACTTTTAGCTGGAGGATAGGATCAGTTCCCTTGTATTCCTTTCTAAAGAATCAGTCACCGTTTATGTATAGCCAAGAATAGTTTATGCCTCTAACACCTAATCAACTCTCTTCCTTAATCACTTACTTCATCTTTCTCTTTTCCTCTGTAAAAACCCATGACTGTCCTTCCTTGGGGCACAGTCTAAGTTTTCTATCAGAACCTGCTTATCCACTGAATTGCATTTCTTTGATTTCAAATAAACTTGCATTACCTTTTAATTGCCTCCTGAATGTTAAGATTGGCACTATTCAGTTCAAGGCCTGTGCTCGGGGTCGGGGATTTACGGGGTTAGGCTCTGAAGAGGAAAGAGGCAGACTCCCTGAGCTCCAGACACTTTGCAGGTCGGTAGGAAAGATAAGCCATGTACATAAATAACTACAATTCAAGGTAGAAAGTGCTAAGTGCAATAAGATAATGTGCTGGGACAGATCAGAGGACAGAACTCTTTGTCCTCAGGAAGAATGGAGAACAGCTGGCTTCCATCTTCTTGTTTGTCCCGGGTAATCTCTCTCTTCCTTACTTTTTATTTGCTCTTTTACATCATTTCTTAAGGCTGTCAATATTTTGAGACATATGGAAGACACTGTATGAGGTGGGAACATATCCTATCAGATAATACAATGTTCCGTTCAGAGATGAGCGTGTCTCCTAGACACTGGCCAGCTGCCCAGCTGGCCACCCCACCTGTCCCAGAACGTCCCTTTTTCTCTTTTGCCAGTTTTGTGTACCACCTGCTATATTTATTATAAAACAAGTAATTAATAATGTATTTTTAAACTCATTTGATGTTAAATGACATCTATCTCCTCTCCTACTACTTTTCGTCTTTCTCTGAGCTCAGGGGAGGGCCACAGAGTGGTCTGTACTATCTGTGTGCTTGTCGTGCCTCCCTAGCCAGTGGCTGCAGCCCTAGAAGGCAGAGACTTCATTGTTTATCCTTATCTTATTCTGTCTTCTTTGTTGCCAAACCATGTGATTTTGATGGGGAAAAAAAGTAATTTTTTCAGAAATCAGAAACAAGACTCTGAGACTTACCTGAGACTAAAGTGACTTATCCAAGTTCACACAACTATGAGTAACAGCATCAGGATTTGAACTCAGCTTTTCCATGCCCCCTCTTCTTTTCCCGTGTAGCACCCATATGTGCTCATCCATCCCCCTGTCAGCACTGTGCTCTCCTGGAGGAGACCAGGGTGGGTTTAGCACAGAGTATAATACATGTAATTGTTAGATGGTTGTTTTGACTGCTCTGATATAGATTCCTGGAGACAAATCTTTATATTGTTTTATTTACCTCACCATGTCTTTTTCCGCTTAGTTGAGTGTAGGCACATGTGTGCACAGACACATGTCTGAGTGCATACGGGTATGCTTTAACCTATGCAGAGAACCAAATTAAACAGACATGGGAGATGATAGGGAGAAAAACAGAAAGGCAAATACAAATTCCTTCTCAAGTCACAAACCTAGAACTACTGGATGCCCTAAATAATGAATGTTACTTCTACTTCTCCTAGAATAACACAATAGAGAATCAGAGTATCTGTGTCACAGGTGAAATAGCACAGGTGATGTAGTGTTAGATCCATGAAAGAGAAGCCCCCCAGGTCTGCCTTCCATTCAGACCCTTACCCATATCCTCCAGATCAGGCCTGCAGACAAGAATGGGACACAAAGCTCCATGGACCAAATCTAGCACTTGTTTAAGGTTCCTGAAAATCAGAAATGTTGATGTTCGTGAGGAGTAGAGAAGCTCTGGCATCATCATTCATGTTTTGTAGTTTTTTTTTTTTAATTTTTAATTTTTTTATATTTTTCATTATTAAATAATATTTGCTTCCCCCCCACCCCCTCAGGTGTAGCCACCATGGAATTTCCTTCCCCAGTGCACCCGTGCACCATCACCTCAGTCCCCTGTGCTCCTCCCTCCCTCCCTCTGATCCCTCTCCCGCCTCCTCCCCTGCAGGATGTCTCTGGTTTATAATTGTCTGTTTTTGCTTTGTTGTGTTCTGTACTGTTATTATTTTCTTTTACACTGATGTCTTATTTGGTTCCCCAATATTCCTGCTATGAGTGAAACCATTCCATATTTTTCTTTTTCCTTCTGGCTTATTTCACTGAGCTTAATTCCTTCTAGTTCCATCCACGTTGCTGTGAATGGCATGAGTTTATCTTTTTTGATTGCTGAATAATATTCCAATGTGTATATGTACCACATCTTCTTGATCCAGTCATCTGTTTTTGGGCATTTGAGTTGTTTCCAGGTTTTGCCTATTGTAAATAGTGCTGCAATAAACAGAGATGTACAGGTATTCTTTTGAATCCATGTTTTTGTGTCCTTTGGGTAGATCCCTAGGAGTGGAATTGCCAGGTCATATGGTAGCTCTATTTTTAGTAGACTGAAGAACCCCCAGCTTTCCATAGTGGTTGGATCAGTTTGCACACCCACCAGCAATGTAGGAGAGTTCCTTTTTCACCACATCCTCACCAACATTTGTTATTGCTAGTTTTTTTAATATGTGCCATTCTCGCTTGTGAAAGGTGGTATCTCAATGATTAAAACAGTTTGGTACTGGAACAAGAACAGACACACAGACCAATGGAACTGAATAGAGAGCCCAGAAATAAAGCTACACTTATATGGACAACTAATCTTTGACAATGGAGCAAAGAATATGCAATGGAACATGGACAGTTTGTTCAATAAATGGTGCTGGGAAAACTGGACCACCGCATGCAAAAAAATGAAACTAGACCACTACCTCTCACCATGCACAAAAATCAACTCAAAATGGATAAAAGACCTGGACATGCTTTGTAGTTTCTGAGCGAAGAGGCCAGGGCTGCCCAAAGCAGGGAAAACTGTCCTGTGTGATTTTAGGTGCCAGGAAAAGACATGAAATGGAGGAGTTTTCCTTAAACAAAGAATTTAAGAGAAGGAAAAGATATCCCATAAGAGAAAGAGTAGTAACTAATAGAGTTGGTAGAACTTACAGCTAATTCTAAGAAATTCTCATTAATGAAATGATGAATCATGACACTTGTTTGAAAGAATGAGGGGGTTCTTGAAATTAAGCATGCATAATGTAAATCATAATAATTATCTGACTGCTGCAGACCTTCAGATTATTTCAACAATTTCTGGAAACTGGGAAGGTATATTCAATTTCTCATTTAGCCCAGGAAGAAGTATACTTTTTGCCCTTGATATTACCAGAGACCTAGATTTATAAAGATAGTGTTTTCCCCCCTTAAGTTGACCCTGCCAGGAAAAAAAATAGAACTGGGATGTGTAACCTTGAATGACTGAAGTAGAAAAAAGGAACAAAGTTTAATGCAACAATAGGGTAAAACTCTTTGGAAATGTATGTTAAATAATTTTTAGAAAAGCTGAAATTCATTTAGATTTCCTTGCATTAAATTTGAAAATGCAGATAGCGTTCATAATTTTTCTTGATTTTTGGATGTAAGATAAATGATATTAAAAATATTTTCAAATGAAATAAGACAAGGCATTTCAAATAACTGAGAATGCAAAAGCCCTTATTTCAAAGAAGGTCTGGCTTCCTCTGGTTGAAGTTCATGTAATTTGGAAGGAGGGTCGAGGGGTGTGTTGCTAGGGAGGATTCGCATCTGATGTCAAAGTTCTTCACAGACAAAAAAAAAGTCTTAGGATACTGCTGAGATGAAATACTAGGTGGAAGTCAAAATCCTGAAGGGATGCCCTGGTAAAAGTCAGGACTTAACAAGATAATAAAAATTTCAGCGTAAGAAATAACAAGACTTGAGGAGAAGCAACCAGAGGGAAGATGGAGAATCAAGAAAGGAAGTTACAGACCTGGCAGCCAGCTAGAACAGGAAGAAGTAAGAAGTTCCAACAATGAGAAATTTTTGAGAACTGAAATATTACATACTTAATTTTAATGATGTTATAACTCAAATGTCTTTTTTGGAGTCCATTGCCCTGAACTTCAGTGAATGTCTACTACACACATAATCTCAGGACGTAGGAAAAGATACAGGTAGCTTCCTGGGTGGGACACAGAGTATGGAAAAGTGGCAGCACAGGAAGGTGGTAACTCACCAACTGAGCCACTTCACAAAACCAGAAGGGAAGGAGAAATGAAGTGCCCTGTCCCTTGATTCCCCAAGTCATCCAGAAGGACAGATTCTCTCATTGCTTGTAGGACAAGAAATTTGAGCCAAATCTCAAAGGACAAGTTGACCTGGAGACATTTTGGATACAGAATATATATTCCCTTGGGAAATATATTTTCAGGAAAACTGAAGGTCAAAATTTAGAAGTCAAATATATAGACATCAGTGATTTTCTATAATAATAGCAAAATTAATATTACTAAGTAAAAGATAATGGCACACTTTTTAAGTGAAAAAAGAAACACATAAGAAATATGTGTATGAATTTATATAACAAAAAAGCTTATAAATAAAAGTAAAGAATTATAGATTTCTAGTGAACTACAAAATACTTAGTCCTAAATCAAAAAAAAAAAATAAATAACAGGATATTTATGCTAAAACATTAACGCTATGATATGGACTAAAAGTTCTTACTAATTAATAAATAAAATATCATCTTCTATTGGAAGTATATTTAAAACAAGCACTGTAAATCTAAAACAGAGTTGAGAGCAACTTAAAGACAAGATGAAAAGAAATAAAAAATCATGTAAGGATTACCCTGGTAATATAGTGGGTCATTTTGATATTTCCTGGTAAAGGAAATGAATGGTTGAAAGGATAGAAATTTCTGGCTAGTGAGAGATCAAAGCTAAATGTGATCTAACCAGTAAAAGAGAAAAGAGAAAGCATTGAGAAAGATCTCAATAGGTTCTGAAATCAGAGCAGGTGTTCTGGAAGACTTGCACCATAATGAAATGAAGAGAAAACAGAAAAGGAAGAAGGAAAAGAGACTCAGGAGAAAAGTCCTTCCTGATGATTCAAGTAATGATTAACAACCACCTCAAGACTTCAAATCCTGCTGTGCAACTGGGCCACTGCAATAATTAGAGGGAGAAAATTCTACTTCCTCAAACCAAAACATCCAGAGAAACTCTCACTCCATCTGTAAGGCAAAGGTCTGATGAGATTGCTCTATGAATTTCACTCAGCCTGTTAGGCCTACGTGGCTGAGAGGAACGCTCCCTTTGAATGGTGAACTGTCACCTTCGTAATGTAGTCATCCGTGTCCACCCTGACTTATAGCACCACTGAATAACTGCTTTATATGCATCAAATTTGTCAATGGAATGTGTTCAGACATGCTTTCCTCTTCTCCTCTCCATCAGGTTCAGAATGGGACATACCTTACATACTCGGTGAACACTAAGACACAACTTCTTAAATATTCCAAATTTTTTTTAAGATTTTTATTTATTTTGTGAAGAGCTGGGGTGTAGGCCAGAGGTGAGGGGGTGAGAGGATTTACCAGAGACAGAGTGGGGAGCAAAACGGTCAGAGCCACTGAAATACACTGCTGAGGGGAGCAGTGGGCCAGACAGGGGAGGTCTGCTGCGCCACATGGGTTAATTCCCTGGCCAGGGATCAAATTCAGGCTGAATGCCATGGGCCTTCAAGGTGCTAGGGTGCTAGTGCTGAGACTTACCCCCTAGGCCACCAGGGAGGCCCTGGAATATCTTAAATAATTATTTCCTCTAACTTTAGATTAGAAAACCAATGAAAGACATTTGGTTTTGTTTTGTTGTTTTTTTGTTTGTTTTTTGTTTTTTTGAGAACAGAGCAGGCAGATTTATTGAAATACATTACTAAGAGAAGTGGGCAAGACAGGAAGGTTCTGAGCTCCTCAAAGACCTTTGTTCTGGGCCAGGCTTAGAGATTGCCACTCATCTCTTCACCTTTCTGAGACTCAATTCCCTACCTCTCTAACAAGGAATTTTGACTAGTGAATTTGAAAGTATCTCTCCACTTTCAGCATTCTGGGGCTACCTCCTCTTAAGCACACAACAGCTTTTGCCCCGAGATGCATTTCTGCAGTCCCCATTTTCAATCAAGAGCAGGAGGGGAAGTGGAGTGAGGTCTGAGCATGAAGCACATCAGAGAAACTGAACTTTGTTGAATCAGCCCAGTTCTGCATCTTTGCTTCCTTGATTCTTCCCTCCTACTTTGCTCTTCTTGGGAAACTGGTTTTTTCAAATCCAATCTTTCCTAGTCCTGCTCTTTCCTGTTCTTCAATTTGTAGCTCTAATAGAGGCCAAGAAAGGGGTTGTTAAAAAGATTGCCTCAGGTATAATAAATCGTGGTTATCTTCTGGGCATTCCTAGCTATTCCAAAAATCCTCTAGAAAGGAAACACTCCACACTTGACCGGAGCCCCTTCCAATGTGTCTTAAAGACATGGTCCTACCACTTCGGTATCTGGCTGTCAGTGCTTCTGAGCATTTCCAAAAGTCTGTTATTAAAAACACGGAAAGTTTCTCAAAAATCTGTCCCCTCTTCCCTACTTTGGGAAAATAGCCTAAGTCACCTGCTGTGGACAGGATAAAAAAGGGGGAAAAGATCAAAACTCAAGTCAGTCTACCATTATTATTTCAATTGTAGACCATGAGCTAATCTTTGGTTAGAAGAAAGGTGAAGCTTCACTTAAATGAAATGCTTGTTATTTGTTATCAGTTTGTACATTCGCTCGTATCTTCTATATCAAAGCACCCATTAAAGGTTCATCTGTGCTGAATCAAGAGTTAGACACTAAGTATTAACTAGAAATATTCCAAGTTAACTTTGTGACTCACCCATTCATGAGATCTGAGGTTTGAAAATGACAGGACTATAGGTGATGGTAGACGTGATACTGTTTTTGTTGAATCTTTCAAATCAATATTGTACAATACCCTATGCCACCCTTTAGAGTTACAATGAAACCATTCCCAGAGACCATTAACTGATCCCAATCGACACAAAATACCCTCTTAAATTAGAAACCTTTACTGAAATGGAAATGGGAACATTTCTAATGACCTAGCTCTCTTAGGAAAGGTGAGGTCTTCGGATCTGGGCCTCCTAATTCTAATTCCTCCTCTGCCCATCGCTGCTAAAAAGCTATCAAAAGTAGAACCTTCCATTACCCATTATAAATTGACATTAGGTTGATACTTGGGAACATTTTATCATTTATATCAGATATTGATATGCATTTGGTGTTTTTCCTTTGTGAACATTTAATAAAAGACATAGGAATGTCAGCACAATAGATAAATTTGTTTTGTAGGATATATCAAAGCTGTATAAATAGGATCATTCCTTTCAAAATAGAATGCAGTAAGTGCCTCTAAAGAATGCTAAAGCCAGATGTTATTTTTTTAATGTCAATCTGCTGTGCAATATCACCCGTCTAGTAAAACTTTATCTCCAACAGAAGAGAATATTACGGTTCTGTATATTAGCAAAGCAAAGAAGCAAAATTACTCCTAGAACTCCAAAGAGCCTTCTCATCAAAGCTAATCAAATCATATTATACACTTAAATTATTTCTATTGTACCTTTAGACTAAAGAACTATAAGAAGGTCTTGTTTTGTTTTCAACAATTTGCTAGTTTTTTGATGTATGGTCTTCTCTTCCTTTTAATAAAACAAAGCTACTCCATTTAAACTATATTTGCCATGAAATAAGTATTTCATCATGTTTTTGTTTTCTAAAATCTTAAAGGTCTACTCCATGATTCCCATTATTCATACCCTTGGAATAAATTACGACAATCAGACCACATAGGGAGAAAAGTTAGCTCCTGATTACAAAAGGAATCAGTCCAAGAGGTAAGTATTAATCAATGTAACTTCTTAACAATCCTATTTTCCTCCTTAGAATGCATACTCCCATCAGGCCATGTTAAAACAGCATTTTTATGTTTGCTTCTTTACTATTGGGTTTTTACTGAAATCTAAGGTCCCCGATGGTTAATGTGAATGGCTGACCTTACAGCCATCTCCAGTGTCTCCTTGATAGCGTTATCTGGCTATTATAATTTGTCATTGTCAAGCCTTTAGGCCTTTGGCTTTAGTCTTATTTTTCCTGCAGGTGTCAAAAATGCAAGACCACAATTTATAAAACACAAGATGACAGAATCCCATTTGCACTGGTTTTGAAATGCCAGAAGGTAACTTTATTTTAAATATCACAACCTTCTCTCCAACTAGTTGCATGAGTTCCAGGGTGGTCTAAAAAGTTGATTCAAAAATAAATGCCACTGCAGCAACTTACAATTCCTAAGGCCAAACATCCAGATGTGTCAATAATCTGTGTAAACTAGAAACAGATGTAAGCCCTTGTTGAAAAATAAATAATAGAATTATTTCCTTTTGCCTCCTTATGCTTTCACACACTTCAATTTATGCCTTCCACATTTTTTTGGAGTTGTTTCACATTTACAAACAAAAATTACTTCTATTTTTCACATAAGGGTATAGTTATTTATAAAGTTCCCTAGAAAAAGAGTAGTCAATTTTGTGCCTTGTTTCATGCCCAGTGGAGCTAATCCAAGCACAGAGGTTCTCTGAAATCAGTTGGCAATCCACAATCCAACCAAGCTGTTTGGTATATATTCTAGATTACTATTGCCCTGTCAAGTCATGGCCATTGTGAAGCCTATTCTTTGTTCCCATAAGGCTACCCCAGTTAGGAGCTAAAGTAAACATTTCAAGTATAACTCAACTCATTTCTGACATCTTTTACTTAGCTTCATGAAATAAGTTAATAATAGAGTTGTCTAGAGCTAAGAAACATTTCTCATTTTTTAAACTTTTTTTATGAGGGAACTTGCTACTTAAATACTATTCATGTATGCCTTGTGGGGGCAGGGGTTGTGTGTATATCACTGGAAGTTTTGTGAGAAGAGATAGAAGGTTGTTCGTGGACTGGAGGTTTTAAGATAGACATTAGAGAGCCTCCCTGATGGCACAAGGAGTTAAGTCTCAGCACTATCAAGCTATCAGCAGCCACTGCAGTATGATCCCAGGTCAGGGAACTACCCACATGGTGCAGAAGACCTCACCTGTCTCTCCTGCTGCTCCCCTTAGCAGCGTATTTCAGTAAATCTGACTGCTTGCTCCCCACTCTATCTCTGGGGAATCCTCTCACCCCACCCCCACCCCCATATCTGTGGCCTGCTTCCCCGTTCTTGCAAATAAAAATAAATCTTTAAAAAAAAAAGATATTAGAGTTTTTCATTTCCTTAGGGCATAAGGAATACCACAACCACAACTATGCAAAGTTGTTTATCATGCTATTGACAAGGCATGAGCCACTGGGCCCATTTTGTCTCATGAAATGGGGTCCAGGGAGACAAATTCAGCTACTGAAGAGCTCTCTCAAAAAAAAAAAAAAAAAAAAAAAAAAACAGTTAAAATAAAATGAGTCATCTCCACATTCACCTCCTTACTCTTAAACAACATTCATAATAATAAAAATAATAGTAAGGTGACCTTCCTACAGGAAGAATCACTCTATAGACATCTGTGATCAGTTAGTGTCAATATTCATGTCTTCAGTGACCTCAGAATTGTCTGTATTTGTTGGCCCCAATAATTGAGCAACACTAGGATATAGTGAACTCTTACAAGATTGATTATATAGAGTCCAGGGCTAGACTACAATAACAAAAAAAGCAACATTTGCATTTTCATTTCTGAAATCTGACCCTCGCCAAAATAATAAAATAAGCATGATTTGCCTTCCATGCTGTTAATTTACTGCTCACCACCTCCCACTCCACTATGACCAGACCACTAGAGTCTACCCACTGAACATTCTCCTCTAGATCCTCATGAGCAAACCTATTACGGAAGGAAGACAACTGCCCACTCCAGAAAACTACGTTTCATATCTTTCTATCTTTAAAGAGAGACATGTTATTAAGGAGAACTTTAGAGAAACCTCTTTAAAGGGGGTTATAATGAAATGATCCCCTTTGTTCACTTCCTCCCTCCTCCTTTGGCTACCTGAGTCATGGATGTGATTGCTGGAACGCTAACAGCCACTGTGTAAGTCTGAAGGTGAGAACAGAGAACCTGGAACAGAGAACAGAGAACAGAGAGCTGCATATAAGTGACCACAGGACCTACCTTTAAACATAAACCTTCATCTTGTATACTATTTCATAGCTCCTATTAGCAGCTGCAGAATATAATTTCTGTTAGATGCTGAGCAGTTTCTGCTCCAAGCCCTACCTAGGTTCCATCTCCCAGGTCCTCACCAGATAATCTATCACTGGTTTCTTCCTTTCAGAAATTATAGTTCCCCCCTGTGTCTTAGTCTTGCATCTGCCAAACTCTTCCCTAGTGAAGAAAAGAAAATTGTTCTCACCCTCTCAAAGACAACTGGTGCTTTCACTATTTTGTATTTATCTTGGAACACATTTATAAGTCACCTCCTTTTCAAAAGATTTACATAAGGCAATTTATCACCTAGCTAATCTGATTACTTAATATGGGTTGTGGGCTGACAGAAGAGGTTTTGGTAAAAAATAAATAATAAGTAAAAATACAAGGATGTTCGTATTATGCTGATGATAGCTAAAGAGATATAAATAGAAATTTTTCTTATCCAAGTACACGTCTATAAACAAATAAGCAATTTTTTAAAGAGTTTCAAAAGAATATTTGGTGCAGATGATTGAACTGATGTGGGTTTGAATAACCACAGCAACTTAAAAAATCAAACTCTTCAGGGTTCAAGTCGCAGCAAACTCAAAGTTTAGAAATTCTTCTAACTTTCTTCATCGTTCTTTCAAAAAGCCCATTCTTTGGTGAAGCAGTATCTTCATTTGCTCTGTTTATTGTCATTAGACTATCAACAAGTTGGATGGAAGGCACTTAAAAACACATGTAATTGTTTGGGCTAAGCCACAGCTGCTCACAAGCTATTCACACTGACCCCATCTGGAAGACTGGCTACCGAAGCAGCCCTCTGCCCCTGGACGATTCTACTGCCTTCTTTTCAGACAATGGAGGTCTAGCTTTTGCACTTAACCCTGCCGAGAAAAACACAGAGGCAATGCTTTTCTGCATTCCTCTTCTTCAGAGCAATTCTCTGCTTATCCTCTGGGCCTAATTAAAGCTTAAACCCAATCGAGGATTGGGACCCAAAAGTATCTCTTCTAGTACCCTTGCAACTCTGTAAACCAGGTCACTGTCTTTAACCACCTATGCTTTCATCCTTCCACTTCCCCTATTGAGAACTGACAATCCAGGGAGGAAATGAGGAGAAAAGGCAGAGGGAGAAAGGAAGAAAAATATACTGTGCTTGCAAGACAAATTTGCTAATTGAGTCAGAAGAATTATATCTAAAAAGTTGTGACTCACTGTATAGTGATATTGTCCTTCCAATAAGTGAAGGCAAGTAGCCAAATCCCCATCTGCCCACAGGTAAGGAACTTAGCCATTCCCAGTACTAGGGATCATGAACTTGACTTGCAAACCTATAGCCTTCATTTTGCATATTTCATGGCAGTGTTCTCCATGCCATTTATCCTGCTCCTCCTCTCAACTGTCATTTCACAAAATGTGTGAGGACATGGAAATATGCCTGAGGAAGTCAGAAGTTTCTAAGTCAATAAAATCAACTGATCCACAGCCTTCTCTCTGAAACTTCCAATTTTTCTTTGGGAAATTCTGATCTATAAGTCCATTGAAATTGAAGCTTTAGTTTTTCTTGTAAAACATTTGCCTAAAACAGGTGTACTCTGAACTTTGGAGAAGAGTTAATGTATCAAAAGAAGCATATGTGGGGTTATTTTCATTTTCATTTAAATGACCTTATCACAAATTTATGAATCAGGCACTGTATAAACTATCTCCATCTTTGGCACATAATGGGAAGGTTTTGTCGATGACTCTTAGATTTCAATCTCCATGATCACTCTTTCCTGAGATACATGTGTCTCCAGAAGTAACTTAGCATGGGGATTAAATGAACTGTTTCCAGAGCCAGGCTGATTAGCACTGAATCCCGGTTCTTCTCTTAACTAACTTTGTGACTTTTTCAATGACTTAAGCTCTCTGCATCAATTTCTTCATCTGTAAAAGTGGAAATAATAATATATTTTATCAATACCAGGAAGGACATTTTAACAATTAATCAGGGTGTGTCATAAAATTGATGGCACCTTAGATCTGATGAAATAATTAGCAAAAACTGTTAGGGTGGTTGTGAGGATTAAATAAATTAAAACATATCACTTACAACAATATTTGGCACATATAGAAATTTCCATAAATGCTACCTAATGTTATTGCATTAATGGTTATATCCTTTTTAATTTTCAGGCTTCTTATACTCATCTTTCATTCAAACATGTTTATTCCCCTGTATTCCTTATCTTATTTAGTGCCAGTAATAAAAGCCAGAAAAACTGAAATGTCACTGACTCTTTCATGTACCCTTAACTTTCTATACCCAATAACTTTTTTTAATTTTACAGTATAAACATCACACCCTTTTTTTCTTATCATGTCCACAGCTACCATACAGGGCATGGAAAATGGCAGCCTTAAATCAAAACTCTGCTTTGCCTTTTTTACCCCAGTTTTAAATTTGTTTTTTAATTTTTCACTAAAGCAACATTAGTTTATTACATCAAGTAATTTTCAGGTGGCCATCATGTAAATCAACACCTGTATATATACATTAAGTTCAGCACTAAAAAATTCCATTCTTTGCCATACACTTAATCCCATTAATGTCTTTTACACAATTTACCAATCCTCTTCCCTTCTGTCAACTACTGATTGGATCCTATAATCTAAAACTTTATCTTTGTTTTGTTTTTTATGTACCACATGTGAATGAAATCATAAGGTGTCTTTCTCATCTGAATTATTTCATGAAGAATAATATTCTCTAGATCCATCCATGTAAATGGATATGTTACCTTCCAGATCCACCTTACTGCAAATTCTGCTTTGCCTTTAAAGCCATCTTCCATCTAACACAGAAGTCAAATCATAGCTCTGTTTGCAGTTTGTCAGTGGCTCCCCACCACCTCTGGAGTCAAGTCCAACCTCCTTGATAAGGGCACCGAAGTTGTGAGTTGTGAGGCTGGCTTGCAGACGGGGTCAGCTTCCCTTCTAGCTGCAATCCCTCTCACACCAGAGGTTCCATCTTCAGAGGTCACTGGCCACTTCCTGAATCCTTCTGTTGATTAATGTCTATGGGCTCCTCTCTCTGCCTGGAGCCTTCTTGGCCCTTTGGCCTACTTATCCTTCTCCTTGGAGACTCAGCAAGCTAGGATGGTTTCTGCTGTTTCTCCTTCCTCTTGGATATTTTTACATGCCCTTCTTTGTAGTTCCATATAATTTTGTTTCTATTTCTACTCTAGTTTTATTATTTATCTATATGTCTCCTTCCAGTTGACAGCAGTTGCTTAGGATCATATTTCTTTATCCCTAACACGTAGTCTTTTCAAGTCATATATGCAATACCTGATTGTTGAATGAAGAAATAAATGCATACATGTAATAACATGCATGACATTACATATGAAAATATATTGAGAAAAAATCAGAAGAGAGAATAATATAGAGGGGGTACCCAATGAAATCATTCTCACTAATTGCAAAGAGCAGCTCCTTTTCCTAGCACTAGGCCTTCTAGACTCCCTTTCCTAGAAAGGGGCATGACTCTGGTAAACAATGTGTGTTCTAATGCCCTCGGGACAGGGTACTGATGCTCCTTTCTCAAATATTGACTCCAATATCTGTAGAAGCAACCTGGTAAATGGATATCATTCTCATTCTCATTGCAAGACAACATCCTTTAATGTACTGTCTTGTTTTTATCGAAAAGGTGAAAACTATCAAAATGCTGTGGTAATAGTAAAACAATGGAAAATGTGGACACATACCAAACCTCAACTGCATTCTCTGATTCAGACTGCTTCTTAAGTGACTGGCACTTACTGTGAAAGGCAAATGCATGAGCACTTTCACAGACTTTCAACACAAGGCCAATACCACCCCAGATATGCTCCCCAGTTGAATTCTGCATTAATATGACAAAAACAGCACACTAAGAAAGTTCATCTGTTAATTACACTTAGAGATTATTTTGTGGCAAAGACACAAAGGGCAATAAATGTTTGACATTTCTTCACCCAGATGTCACCATGATGCATTTTAGTTAAAAGGTTGGGCTAACTGTATACCACTGACATGTTGCTCCAAAGCCTATAGTCAAAGGCTTGCTTAGAACTTACTGGCCAAAGGCTATTAGAGAAAGTGACAATAGGTTCAAATTACTGACACTTTCCTTGCTCAGATCAACCCTTGCACAGCAGTAGAAAATCATGACAGGAGTCATATCCAGGCTTTAAAAAGCAGCAAATATATAATATACCTTGGTTGCTGAGGAGGAGGCAAAATAGTTACAATTAACACACACCTTGCCAACTGGGTCTTACCAGACTTTCCCTTTGTATATATATTCTACTTGAGAACAGAACAATGACTGGTAGGGGGTAGAAGTGGCTGCACCCTAGTTCTTCAGAAAAGAAAGGTAGATAGTTAAATTCACATAGAAACTATTTGAATGTAATAATATTCTACTGCAGTTGTCTACGATTACTTTTCAAACTGAATTTCTTATCTCAGGGTGTCACACAAAAGGAAAACAATTAAATGAGAGCCTCCCTATGTTACCTTCCTCAAGGTCCATACCCCAGAACTGCCTTCTCAGCAAAGCAAAGCTGTAACCAAGTTCCTCTGGCAGTTTCAGCCCTAAGAAACCCAGTTTCTCCTAAAGAATCCAAGATAGAACCAACTCTTATCAGATCCATTCTGTAATAAGTTATACCATTCTTTATGAACATTAAATTGTACCAATTACACCAAAGGAGCAAGATTCCATTTATACTCAATGCAATATTCAAATGGAGGAGGAACAAAAGATTTTCCCTTAAAAAAAGATGTTAAGGGGCCTCTCTGCTGGTGCAAGGGGTTAAGTCTCAGCACCATGAAACTTTCGGCAGCCACTGCAGCATGAGTTTGATCCCCCACCAGGGAGCTAACCCACATGGCGCAGCCGACCTCTCCTGTCTTGGCCACTGTGTATTTCAGAAGACCCAACTGTTCTGCTCCCCACTCTGTCTCTAGTGAATCCTCTCACCCTCTGCCCTGTTCCCCAGTCCTTGCATGCATAAATAAATAAAAAAATAAATCTTTAAAAAAAAAAAGATGTTGAGCCAGATTCTTACAAGCACTACGTAATTTCCTGGAACATCATTATTAGGGCTCACAACTGTTTCCATTTTCTTCCACAGAGAAGAGCAACTCTTTCTTACCTGGTGAGACTGAACATGGCCATCTGGCTTGTTTGAGACAATGCAGTGAGAAGTGGAAGTGACATGCATGGCTTCTGAGCAGAGGTATCCAGACTCGGTAAAATTCACTGTGCTCACTTTCCAGTCACAGTGACCTCAGACACAAATACTGAGGTGCAGGTGCCCTAAGGTCAAAGGATATGGAAGATTAGGTCACCACATGGCAGTTTACGGGAACCTAACATGTACTTTGTGTGACAAAGACGTTTCGTCTTGTTTGTTACCATAGCACAACAGAACCGATGTGGATGATACAGTTTGTAAGATACGGCATCTTAAAAACCAGAATTTTCTTTTGTGGTCTCTACTATCCCTTCAAAATGCTTAAGCTTTCAAGATTATCTGACTGCTAGAGAGAAGTGTCTATCTTGTTTTATCTCATGAAAACAGAATCTTGTGTTTCCATTACATTTGGGTTGCTAGTATATAGCAAAATGTCCTTGCCATGGTTCATAATTTCATCCTAATTAATATTCTATATGTCGTGACAAGAAAATTGAACCTTTGCCTCATGTGACTAATTATGAAAGAAGTTTAGCTTAAGGTTACAATTAATATAAATCATGGTCCTGCCTCAACATTTTCAGTTGTTCTCTGAATCATAAAAACAAAACCATAAGCATTTATGCAAAAATGCGCTGTAAGAATTACTTTATTTTTTTAAAGATTTATTTTTATTTATGTATACAAGAACTGGGGCACAGGCCAGAGATGTAGAGTGTGAGAGGATTCACTAGAGACAGAGTAGGGAGCAGAACAGGCAGATTGACTGAAAACACTGCTGAGGGGAGCAGCAGGTGAGACAGGAGAGGTCTGCTGTGCCATGTGGGTATCTCCCTGGCCAGCCGGGGATCAAACTCGTGCTACAGAGGCTGTGATAGCTTCATAGTGAAAAGCTTAACCCCTTGTGCCACTAGGGAGGCCCCAATAATTACTTTATAAATTGTTTAATATCTATCATAAATTTCCAAGAATATGGAGAAAATATTTTGGGTCTACAAACATGAGAAGTGGGATCTCTTAATATTTTGTGTGCCTCTGTAGACCTAAATAAAATTATGCCACCTGAAAATAGTTGTAATGTTAAAATTTTAGCCCTCTGGATAAATTTTTTCAGAAAATTCCTCCTTATCTCTGTTAATTCTGAATATAAATGATGAGGCAATTCCATCTTTTGTGTGATTCAAAGACTACACAAATAGGATATTATGGTAATTCATACAAATAATATTTATTGAGTATTTTCTAAGAGGATTTTTTAATTGTGCTAACTCTGGGGATAAAATTATAACAAAGAAAAATACTGGATGGTCTCACTCAGCAGGAATTTTGAAAATCTAAGTAAGGGACCAGGAAAAAGACTAATTAATTATAATAAAGTAAAAATCAAAATCAACAAGCAACTATAAACCAGAGACATACTATGGTGGGGGGGGAGGGCGGTGAGGAGGTATTAGGGTCAAAATAAGGGGGGTGGGAATTGTATGGGGAATATAACCAAGATGAAAATGCATACATTGTGCAAAATGAAAAATGATATAAAAAATATATAAAATACAATAAATTTTAAAAGGATGTAAACATAAAAAAGAAAGTAAGAAGAAAAAATATACTCACAGATGACATATAACAAAAAAAATTATAACAAAGAAATGTGGTCCCCTGCCTTCTTCAAACTTGTAATCTAACAATCTCTGCTTCAGAGTATATATACTGCTATTTTCTCTACAAGTTTTGAGTTGTAAATATCATTGCCAAATCTTCATAGTAATATAGTACAACATGATTTATTTGAAAAGTTCAATTATCTGGAATACTGTTAAGAATTAGGGAAGTATTAATAAGAGTTTTTGATACTTAAACAATTCACACACAATGGATACAAGTTATAGTGTATTTATGCTGTGCTGCTCACCCTGTTAAATGCTTGATACTGAATAATTCATCATCATAAAACCTTATGATGGAACACTAGTATTGTCCCCATTTTATAGAAGAGGAAATTGAAGCTCAAATTGAACCTAGGACTTGCTTAGGATGGAATAGCTGATGGAGCCAGGTTTTGAATACCAGCCTGTCCAACTCCAGAGCTCAACCCCCACACAACCTTATGCCAAAACTGGGCGCCAAAGTTCTTGGTCTTCACTTATAAAAGAATCTTTGGGGCTTTGTTCCAGCTATTTTGTTCCAGCTGCTGTGTAACAAACCACTGTAGTTTCAGTGGTTCAAGACTTTGGGAAAAACACAACAGGGACTTGTGTGCATTTGTTCCATGAGGTCTGAGATCTCAGGTGGGAAAACAAGAGCTGAGAAGAGAAGGATTCAAGAAGAGGATTCAGCAGGTGAAGACAGGAATCATCTGGCAGTGTCTTCATTCATGGGCCAGATGGTTATAGCTTGTTGGCTGGAACTCAGCTGCAGTTGACAACTGTGCCACCTGCCCATGATCTGGTCATGTGACTTGGGGCTTCCATGATCCCCCTGATCATGGAAGTCAGATCTCTTACATGATGGCTTAGGACACTAAATGTGAGTGACAAGGCAGAAGCTGCATTGCCTTTTATCCTTAGGCTTAGAAGACAGTGCCTCTTCTGTCATACTTGTCATAAATCTGCCCAGATATAGGGGACACAATGTAAACTCTGTCTCTTGGGGGATCAAGATCACATTTTAGAAGGGTACTTGGTACAGAAGATTGTTAGCAGTCATTTAAGGAAGTGTAATCTACCACAAGACTTCACCTAAAGTTAAACTGCTCCTTTATCCTATCCAATCTACTTTGGGAATATCCAAAATATCCCAAGTAGAGAGGATAGAATAAGCATTGTGGAAACATTGGCCAGAATCGGTACCAACAAACAATTTGTCAGTTGAAACAATAAATGTCAAGTAGGGCTAATAGGGTAGAAATATCAGTTTTATCATAGACTGAAATAAAAAAGGCATGGGTAGCAGATTAAAAAAAACTCGATAACTATAGCCTGCAGGGCATTTAATTCAGGGCCCACATCTTCACATAGTTTAATAACCTCACGGGCATCCTGTATTCTTACACTAAAAAATAACAGAGCTTTTAAATAATGACCCTGCCCAAATAGATTAAGTATATCTAGTATATTCCATGAAGGAAGGCAGCAAACTGTGTGACATTTTATAAAGATCTGCATTTGAAAGAGGCAGTTTAGAGGGATAAACACATTTATCTCACATGGAACAACTCATTTCTCAGCACTCATATCTGAATTATTACTGCTCACATAAAAAAGTCACACTCCTGATGCTATTGTTTGGATGGGTGGTGGGTGAAAGCACTGCAGATTGAATTTTCTAGAGCTAACACTCAAATTCCACCCACGATTACCAAGTTGGCACACACTATTCATTCAAATAGTTGTGTGCCAATGCATGCACACATTTGCAGACAAGCACCTGTTCTGGATATTTAATTTTGATCCTTATCTCCTAAAACTATTTTCAAAGAACTAAATGGCCTTGAGTACCAAAAGCTGCAAGACTGACAGAGTAATCAGAGATAGTTCCAAAGTTCATACACTCACCATAAGGAAGACCAATAGTTATACCCATTGGATTGCCCCTTAACAAATTTGCTTGCTATATAATTATGTGCACCGATGCATATAAAATGTCAGTTTACATTTCTTGAGTACACATCAGCTGACTGTTAAGAGGAGCCAACCACAGGAAAAAAGTCTGAATAGATCATGTGAATACTGACTGGTGCTACAGTTGATCAAGAGAGGACAATATTATATTATGAGATCATTAATTTAAAAAGAGATAGTTGTTGATAACTTTAAGTTTGGTGCTGATTTTGTTTAACCTCAGGACATTATGAAAAATTCCTTAAAAGTTGTTTTTCCTGTCCATTCACAACTTCATTTTTTTAATTCTCACAGTAACTGTTTTTCTCATTGAGCAATGGAAAATATTAGCTAATTCTATAAAGAGACTGACGAGAATATGCTGTAACACATAATTATTTATATGAGAGATAATAACTGATGGGATGCAAAAATCAGGTAAATAAGCAGGAAATCAAAGAACGCAGGGAATGCGGCATAACAAACAGACAAAACAATAGCGAAACTACATTGGCCTCTTCAATTATTTAAGAAAAGTTACATGAATGTTAAAAATGTCCATCCAAGTCTGAGCTTTATTTTTCTTTGTTTATTAAATATCACTATTGCAAAACTATTGGTTTTTTTTTTGTGTGTGTGTGTACATTGCTAGAGCCTGTGGGATTCTGAGTGGCTGGGGGTTACTATTTTGCTGAGGAGAGAACTGGTAGTAGTTAAATTTGAGAACTCAGGTATGATTATGGGCTTCATGCACAAGGCCCATACTCTCTAGAAAACAGACAACCAGAAAGACAAATACAAACATGACGTTAAGGTGCAAACAGGAACAAAAAATAAGAGAGGGAAAACATTACCAAAATCAGTTTGTGAGAAAGTATACCTCTAAATCATATACAACATTGTAAACCAACATTAACTCAATAAAAAAAAATATAATAAGGATCGTAGAAACCATTTTAAATATACCCAAAATCACAATAAATGTAAATGAACTGTTCAGTAGAAAGACAGATTGCCTGATTGTTTCTTAAAAATGTATTCTTCGTAAGAGATAGTCTAAAAAATAAACATACATCGAAAGGTTAAACGTAGAAAAATACTAACCAAAATAACAAAACATTGGTGTCCATGAAATTAACTTAAGTCAAAACAGACATTAAAGCAAACCTAGTACAAAGAAAGAAAAAGTATTACTGAATATAAAGAAGGTCTCTATTACATAATATTCTTTTTTTTTTTTAAGATTTATTTATTTATTTATTTTTACAAGCACTGGGTACAGTCAGAAGTACAGGAGGGTGAGAGAATTCACCAGAGCCAGAGTGGGGAACAGAACAGGCAGACTGACGAAGTATACTGCTGAGGGGAGCAGCGGGCGGCAGGAGAGGTCTGTGTGCCATGTGGGACCCTTGCCAGCGGCCAGGGATTGAACCGGTGCTGCAAAGGTTGCGGGCAGCTTCACAGCCCAGCGCTCAATCACTGCGCCACCAGGGGAGGCCCTATTACATAATATTCTAAAACATTAATCAGTATGGTGTAATAATTCCATATTTGTGTGTCCCTAATAAATAACTTGGAAATGTTAAAGCAAGAATAAACTGCAAAAATTATTAAGTTAGCAAAAATTAAAAATTAACAAAAATGAACATATCCATTACCATAGGATGAACTTTAAACACGCCGTCAATAAACTGATATTTCAAACAGACAAAAATTTTTAAAGAGAAAAATTTCAACAACAAAATCAAAGTGCTTGAGTTAATAGACATATACAGAAGTCTGGACAAAAGCATGAGAATATTTTTTTCTAAAATGCACTTGAGAAGTTTACAAAAATTATGTCATAAAATCAATTTTAACATATTTCAGAAAATAAACAGAACATGTTCTCAGAAGATACCACAACCAAGTTAGACATAAACACCAAAATAAATAAGCTAAAAATTCATATAATTTTACCTTTGAAAAATACATCCCCAACTTATTCATGGGATGTAGAAGAAATCATAGTAGAAAGTTTTTAGTACCTAAAGAACAAAGATGTTGCTATCAAAGCAAATACTCAAGGAGAAATACATAGTTTAAAATACTTCCAGAAACTCAATCAAAACAAAAAGACATCTTACTAAATGGGAGAAAATATTTGTATATTACATATCTGATGGGGGTTAAAATCCAGTTAATATCAAATATATAAAGAACTCAGAAAACTCTCCAATAAAAAAATCAAAGAACCCTACTAAAAACTGAGCAGAGTACCTGAATACCCTTCTCGAAAAACACACAGATGGCCAATAGGCACAAGAAAAGATGTTAATCATCTCTTATTATCAGAAAAATGCAAATAAAAACAACACCTGTGGGAATGACTATCATGTTAAAGACAAGGAATAGTGTGTTGAGAGGATGTGTAAAGAAGGGAATTCTTACACGCTATTGGTGGGAACAGAAATTGACATAGTCATTAAGTAAAACAGTGTGAAGACTCCACAAAATACTAAAAAATAGAAATTCTATATGATCCATTTATTTCCCTCTGGGCATTTGCCCCCAAAATACAAAAAAAAAAAAAAAGCTAATTCGAAGACATACATGCATCCCAATGTTCACTGCAGCATTATTCACAGTAGTTAAGAACTAGAAACTACCTAAGTGTTCATTGACTGATGAGTGGATAGGGAAAATGTGGGGGTGTGTGTGTATAATGGAGTACTAGTCAGATATATATAAAGATAAAATCCTACCATTTGCAACTATAGGGATGGACCCAGACAGTATTATGCTTATAGAAATAAGCAAGACAGAGAAAGACAAACACCGTATGGTTTCACGCGTATGTGCCACACAGAGAAAACAAACAAGCAGATGAACTAAATAAAACAAAAATAAGCTTTTGGACTATAAGACCAATTAGCAGTTACCAGAAGGGAAGAAGGAGGGGGTGGATAAACTGAGGAAAAGGTGACTATCATATAGTAAAGGACAGAATTGGACTTTTAGCAGTGAACTTAATGTAGTAAACATACATGTTGATTCTCAGCAATGAACATCTAAAATGTCACTTCAGTAAAGAAAAATAGTAAAAGTAAAATAAAATAAAATACCTTCAAAAAAGACAAACAAAAAATAAATCAGCTTTAAAAAGTTCTGTGCCTACTTCATAAAAACTAGTAGCTTCACCCAAAACTCCCATGCCCTGCTGCAGACCTGCAGTAAGTAGGACTCCATCATGCAAAAAGACTCAAAAATCACAAGTGATGATGTACTGAGTCATGTAGCCCTGAAACACAACTTGACCCTAAAGTGACACCCCAAAGTTTTCTTGGCTTGCACTTCTTCTGGGAAAGGAGAAAAAAGAGGGAGAGTTATGAAGGATTTTTTTAAACAATGTGAATAACTACAGAACTAGAAAAATGATTTTTTCTTTGATCCTTAATTGAACTAGTATCAATCTCCACCACAGTCAACCACGCATAACCATCCAGTTTCCAATTTGGAACTAGTTAAAAAGTAATGAGTTATATTTCACATCAACCATAACTAAACTCACAAGTTTGCCTCATCAGTTCGTTAAGTTATTAAATTGTATGTGTTTGGGGAAAATCACTTAAATTATGTTTCCTTATTTAATTTCCTCAAAATTAAAATTACAATGTATTTTTCTGCATGTTCTGTTGAGAGTGAATGATTAAAAATAGTACACAGGGTCTGATAATTACTGCTAATAGTTACTATTTCACAGTCTCTACTTCTGAGATACCTTTTAAAGAATGCAGCCAAAAAGCACTTGTCATAAGCTGGATTGAAGGTTTTAGCATGTCAGAAGGGAACATAGGTGAAATGTTGGTCAGCCTTGAAATCAGAGAGGGAAAAAAAAGAGTCATCAACACAATCATCAGTGGTGCCCATAAGAATAGAAATCTAAAGGATTTCTCTTGTTTAGTAAGATCAGCTACGTAGCCTATATATATCAGGCTAATAAAATCTAGCCCTCTTGATCTGGATGGTATTTTTTGTAGAATCAAAGGGTTCCACTCTCTCCTCAACATTTGCCACATTGTGGGGACATCTAACAATAACAATCAGGCCTTGCCCTCTGACATCACATCCATGAAGACCCTGCTAAGAGATAGATTTTATTCGTGAAATAAATCAAACAGTTGTGTTGCTGCTAATCCCCAAAAATAGGAACCATCAGAATTAAGTTTTATGGTAAGGAGTGTGAGAAATAGCATATAGTATATAAGTTAGGGCTTTGGACCTGGGTTAGAATTTCTGCTTCTAATTCTGGTTGTATTACCAGAGGCAAGTCATTTATGCATTTTCAAGTTTGTATCCTTATGCACAAATAAGGAGACAACACACAAGAAGAGGTGAGGCTTAGTAAGCGCATGAGCAGTGCAGAACATACTAAGCAAAGGATGAGCACTAGTAATTAATCGTGAAAGGAAAAGGAGTTCATCTGCTGCCCAGGTGTGACTGAGCAGGATGGACCTGAAAGGGGAGCGTTGGTGGAGAGCTGGCGCCCGCTAAGAGTATCATACGCATTCCAGGTATCTACTGAGATGTAGTATGAAGAATGGGGTACACCAGAAGAGGAATGAGAGACAGAGGATTTATCTCTCCACCTTCACAGTGGAGTTTCAGACCAGGTTCAAGAGGAAGAGAATGTTCTTTCAGAGTGAAGACCCAAGAAGATGCAGTTGTGCAGAGGTGCTGGTTAAGTCTCTGGTCAAAGAGCCGGGGCCCATCTTGAGACTTGACTGCCAGTGAAAAGCAAATTGCTTCCCATTATACACCTTATATTTCCCAGGCAGGACATACCTACTGAACGCTACACATAAATTCCAGATGAAAGCAGGGCATCTGTTTCCCAGTAATGTGACTTTCCCAAACACTGCTCACACAGATTTATAGTAATGTTGGGCAGCCATGCAAAAGGTTGCATTGTGTTCGGTAGTCTTGCTTCTAATTTCAGGAGGATTTCGGTTGAGGACCTTTGAAGTGGGAGCTTGAATCATGCATCTGTAAATTCCTCATTTTCCACAGTTATTAAAACACCCATCAGTGCCAGGGTTTCCCATTGTTCATTCACTCGCTTGGCACGCCAGCGTGGGGGTGGATGCCAACCACACAGCAGCCACAGAGTCACAGACAAATAGTAGGTGAGGCAGGCAGGCGTCATGGAGACTAGAGATTGCATGCCAAAGGGATACATACTTGGGACCAGCCACACTGTCACCTCTCAGAAGTCCTTTAACTGCTGTATACGTGTGTTGAAAAATCCTCCTGAATTATGTGAGAACACATGGGAAGGAACTGAGTTCGCTCAGGGATGACTTTTCTGCATCTAGTAAGGTTTCAATTTTAAATACCAATAAAAGCACTCATGCATACTAAGACTGGCAAACATTTTATTGTTCCTCACCAACTATTTTTGGCCTGGTCGTGGGTCAGGGAGAGAATACCCAGTAGGGTCTCCTAAGGTCATAGTCATAAGGCATATTTATAGTTTAGGGGATCAACCCTGGCAAAGAAATATGATTAGAACCAGAATAACATGTTTGCCTTAATTAGTTCTTTTCTTTGGAGTATAACACATTGTGTATAAAATACTTTGTTCATCCATACTCCAGATTGCCACTACTAATTATCATTACAATGCTTTAATAGTAATTTTCCCACCAGGAGAGTTCAAAAGTCTTCACCTACATTATCCCCTGTTCTTCAGAATATCCTTATGAAATGGCTGGAGGAAAGCTATTATTATCTCATTTTAACATACAAATAAATTGAGGCAAAAAACTAGATATTTAAACAGGGCATAGCCAGAAACTAATAAAACTAATTTCTAGGTACAGCTTGTGGAAACTGTTTCATTATACACAGACTGATTCCTACTAACTCCCTGCAACCATCTCTTTTCTGTAATGTAACTAGGACTAACTGCTCTGAGCTCCAGAGGTGATTATGTGGAGGCAGATCCATCCTAGGAAGGTTCAACAGACATATTCCCTGCCATCACAAAATGCCTATTAGCAGACAGATGAAGCAGCCTTTATAAAAGACAACCAAAACACACCTGAATTGTCTAATACAGTTAGGTAACAACAGTACTATTGACATTTTGGTTAATTCTTTGATGTGGGAGGCTGTCTCATGTATTCAAGATATTTACCAACATCCCTGACTTCCACCCACTAGTTGCCAATAGCATTTTCCCTAGTTGAGAGAACCAAAAATATCTCCAGACATTGCCAAATGTTCCCTGGTGAAGGAAAAAGAGAACAAAACCATCCTCCATTGAGAACTACCAGCCCAATCAATCAAAAACAAGTGATAATTGAATCTACTCTCAGCCTTACACTGTAACAGCCAAATACTAGAAACTAATAAATAACATGACTCTTACCTTATGAGTCTGAAGGAAGAGATGAAGTTTACATTCACACAAAACAGTCAGGGATCAGGAATTAAGAGTCAAATTATTATGCAAAGCAAAATTCTGAGTTGGGAAAGTCAAAATGGGTCAGAGCAGACTTCACATAGGGAGAACTTGAAAAATGTATAGACCTTGAAACATTAAATAATGAAAGACTTTGAACATTGCTAAAGAGAAAGCATTATGCATAAGGATGTGAATGCCAAAAGGTACATAAGAATATGTTGCCTATTTAGCAGTTGGTAGGAAATGGTCTTCTTGTAATGGATCAATGTCAACTAGGAGGGAAGGGCCAAAAATTGCTCAAAACTCTGCCCTGTTTTTAAGCTGTACCTGTTTAGAAGATATAAAAGGCAGACTTTCAAATCAACTGATGAAATAAACCTGGAATAGTGTGTAGAGGAGATGGAAAAATCCATCTTCAAAAAGAACCTAAGCATCTAAAGAAATGGATTGAATTTAATAAAAGGTTGTTTAATTACAACAAATTTAAGATTTGCATTTGCATTCAAAAAGCACCCAATTGGGGCCTCTCCAGTGGTGCAGCAGCTGAGCACTGGGCTGCGAAGCTGCCGGCAGCTTCTGCAGCACCAGTTCAATCCCCGGCCGCCAGTGAGGGTCCCACATCACATGCAGACCTCTCCTGCTGCGCCCACTGCTCCCCTCAGCAGTATACTTCGTCTGTCTGCCTGTTCTGCTCCTTGCTCTGGCTCTGGTGAATTCTCTCATCCTCCCATGCTTCTGACTATACTCAGTGCTTGTATAAATAAATAAATAAATCTTAAACAAAATAAAACTAAAAGCACCCAACTGCAGCAACAGAATATGGAGGTAGCAAGGCATAGCAAACCAAATGTGAAGGTGTAAACAGCAGCATGTTTACTGACAATCAACTATAAAATATTGCCCCACCAATGCACCTAAAAAAAAAATGCACTTAAATCTTAGGTTCCATTAACAGATGGTTAAATATTTAAAATGAGGGAGGTGACAGGAGACAAGAAAAACCTACAAACATGATAACTATTTTTTCATAGTTCAAGACCTTCTGTGGTAGGGATAGAATTAGGACCTACAATAAGCAAAAGTTATAATCAGACATTAAAAATCAAATATAAATGCTTGATTCAAACAAAAATTCAAACCAAAAAAATGACTTTCCTAAACTCAAAGTTGCCCAAAGATGTTCCTCTCAAAAGTAGGTTTCCATATAAAAATGTTCTCTAACCTAAACAAGATGACCATTGAGTAAGCTTATTATCTCCTATAAATCTCCATTTCTTCTACCTATAATTAGAGGTAAGAATAAAGAGATTTATGAGATCATGTGTGGCAAGAGGTTGGTATCTAGAAAGTAATTCAATAAATTGCATCCAATGCTTTTCATTTGCTTCTATAACCAACTCCTCACCCCTCTATCAGAAAACTCCAAGTATATCAACTAATGTGTGGAATTTCCAATATCCTTAACTATTATTGGAAGTAAAATCAGGATCTAATATATATGATTATAAGAACTGTAGGCCTAGAACTCCGATTTCTTAATTGCAGAGGTTAAGAAAGAGGTGACGTGGCATTTACTGCTTTCATGGTAATGTAACCACATAGTATAACCAACTTCTTGCATTTCCCAACTTACCTTTTATATGAAAGGCTTTTGTAACCACTTGCTTTCATACCCAAAGCATGTGAGCCATTATTCTCAGACTAGAATAACTAAGAACATAACAATCCCACTGTGTCCCTCCCTTAAGTATGACACCAGAAAACCCCAAGCCTTCACTCCCACTGACTAATGTGAGCATGCGCACTGCAGGCCCACACAGAGAGACTCTGGGGGCCTTCCACAATTCTAATTTTGTGTGGTTTTACAGCAGGTGTCAGCTATATTAACATCCCAGCATTATGTCCTGAATGTTTCCTCATGTCAGGACCTGATGTGGGTCTAATCACATCATGAAATGACTAAAAAACTACTCAGAATCTCAGAATAACCATGGCAAAATGAATGCAGTTTGTCTTTGGTGGGCATGGTCTACAAGAAATTACTCTGCTGGTTAATAGCAAAATACCTCCCCTGGTTGAAGGACTTCCAGGCTGTCATGGGAAACTGGTATACAATGCTAGGCTTTTTTCTTGACTTTTGGGAGCAGTCATTTGTTTCTTTACTTGACTTTGGTAAGGGCCAAAATTCCACCCTTGCTTGTCACCAGTCTCCTTAATGTATCTTTTATTCTAGTGTGGGCCTGGGAATAGAGTTCAGCACATGAGACCACCAAGCTCACAATGTCTACACCCATCCTGCAGCTGCACCATCCTGAAATAATGCCCACTGCACCCTGGTCCCCTCATGCTAGTGCCGGGCATGTCTAACCAAACTGGTGAGCTCCTTAGACTGTTCTGAGATATTTGCCTTTTATCACCCTGGCTCTCCAGCTAGGGTGTCCTACCTCCCTTCTACTCAAAGAATGAGTTCAAGTGCTACCTTCTTTTGAAAGTCTTTCATAGTCCATCTACCACTCCTTCCACTTAAATCTGTAAAGTTCCCTGAGGCACATAAAACTTCACCTTGTTTTATAATTACTTAGATGTTTACCTGCGACAGAGCTATTAGGCTGTTCTCCAATACCCACCTTTGCCCTAGCAACAGAAACTTGATAAATAGCTTGATAAATCTAGCCAGCTAAAAGACCAGATTTTGAAGTTAGGTGACTAAATCTTGACCATTCAGGTATAATGTAGTATAGAATACACCAAAAATATCAATGTGAAAGGAGAGAGTACACTTTTCTTCTCCCACCTTCTATGTCTTAGTGTATGGAAAATGGATGTGATGGTTGGAATTCTAGCAGTCATCTCGAACTACAAGGTTAATACCCTCACTATAGATAGGTGGAGAGGAAACCCAGAAGATCCTAGAACACTAAAGACACCAAGGAGCCTTTAAACCAATTCTAGACTGCCTCCCTCAAAACTCACATACAAGGCAAAAAAAAAAAATATATATATATATTTTATATATATATATATAAAATTTAAATGACTGATACAAATACCCAAACTTAATTCTAACTAATATAGGTCTCAATACCAAAATACAGCTGCTACACTAGCTGAAATTTGGGACTGGTTTAAAGGAGATGGTCGAGGGACCAAAAAAAATAATTCCAGACTGGAAAATTGCCAGTACTGGTAAAGTAATGGTTAGTAGAATTTTAGAAGGGATTAATGAAGGGTTGTGTTGTTAATGAAAATAGTAGGAAATTTTTAGAAAGCTAATATGTGTCAACTAATTCTTGACACTGTGGACAATATCCTACTCAGAGAGATGGACCCAGGCCAGAAGGAGCCAGTCTGTCTGCAGGATGGAGAGGAATACAGCTTTATTAAGAGCCTCTAGCCCAAAGACTAAGTTAACAGAGCCAATTTGGAACCTTTCAGGGTGAGAAAGATGACTGCTTCCTTACTTCAGAGTGTAGCTACTGTAAGGCAGGTGCTTAAGCAGCCTTCATAGAAAATAAGACTGATAATCCAATGTTTTTCAAGTACAGTAGTCCTCCCATATCTGTGGGAGATATCCAAGATATCCAGATACCCAAAGATATCCAGAAATACCCAAAATGTTTTTTTTGAAAACAAATGCTCTTTTTTCCTATACATATCTAAGGTTAATTTATAAATTAGACACATTAAGAGGTCAATAAAAATAACAATATAGCACTATAACAATATGCTATAATGAAAGTTATGCGAATGTGGTCTCTCTCTCTCAAAATATTGTAATAACTGAAACCACAGAAAGCTAAACTAGATAAGGGGTGGCTACTACAATTACTTTAGGAATTTTCTGTCAAACATGGAAACAGTGAACTAGCAGAGATCACATGCCAATTTTTCCGAATAGTCTCAAGTTGGGAGAGAGGGAGTGGCAAAGTGTAGAGTCCTGTGTGTAATAAACCAGAATCTTTAGGCTCAAAGACTGTAACATGGCAAGATCTCTGAGGCCAGTTACTCACACCTGGGATGGATTAGCAGCAACCCTCTCAGGTTTGTAGGGAATTGTATTGCTAATGAAACTCCAAGCTTAGTCAGCAGCACCAAGACAGTCCAATCTCTAAAACAATCCCTGAGTTCTCAAACTTAAGAGGTGGGGTAGAAATGAGCCCCCAAGATGAGTCTGTTCTCTAATATTCACCTTGGAAAGACAAAGTGAGAGTGGCCCTGGAAAGTACCCCAGGGGTCTAAACCACAGGGCATTGAGGACAATGACAATGGAAATGACTCCACTCCCTGGACTTAAGCCCAACATGATTTAACAATTGCTATAGTCTAGAATCTTTGGTCTGCATGGGAGTTATATTTCAGGCATTGTGTTTCTACTCTACCTTTGAATATTGGTTATGAAGGACAAATAATTTTTGGCCAGACCACCATAATCAACACTATTATCTAAGGGAGCCAATTGCACATATGTAGAAATGCCTTCACCCCGAATTAGAGGCTTTCACTGTATTGTATTTGGGGGCCTCTTTACTGGAGAAAGGCCTGATGTATGAGAAGAAAGGAAAGCATGAATATTTAGGAAGTCAGAGGAGCAGAGATCTGTCTTTTCCTACTTAGTTTTTTTTTTTTTTTTTTTTTTTGGGTGCTAGAACCCTGGTCATGTATCCGATTGAATAAATGATTGGAAAAGATTCGATGCTTTTTATTAGAGTTATGCTTTAGGAAGATTAGTCTATTAACAATAGATAATATTCATTAAAGGAGGGAAACTCTGAAAGATGGAATTCTGGCTAGAAGGTTATGACAAGATTCAAAGGAACCCTAAATAAAGCTGGACATAAGGAAAATAAAAGAGAAATGCAAACATAGATGCTGTTCAATTTGGTGATGAGGCATAAGAAACAGAGAAAAGGAAAACGTAAAAACTGTGACTCCTGGGTTCCATTTAAATGTCTAGTCAGTAGTCATGTCAGGAACAGAAACAAGGAAATCAGGAGGAAGAGTAGGGTGACAACAACCAAGATGAGCCCGGCTTAACGGATAAGTGTGTGCTGCTGGTTAAGATATAGACTCACTGAGGACAGAGGGAAGTAGACTGCATACTGAAAAATCATCTGCCAAGGATACTTATTAAATGGAGACATAAACAACGATCATCAAGAGAAAGAGTAGAAAGCCAAGACCTGTTTAACATAATAGGGAAGTCAAATCCAGACAGTGGTTCTCAAAGTGTCATCTTCAGACCTACAACATTAACATCATATAGTGCAATCAGGTGCACCATGAGCCTCTCCCCCCTCCCAAGCTCTTATGTTGAAGTGCTAACTCCCAGCATCCATCTCAGAATGTATTTGTAAACTATGCCTTAAAGAGATGATTAAGGTGTGGGAACTTCTTTACTCACTCCCCAGTCATGTTGGCAACTGGGGGCTATCATGCACTAAGATAGAAAAAAGGTGTCTACCAAGAAGGAAAAAAAAAAGGTCAGTGGAGTTTCTCTAAACTGGCTGTGGAAAGAACATGCTGGAATACAAGCAGACTCCAAAATTTTTCAGGTAAGTCAAAGTGAAACTAGTTGTCCTTACCAACAACTGCCCAATGTTGGGGAAGATGAAATAGAGTGACCGTCAAAACTAGTGTCCGTCAAAACTAGTGACCGTCACTATGTTGGATGGGGTAGCAGTGATGGATTGGACATATGAAATATTACTCAGCGATCAAAAAAGAAAAACTCATGCCACTTGCAGCAACATTGGATGGAGCTGGGAGGAATTATGCTAAGTGAAGTCATAAAGAAAAAGAGAAATATTGAATGTTTCGACTTATAGAGAAAACAAACAAAAGGTCAAGAAGAAAGACAAAACTTGCAAGCTGAGCATAGATCTAAGGCATACAGCAAGGGAAGGGGATCGAGATGGGTCAAAACAGGGGAGGAAAGAGCCCAAGGGACGGTGGTGATAGTTCATGGGTGTTACAGTGATGGGAGAGCTACAGGGACTACACCTGAAGGGAGTAACCAATTACTATACAAAAACAAACAACAAAATAAGTAAATAAATTTAGAAGAAAAAAACAACAAAACAAAAAAAGCATTTTCTCTTTCTTGTCCTCTTTTCTATTCACAGCACTGCCCGTTTTTATGTATGGGAGAAGAAAACTTCCACTTGCTCCATAAATGGATCCAGAGAGATTATCCTCAGAAAGGGAAGGGGGAAAAAAAACAACTGCCAGAATGCTTTTTAAAATAACTGTCTGGGGCCTCCCCGGTGGCGCAGCGGTTGAGCACTGGGTTGTGAAGCTGCCCGCAGCCTCTGCAGTGCCGGTTTGATCCCCGGCCGCCGGCAAGGGTCCCACATGAAGCACAGACCTCTCCTGCCGCCCACTGCTCCCCTCAGCAGTGTATTTCGTCAGTCTGCCTGTTCTGTTCCCCGCTCTGGCTCTGGTGAATCCTCTCACCTTCCTGCGCTTCTGACTGTACCCAGTGCTTGTATAAATAAATAAATAAATCTTTTTTAAAAAAGAAAAGAAAAGAAAGAAAGAAAGAAAACCCTTAAAAAAATAAAAATAAAATAACTGTCTGGGGTAAGAGGGGAGGAGGTACATTCAGTTAAAATGAGTATCTATTGGACCTTAATCCAATCTGACTGATGTCCTTTTTGGAAGAGGAAAGTTGAACACACACAGAGACACTAGGGATGCCCACACACGCAGAGGGAAATGCAGAGGCAGCAAGCAGGCGGCCATCTGCAAGCCAAGGACAGGCCTCAGAGAAACCAACGCTGCCAGCACCTTGATCTTCTAGCATCCAGAGCGCTGAGAAAATAAATCTCTATTGTTTAAGTCAACCAGTTTATGGCATTTTGCAAAGGCAGCCCAGCAGACCAAAACATATGGGAACTTGCAGGAAGGTAAACTCCCAGGGTCCACCCTAGACTTACAGAATCAGAAACTCTGGGGATGAGGCCCAGCTATCTGTATTTTAGCAAAGCCTCCAGGTGATTCTGATGCACTGTTTGAGAATCACTAGCCTCAACTATTCTGGCTAAAAACAATGAAGTCAAAAATAATTTTCACTTTTATCTCAGTTGTCATATTCTTTACATAGAATTCTTTAAATAAAGTAGAAACATAAATAATAGTGTCTTAAATAATCAGCTTCAGTTTTCATCAAAACTAATTCAAGTAATAGTATCAACCAAAGCTCTCATTACGGTATGACTACTGATTCCTATACTAGATACCAGTGGTTCCCAAATTTTAGGATGCCAAAGAATCACTTAGGGAGCTTGTTAAACACAGTTTCTAAAACTTGATTCTATTAGTCAGTGTGGAATTCAGGACAAATATTTTAATAAGCATCAGATACTCTTGATGCAGGCATCAATAAACCACACATTTTTTTTATTCAAGCCAAGTAGCAGAAAAATTACAACTGCTATCTAGATGAGTTGAGGTAATTACAAAGATCAAGCAAAGAAATTTGAATGGCTTAGAAAAAACTCCTAAAATATTATCTGAATTAATTCTCGGTCATTCCAGACAATCTTTTTCTCAGTTGATGCCAGGTAATCATTATTGCAGAGATGCTGTAAGACTATTCATTCACCCTGGGAACGGTGACTTCAGAGACTGAAATTTCAGGTAACAGGGTCTGACTAATGATCCTCAAACCCTCCCACCACTTTCTGATGTCACAATTTCAAGTTCTGGTTGCATCTAAAGAAGCCACATCAAGGCAGGTCACTAACAGTAACATCAAACAAATTTGATTTTTTTTGGATCTCAATCCTAGACCACTTCCGGTTCTCCAAATAAAGAAAGTTAGTCATCTTTCTTACTCCCCTATTGTAATAAAATACAAAACTTTACTTTTTGTGCAACTAACATCATCTCAAATAACACCAGGAGAAAATACTGCTTTTTAACACAAACTAGTTTTCTGTTATGTGCTCAAAACAGGGAAATAAGATATGCAATACTCTTGGTTAAATAAAATCATTTAAGGATATTTTAAAATATCTCCCAACATGGCAGTAAGTATGTGAGAAAAAAATGAATTGAAATGGATTAGAAGAACCTTTTACTAAAACAGTAAATACCCTACTATTTCTCTTGAACAGTAAACTCTAGTTAGCTGTCCTTTCTGTTGAAACAGTTCATCATTTTAAGGTTTTTCCTCTATATCCACCTTCCCACAGACAAAATTTATATTCAAAACTTCCAATGTGACAATGGGGAGTCGTTGATACAAATAAATTAATCCACTGGTCTCCAGAGAACCCAACCCACATGTCTTCTTTTCTGAGAAAAAGTCATTTTATGTCTCACAGTCAGCCATGCCTTCATGCTACGGTAGCTGTGACAACTCACTGCTGTTAACATCCAATATGGAAACCTCAGCTGAAACATTAACCATGCTCTGGGGTTAATGGGAGAACCACTTGAAAGCAGGGTATAATATAATATTGTCTAGTATCGGATCATATCACAACGTATCTTATCGTATCATATTGTATCCCAGGCTGGTGGGGTAATTGTGAAGCCATGTCTCTCCACTGGTGGCTGAGCCTATTGTGACTCACTTGACCAAGTCACACAAGGCTACTCCCTTTTCCAACCTTTCTGTGTCCCTCTACAATCCTCTATTAGCCCTCCCAGGTCCTAGGAAGGACATAACACTTTTCTCCACAGTCCTGGTCCCATTTTGGTTAGTTAATTCTACTATTTTAACCAGACTTAGTGACTTCCTACCGACTCCCTATGGGGGGAGCTTGTAGGTCAAGGAGTTACCGAAAGGGAGGGGGGGCGAGTGGGTGCTTAAACTCTGTTCACTGGGGACACTAAAGCTGAAGCCACTGCCATGAAATGACTCTTTTTCTCAGAAATGAAGACAGGAGGAATCTTTATTCCTCCTGTTAAAATAACTTTGATTTTTTTCTGTAAGAATCAGTAACTGGCCTTATCATGCTCCATGCACTTACCTTTTTCCTGGCCTGATTTACTCATGAAAGAGGCCTCACACTGAAAGCCACCACCTCAGCCTGAGTCTTCCCAATCAGTATCCATCTACCACATATTGTCTTTCTACCTTCAAGTTTTTCCCTTGAGTTCAAGGGTGAGGGATATTTATTAAAAAACTAGAATTCTAGAAGAAATCACTTTATAGACCATCATCAAGCCATCAATCTATTCTGGAAAAGAAGCCATAGAATCATATGTAGAGCAAGTGTCCTAGACCCAGTAATGACCCTGCTTCCAAAGCATGAGAAGTGGAGACAATAGCACTGTCGCTTCTTTTAGACAGAGGTGGTCCTGAGAACTCCTAACACAGGGCACTACATATCAGTGTGAAAGAAAACAGATGAAAAAAGACTAATAGACTATGCTGAAAAAGAAAAAAATACAATAAAAGAAAAATAACGATGCCAAAGGAAAGAGGCAGAAAGACTGCGGCTGAACGGGTGTGATTATGAAAGTTCATAAAGGAACAATGAAGTAACTAAAAGGCAGGTCTAATAGTGTTTTCTTTAAGCTATCCTATTTAATTCATTTTATCAGTCAGTAAATATGTATTAAGTTCCAACAACCAGGTTCTGTGCTAGACAGCAAATAAGATAAATACAACCCCAGCCCTCATGGAGATTATAGTCTTGATAGAAAAAGACATGTAAAAATAATTATCCAAATACCTATATAATGTTATCAAGGAAAAGTACAAGGTGCAATGAGGGTGTGTAACTGGAGTAACGGATTAGAGTGGGCGAGGTAGGGCTCCCTGACGAAGTGACATTTAGACAAACCAGAAGTGTGAAGAGGCAATCCTAGTGTGGAGGAAACGAGAGGGGAGACTGTGGAGAGGCTCTAAGAAGGGAGCAGCCTGGAGTACTCTAGAAATTACACCAAGGACAACACGACTGTGAAAGAATAAGCAAGCAAGAGGAGTTGGGGTTAAGAAGAACAGAAAGGCAGACAATCAAGGCCTTATAGGACTCACGACTTGGGTCTTTGCCTTGTTGATTAACAGAAGTCATTCATGGTTTCAGCAAAATGACTTCCGATTTGGCCACTAGAGTTGCTGTGTGGGGAAATGACTGGGGAAGACATGGTGGATTAGGAAAACCCCATTAATTGTAATTCAGGTGAGAGATAAAGGTGGTTTGGACAAGGAACACAACACTGGACAGATTCAAGATAAACACTAGATACGATGTAAGTCAAAACATGGGATTCCTCAGTTAATATGTTTATAACCATTCAGTGACTTTCCACCACACTAGAATAAAATTCCAAACTCCTTGCCATGGGCACAGGTCCTCGGACAATTTGGCCCCTCCATATCTCCCTAGCTCTGCCAATGCCACTCATCCCTTGGCTCACAGGGCTGCAGCCCACTTGTCAATATTTTGGTTCTTAAACTTTCCACTTTCTTTCCTTTTTGTCTATCATTATGTGCCCTCAAGATTTTTTCTTCATTATTCACACCTCATGTCCACAGGCTATCATTGTCCCTAAATCTAAAGTAAGTTTTTATCAACTTCACTACTTTCTGTCTCATTCAATATTTATCAAACATCTACCATATGAAGCACTGAACAAAACAGGAAAAAAAAATCACTGCCTTTGTGTATGTATATTGGTGGTGGGTGGTGGGAGTGAAAGAGAAAGGCAAATAATGACATGCAAATAATATGTAAATAGTAAGCAAATACAGACTATATTAGCACGTCAGAGGAGTATATTAAGTCTAAGGACACACAGAGGAATGTAAGTTTGATCAAGACAGGACTCTTGTCTGTCCTACTCATCCTTATATGCCTAGACCTTGGTAAATATTTTGTTTAATGAGTCAAAACATGAAAGGAAGCAAAGATTCAAAGAGCTCTACCTGTCAGCTTCCATGCCAGTCAAGTAAAATCAATGTACTTGATCTGAAACATTGTTGAAGATTTTCCAGAAAAGCTTGTATTTTTTGGCAGAGAACGATGAAAGCTAAGGTTTTGGTTTGCCCTGCACACACTCTCCTTTCCCATTTTCTAGTGATAAACTCTTATTTATTGAATCTTCCCTCCTACCTTCCTCAACCCCATGCCCCCAACAGGCACCTCCTCAGCTGACCACACTTTCACACTACTGTGGTCTAAGAGTGACACTGAGATGTGTGTGTGACCCAAAAGGTGCCAATCAGAGCTTTCAGAGGTTTTTGATTTTGTTGCTCTTCACAAACAATGTGAGCTGACTGTGCCAACTTCACTCCCATGTAGGGAGATCCTGCTTGAGAATGAATCCAACGCAGAGAAAGCAGTGACAACAGAGGAGAAAGAGAAATGGTTTTATAATCGCGTAAGAACTCTTGGACCCCTGAATTCCCTAAGCCAAGTTCATTCTGAATTTCCCAGTTAAGTGGGACAAAAAAAAAACTTAATTTAAAATGTTTTTCTGACTCTTACAACTTAGTCTTTTTTTCATTGTATCATTTTTTTTAAACATTTTTTTTAATAGAGGCATGTTTTTTTTTATTTATTTGTTTGTTTGTTTGTTTTGTTTTTTTGTTTATACATGCACTGGGTACAGTCAGAAGCGCGGGAGGGTGAGAGAATTCACCAGAGCCAGAGCGGGGAGCAGAGCAGGCAGAAGGACCGAGGTACACTGCTGAGGGGAGCAGCGGGCGGCAGGAGAGGTCTGCGCGCCATGTGGGACCCTCCTCCAGTGGCCGGGGAGCAGCCGGGTATCGAACCGGGGCCGCGGAGGCTGCGGGCAGCTTCACAACCCAGCACTCACCAGCTGCGCCACCTGGGAGGCCCTCATTGTATCATTTTTAACTGAAGTAACATTGGTTTACAATACTGTGTATGATTTAGACAACTTAGAGTCTTTATTGAATATATTCACCAAGCAAAAGTTTAAGAGAATTAATCAGGAAACTGAGAAGAATATTGTCTTTCTCTTTAAACTATGCATCTTCCTAAACAAATAACTTTTGAGTTAATATCTAATGGCCTGGTGACTGTGGAACCATGATTAATTCTATATGATATGTTTGTTCAATTCACAAAACACATAGAGAGTGTTTACTATACCCCAGGTTCTGTGCTAGGATCTAGGTATAGAATGTTAGCATGCCAAATCCTTGTCTTTGCTCAGAGGATATAAATAGTAATAAATTTTGTTTGAAGTAATATAAATAGAGAAGCTCAGTGTGTAACGGGAGTTCAAAGTAGGGAGTCCAGCCTAAGGGTCAGAGGGATGGGGTACTTAGGGCAGCCTTCAGAGGAAGGGATGCCTCAGTGAGACCCAAATTATTACTAGGATTTTGTCAGACAAAGCAGAAGAAAAGAAGAAAAAAAATTTTAGACAGAACACCTCAGAGACCTAGAGATAGAAGGATCTTGGGTCAGGAATGTTCAAGTGTGAAAATATCAACAGTGTTTCAGGAAATGCCTCCATGGAATCACCTGCCACATGACCTTGTAAAGGTCACATTCAAATTTTAGCATTTGCACTTCAATGACACTTTCCCTTTCAAAGTACACACTCCCACAATTGATCTTTTCCTATGTCTTTATTAACCAGATACAGCTAGGATGAAGCACTTATTTTTCTGTCTCATTACAGAATAGGAATGATCACATTTCTATCAAAGCCTGTAAATGTTCAAACATTCAAACTGTGTTTATAACTTTATTGAAGTAATTTCTATATAATCCTCCTGAAGATGAGGTTTCAACTGCACGGCAGGCATGCTGTCTAAATCTGACAAAGGTTATGCCTTACACCCTCTGCAGAACATTATAATCATATATTCCAATAATAAGGTTCTGTAGAGATGAAGTGATTGTTTTATATAACAAGATCATATATCTTCCAGCTGGAATAAAATGAGATTTTGAAAACAAAGTTATTGTATTGTTAAATGGGACATAGAAAAGACATTTTTCCTCAGAATGTTTGTTATGAATTTAAACAGAAAATATTTTTATGGGAACAGCAATAATAAGTTATGAACAACTCTATTTCACCAAGTTTTTTTTTTTTTTAATGAATCAATATTTTTGGTTGTGAAGCACATTCTTCTAACTTGATGTGTTAATGTTCCATAAAATATCTTTTAGTTGAAATACTACATCACTCATGACTTTCATTTTGCCTAGAGAAGGCCAAATCATGTAAATTTTGTGCAAACCACTTACTTCTTTTAGTATGGAAGATCACTAGTTCACACTTGCTAAAAATATATGCGCCCTCTCCACCCACCCCACCCCCTGCCAAAAAAAAAAAAAAGCCTCTCCACCCACCCCACCCCCTGCCAAAAAAAAAAAAAAAAAGCCTTCCAGAGACTACCTCACGACACTTTAGTCCTATTATAAACATTCTATGGACTTTGAATTGAGCAAATCACCAACCAAATTGGCAAATGGTAATATCACTGTCTGCTTTTCATAGAGAGAAGTGTTTTGTTTCTGTTGGATACATTTTCAGGAAGTGAGGTAAAGCTCAATTTTCCCCCAGGAAAGTAAGCCTAGGGCATACTCAGAACCGGCTTGATGAGGCCATTGTTTGAAAGTAGAGGGAGGTAGTAGGTAGTATGATGAAACCAAGATAAGATTGAACTCAAAAGTAATAATGAGTGTTAATGTTCAGTCATTGACGTCAAGAAGAAATGTCTATAGCATATGGCTTTAGGATTCATAAATTATGATGGATCATTATAGGTGTTTCTTCCTCTTCTCTCCATTTGTCCCTTCATATAAAAATAACCTCCTCCCATTCTGCTGTTCCCTCAAAAAAAAAAAAAAAGAGGGAAAAGAAAGTTATTTTGAAATACTTGCCAAACATTAACTGAATTGAAAACAATCAAAAAATATATTAGATAAATTGGCAGGAGTCTCTTAATGCCCGTATTTCATACCTTACTGTTATGGTTCTAGCAATAACAGGAGAAGGAGAGAAGGAAGTTCTCATTCCTCCCTGAAGGTATAATTCTTGAAGAGTGAAGGAAAGAAATACATTCCTTGAAGGTTCTAGTTACTTCCCATTTACCAATTAAGAGACTTTAAAATTACTAAAAACCCAAGCCTCTAGAATTTCCTGCACTTTCCCCTAGTGTCAGGGAAAGCAACCCCCAAAGGGCCTAGTTCGTAAGCAAGAAGAATTTAGTCCCTGGGTAAAACTTGGCTTAATGAAATTAATTTGGCTGTGCCAGAAATGTTTGGAAAATATTTTATTGTTTTTATCACTTATATAGGAGCCAATTATTTTGCAATTATTAATTAATTTGTTCTCCCTCAGCTCCATATCACTGCTATGCCCTAAATGGCTTTATGAGATGCAATTTATCCACTTTACATAGAGAAACCAACACCTCCAAGAGGTCACTGAAGCACTCAATGTTACCCAAGACATTGGGGAAGAAAGTAGCCCTGAACCCCAGTTCTGGCTGTCCTTCCCATCTAGAATCTCTCTGTATTTATAACAATACCTGGTGTTTATATAACAACTTTTATAACATTTAGCAAATGCTTTCAGCTTTTATCTTATTTAATCTAAACCATGGCCCCTTAAAAAAGATGCAGCAGATATTACAAATTCCAAACTCACAAGAAGAAAATGAAACTTTAGAGAACCCATGTAAAAACCCAGAGGAGTTCCATGTCAAGAGACCGGATGCAATGACCTCTATAGCATTAGGTCTAAACGATGGCCTCTGAAAGAAAGTTTAAGTGAGTCTACTTTGGGCCATCTCCACATTAAGGCACCAACTCATTATCTTCTTTCATTTAGACTCTTGCAGTTCTGACTTGATGTTTCTCCCTGCTTCCATTCTCCCCTTCTAGCAAGCACTGCCAGTGTGGTCTTTTTATATCATTTACCAGATCATGTCACTCCTCTGATTGAGTGTAGAATTACTTTAAACTCACCATGTCCTATAAAGCCCTCTATGATCTATCTCCTGAGCACCTCACCCACTTCAGGTGATGCCAGCCACACAAGACGTGTGAGCATACCAAACCTATGCTATCTGCAATATACTATATATGCTCTTCAGTTTGCCTGAAACAGTGGTCTCCAGGTCCAGTTCACCCCAATGCAATAATTTGGGGATTAATGAATGTAATTATTCTGGGTTGGCTGTCATGTTTCAAATGTATGTGTCCATGTACACCAAGGAGATCTTTGCACCAGAGAGAAAAAGAATGCTCCTCAGTAGAGCTGGAGCCTGGCAGTATTACTTGTCTTAATGCTTTTTTTTTTTTTTTAAGATTTATTTATTTATTTATACAAGCACTGGGTACAGTCAGAAGTGCAGGAGGGTAAGAGAATTCACCAGAGCCAGAGCGGGGAACAGAACAGGCAGACCGACGAAGTACACTGCTGAGGGGAGCGGCTGGCACGGCAGGAGAGGTCTGCGCACCATCTGGGACCCTCCCCGGCCTGCCGTGATCCAATTGGCACTACAGAGGCTACAGGCAGCCTCGCAGCCCAGACCTCAACTGCTGCGCCACCAGGGGAGGCCTTCTTAATGCTTTTTAATTTTTCTAAAATTTTAATAGAATTTGAGTCACGGAAGGGTGTAGTATCCTGCGGTAGTCAGAGAATGCAGGAAAATGATGTTTTCTTTTTCCCAAATTGCCTTCTTTTTGCACCTATTGCATATTCTGTGTACTCTTATACGTATGTCACTTTCTGGGCCGTCCTTGATTAAAATAGTCTCTTCAATCATTCTTGATTATTATATCAACTGGTTTTATACTTGCTAGCACAATTATTTGAAATTATCTAGTTTACCTTCTCTTCTCTATCTCCATATACTACATCTATGATAACTTACCTGGAGTGTCCTGTTCCTTGGTATTCTTTATCATTAACATTTTGACTAGTATATAATTGACACCGAAGAAAATCTTTTGAATGAATTGATGAATTAATAAATATGACAGGTATTTTTTATATTTATCCTATAGATCTAACCATTTAATTTCATAGATACAAATATATGATTTACTAATTCCCTACTGATCAACAAGTAGGTTATTTGCAATTTTTTGCTATTATAAACCACATAGAAACAAAGAAATTTGTTCCTAAAATGTCCTGTATTTGTGCAAATATTTCTGTCAAAAGGAGTCAAAGGAATGGAGGTCTTGAACTTAGCTATTATCAAATAATATAATCTTTAATCTTCCTTTGGTATATCAGGACCAAAATGTGGTCTGTTTATTGTTTTCACTAAGACTGTAGATTTTAACCACTACAATCCATTCATGAAATCTCCTATTAATGCCCACAATGAATGAAAAAGGTCTCTAACTATACAAATTTCTATTTTATAATGTGACCAAAATTCCATAGTGACAATTGATCATTCACCACATGATTCCATTTCATGCTCAAGGACAGCACATACTTATTTAATACAAATTAAATACAAAACTTGTCAACATTTTTTATGAGAAATCTATGAGAATCTAGACATCCTCAGTAGTCCACTGTGGCTCTAAATTTCAGGCTCATTGCACTGCCCAATAATCACATAACAGTATTTAAATCATTTGGAAAGACTTATAGTCTGTAAATCTGATTTTCCTTGCTTTATAATTACCTCCCAAACTGACTGAAAAAGAAAAGAAACTACTACTTGAAGAATTAACAAAATTGACTCCATTATCTTGCCCAATTAACTCTTCTAGTTTCTGCAGCTGAGGAGAACGCCTCAAGGGCTTTGTCAATCAGGTTTAAATCTCTCAGGTAAATCCAAATTCTCATTTAAAAGTATTCAAAAGAAAATTAAACCTCAATATGGCCTCCTGCTTGTCCTGCTGGGAGAGCTGGCACTCTCAGATTTCAATTTCTCAGTCTCTTTTCATGAAAAGTGTTTTTAAATCTCGGAGTAATATAATCTTTTGTGATTGGATTGATCTCACTTTTGAAGAAAGTTCTCTCTGGCTTTGCAGAAGATGCCTGCTAGTGCAAAAATGACAACTGCAATACCTTCACCCTTCGTCCCCTAATGCAGTCCACTTTTGATGATGGGTTTGGCACACAAATAGATGAACATCACCATGTTGAGCTGGCATTTGTGACATAAACATTATTGGTCATACTGTAGATCTGGAGTAAACCAAAGTTCCAATCAACTATTTGCTCCTCCATAAACTAGATAAAAAAATAAATAAATAAAGACCGAGGTTTCCAGTGCTGAATATTTGGTGTCTGCCAGAGATAGTTCATTCTATTTATTTTTTTAATTTCCTCAAAAAACACTTTTACTCAACCCTAATTCTAGCCCTAATGCTTACCCTTTTGTATCTTGACTATAGGTTCAAGCATCCAGCCCTTAAAATGCCAAGAGTAAGAACTTTACACATTAGGGTAAATTTAAACACACTTCCTCTTATTGAGAATCACTAAAATACTGTGCCTATAGATGGAATAGACTTGGCCCACTTTCCTGTTTAGCTAGGAAACAGGAAAGTTTTAAAGAGAAGACTCTTCTCTTTAAAAATGTGTTTGCATCTTCGACTTTCTAAATAAGATATGAACCCAAATTCCAGCCTGACCAACATTTCAAGCGTTTGGATCTGCCTTTCCTTGAGAAAGTTGAATATCTATTCTCAGAACAGTTTGTAGGGTATAAGCTTAAACTCTTATTCATTCAGTGATCTTGAAAACCTATGTTCTCTGGGGTCTTTCTCCCTGTGGCTCCTGAACTCTATGTCTTGTCAGACTCAAAAACTCAGTTCAGTTTTTCAAAGGCTTTCTCCTTGGGTTTACATATTTCCCCTATTGCACACCTCCACCCCACAGTAGGCAAGTGTATTTTTTTTAAAGATTTAGTTATTTATGCATACAAGGACTGGGGTACAGGCCAGAGGTGTGGGGGGTTAGAGGATTCACCAGAGACAGAGTGGGGCACAGAACAGGCAGAATGACCGAAATACACTGCTGAGGGGAGCAGCGGGTGAGTCAGGAGAGGTCTGCTGCGCCATGTGGGTTGCTCCCTGGCAGGTTGGGGATCAAACTCGCACTGCAGTGGCTGTGATAGCCTCATAGGTTGCGTTTTAACCCCTTGCACCAACAGGGAGGCCCAGCAAGTGTATTAAGCAAGAAAAATACCACCTTATAGAGGGACTCCAGGTCTCCTTTTAAAGCCCACCCTCTACCAGTGCAAAGTTCAAAGTCAGTCTCATGCCTCTGCTCAAATTAGCAAACATCTAAAAGTGGCTGCAAAAATGACCACCTCTCAGCTTCTCCCTTGCCCAAAGTCTTATCAGTTCCTCTGTGCTCACTTCTTCAGCAGCAATCAGATGTCTTCAAAGAGATGATATGCACATTTTATCTAACTCTTTTAGTTAATCTACGGAGGAGCACCAATTACCTACCATAAACTACTCTTTCCCACTTGGAAACAAATTTTAAAAACCATAAAACAAAAGTAGTTCTACTCACAAAAGGATTATAAAACTCAAGTTCATATTACTAATAAGTTAGTAATCTAGTTATTCTTTTAATCTTCCTTTGTTATATACCAGAGCCCAAAATGTGGTTTATTGTGTTATTTTCTAAGTTTAGACACTCTATGCTAGAAGTACTCACCTAATTCAAATGATTCAAAACTGCGTAGGCATTACTTGGTCATATACCTTGAGTCATATTCTCTACTCTTGAGTGAGAACAAAAACATAAATCACAAGTCACCCCAAAACTGTCCCATAAGCAGGAAGATTCACATTAGGATTATCCCAAAAGTCCAATCATCTATTTAGAATGCATCAGTAGTATGCTTCCCATAGGATATTTGGAAATTACCACAACTGGAAACTCTGAGTTGAACCTTGCTTTCTGATCTAAAACTAGTTGGTCATTGCACAGCATTACAGAAATTCAATGGAAGAGGTATGAGGTTCTTGGAATATAAAATTACCATTCTCCATTTACGAAGAAAACCCACTAACTATAATTGAAGTTCTGACTAAACTTTGAAAATGATCCCTAATCCTGGCTTAGATAGCCCCAGTTACTTTTAAATAATATCCCTGAAACATGAAGCCTTCTAAAGAATATTATTGTTTCACTCATCATGAAGGTAGACCAGATGTTAAGATTCTTCCTTCCTCTAATCTTCTATGATGTGAGCTCCTGTTCACCCACTAGGCATATGCTAAGCATTTATTATGTACAAACATCGTACACAATGTCTTGAGGTATTTAAAATGAGGTCTTTGAGAAGCTTACTGTATCTGTTTTCAGGTCAATTTTACTCAAATACACGTAATGGGAGTACATGCCTCTTAAATTTCCCTGGCCTTATCAGCCGCCCACGTTTCACCTAAAAGTTGTCAAGTACTGTTCCATTTTCCTTTGCGCAAAAGTCTGATATCACTGAGTTCTAAGTCTTCACTAACTGCCAGTATTGTTATCAGAGAATCTTAATTCTTTCTATTCCTGAAAAAAATTCCAGTTGACACTTTTAGGTAGGAAAATTACTGAGAACTTAGCATTTGATCTTCACAATAGCACAGTGATCCCAGAGACACTAATCCAATGATTTAATTATTTATTTATTTGACACCTTTGGGAGCTGTTTTCTGAGCTTATACTGCTCACAAGGATGACAGTCTAATGGAAGAAAAAGGAAGTTCTAATCAAGTGGAAACAATTGGAACTCTAGGAGCCAGAGAAGGAATCTCTATTTCCAAGGGGACTGTCATGAGCAGGGGAGGCTTTGGGTAGCACTGAACCTGAGCTGAGGTGGGAGCAAAGAGCATGCATTGATTGGTGACATTGAGAAGAGGAGAGGAGAGTGACGGTGCATTCCAGACAAAGGAAACAACAGTTTTTCAACAAATATTTGTGTTGGAAACTAGAAACCCAGCAGTGCCATATGTTGCATTAATTATATTTGTGTCCAAGGCTACAAAGGCAAGGAACAGATTATAGGATAGCATCAAGATATTTCTGAACCCCACTCTTTTGCCAAATGATGTTCTAAGCATTTTGCTTATTATAACTTATTTAATTCTCAGGACAATTGAGAAGGAAACAGGCTCAGAGAGGCCAAGTTGCTTCCCACGGTCACACAGCTATTAAAAGGTAGAGCCAAATTCAAACTCAGGGCAACTGGCTCTTAGTTGTGAAAAGACAGCAACCTCTGATCCCAGACCAGTGAGAAACTAGCGGGGAGTGAGAGAGACAGAAAGAAACAGAGGGGATGGATAGAAGAGGGAACATTTTAATAAAATGGTTACTAAGAATGGATAGGACATAGTCAGATAAGGGGATGGGACACATGTACACAGCTTTGGAGAAATAAACCCCTTCTCTGAGCACTGCAGCCCCCTCCTCACCCCACCTGTAATATAGAAATGCTGTCCCAGAAGTCATAGCAATGAAATTGCAGAGCTGTTTGAATTTCATTCCAAGAGCAAAGGAATAAAAAGTTTTAAGGACATCATTAAATTTATGCTTTTAAGAGATCATTGTAGCTGTTGAATAGAGATGGGGACTAGCTGGAAAGCTATTGTGGTAATCCCAGTACCATATAATGGTGGCTTCCATCAAGGTGATGGCATGGGAAGGAAAGTAGACAGATATTTTTTAAATATATAGGAAGTTAAAAAAAATCAGGAGGTGACACAAAAAGGGGAAATAAAAAAATAAATAAAAGGGGAAATACAAAAGGAGGTTTTCCAGGAGGCGCACACCCTAATCATGTGGTCCCATGGGACGCCAGTGAAGGGTGGATAGTAGAGTGGGCAGGTTGATGGGAAATGAGTTAGTGCAAAGAAGGCCACAAGTAATACCTGAATATCTTTATATGTTAGGCTAAGGAGTATAAAAATCATCCTGAAAGCTAAGAGATGCCACTGAGGATTTTCTTTTTCTGTATAACTTTCCTTTTTACAGAATTTTTTAAATGTTAGTATAATTTCAGGTTTACAAAAAGTTGCAAATATCGTACACAGAGTTCCTATATGTTCCTCACACCCAGTTTCTCCTAATATTAACATATTATATGATCAAGGTACACTTGTCAAAACTAAGAAACCAGTATCAGTGTATTACCCATTTAACCAGATTTTATTTGGGTTTTGCCTTTTATTCCAAGGTCCATCCAGGATAACAAACTATATTTTTAGTACTCATGTCTTCTTAGGCATCTTTTTGCCAAGACAATTTATCATTCTTTTCTTGTTTTTCATGACTTTGACTGTTCAGAGGAGAACTGGTCAGATGTTCTGCAAAATGCCTCTCAATTTGGGTTTGCCTGTTTTCCTCATGATTAGGTTGAAACATTAAGGGATTTTAAGAATGGGAATGATGCTGATTAAGTTTTCATTTAGAAAGATCACCCTGTGCATTGAGAATGTTGACCACTAATTCAGTGATGATAATTTTCTGCAACATGAGATGGTGATTTCTAAACTTTCATCTTTGTAATTCTTTTTATCTTGTTTCAATACTTAACATGGAATGTAGATCATTTTATTTTTAAAAAACAAAGGAATGATTTTTCTTTCAAAAGAAAAACTGGCACCAAATAAACATTATGTCAACAGTGATTAATTCTGGGTGATTAGAATACAAATGATTGCTAGTCTCTTCTCTTGGACTTTATCTGTAAAAATTCTAAAAGAAAAAGAAAAGGAGGGGCAGAAATGATCCTACAGAATGGGAAGGAAGAGGACAAGGAAGGAAGCTGGGGGACCAGACAGATTACTACCGTAGATAGTTCAGGGAGAAAGATGCTAGAGGCATGAGCTTCGTAAAGAAAATATGGAAGAGGGGCCTCCCTTGTATCCTAGGAGTTATGTCTCAGCACTACCATGGGAAATGCCTGCTATCATTCAGTCCCCAACCAGGGAGCTAACCCACAGATGGCGCAGCAGACCTCTCCTGTCTCCCCGCTATATTTCAGTAAATCCACCTGTTCTGTTCCCACCTCTGTCTCTGGTGAATCCTCTCACCACCACCACCCCCCTTCCCCCCCGCACCTCTGGGCTACACTCCAGATCTTGTATGCAAAATAAATAAATAAATCTTAAAAAGAAAATGTGGAAGTGATACTCAATAAGAGTCCACAGTCCATGGTGACTGATGAAATAGAGAGCTCAGGTAGAGAGAAAATTTCTGATATCTGATTTAGCAATTTGTCTGTAGCAATTCCATTCATAAAGCCAGGGAATCCCAGAGGAATAGCTGCTTTGGAGAGCAAGTTAAGAATTTAGCTATAGAGTCAAAGCCAGTGGAATATGGCATCTGATGCCACTGCCTTCTCTTCAGTTCTTTCTAACCTCATGTTTTTAGGTAATATTATTACCATTCCCCCCCCATAATTCTTTGACCAATTATTCAGTATCTTCTTCTAAAATTCTTATGCCTCCTGTAGAATTCAGGCATTTCTAAAATAGTTATTGTTCAGATTGTCCTCTTTGTTTCTAGATTCATAACCATGGAACATTTGTTAAAACAAAGAACCAACATTAGTACATTATTATAACTCAACTTCAGAATTTATTCAGATTTTACCAATTTTTATTACTAATATCATCTTTTCTGCTTCAGGATCCTATAAGTTTCTCTGCTTCTTATGGAAAAGCAGAGTTCAAAGATTTCATTATGCCTTACCACTTACCGGAAATATGAACTTAGGACTAAATTAAACACTGAAGATGTGTCTACAATAGAAAGAGAAAGATGAAAATTCCTGCCTTATTGAGTGTTTTTGTGAGAGTCATAAAGGTAGAGTATGAATACTGTCTTCGTCTAATCAGGCTGTTATTAAAAAAAATAAAGCCACATCCTGGGTGGTATATTCATAAACAATAGACATTTATTTCTCATAGCTCTAAGGTGAAAGATCAAGGTGCTGGCATGGTCAGGTAAGGGTTCTTTTCTTGTATTTTCATATGGCAGGAGGGGGCAAGGAAGCTCTCAGCAGTTTCCTTTATAAGAGGACTAATTCCATTCTTGAGTGTTTCCTCCTTATCACATAATTACTTCCCACAGGCCCCTACCTCCTCAAACCATCACCTAAAGGGCTGGGTTTCAGAATACAAATTTGGGGGAATACATTCAGACCATAACAGTCACCTGAAACACTTTAAAAATGTTTTAAACTGCACAAATATAGAGCTACCTTTTTGGTGAGTTAATGCTGACTATCATTTACTGCTGATGGAATAGAACTAAGACGTGGGTGACTGACAAGATCAGATAATCAAAACATTATGTATAGTTGGCTTAGAAATGTATTTTTGAAGTGTGTTCATATTTAAATATGGGTGTGTCTAATATTCCTGCAATGTAGTTCAAATGAAATACTGATGCCAAACTGAAGATACAATCCAGACAGTGCAAAATGTCCAGTCTCCTCCTTATGAGCCCTACATAGCCTCTCTCTGAAAAGCAGCTCATCCTGGGAACAAAAACCTAATCTCCATTGTCCTTTGCCACCAAGCACACCTGCCTTTTCTCTAATGCTTACTCAAACAACTTTTATATGCAGGTTTCAAAAAAACACACTTGGTGAGAATCAAAGTAATAAAGGAACAGCAGGAAAGTTTCACAAAATCTTTACTACTTAAACACGCCCCCCAAAAAACAAACTAAACAGTTTTACGCAAGCTGTTAACAGACATGACAGCAATATGTGCTTGCAGCAATAAAGTGGAATATTCATCAGATGAAAACCTTTTAGTATCTGCAGTTTGCTACCATAACAGCCTCCTCGCCAGCTTCCCTCTGTCAGCCTGCGACTGGCTGGATAGTTCCTCTTAGATGCTTCTATATCAAAAAAACACTATCTAAAATTTCAAGCTATAGATTGTCCATAGTAAGAGTATAAGATACACAGCACTCAGTTTATGCTCTAAACTCACTTGAGAATTTTTAGGTCATTTTCCCTAAAATCTAATTTTGACTTATTTTGATCTTATAATTATGTACCTTTATAAACTATCCTTATAAATCCATTTTTCATGATATCCATCTTTGAAAACTATCTCCATAAATCCTTTTAGCTAAAAGACATGGTAAAATAAATAAATTACAACAAAAAAATAAATAACTGACTCTGCTCACATTTTTCCCAAGGGTCTTAGTTTTCAGCTTCTTCTTTGCCTCTCTATCCCTGTCCCTTTCATTTTATATACATATGCATATATATGCATGTATGTATATACATAATTACCTGCCTCTCTCTTCATTACATATATATGTAATTCCCTTTCACCTTCACAAATGTTATCTCATTTAATCATCTCTTAGCTCAGAAAAGTTAAAGTATTTATCTAAGTAGAATCAGCCAGTAATTCTGAAACTGAATTTGAACTCTAGTCTATTTGAATCAATATAGTCTTTCCACCTCTCAACCCAACTTTCTGAACTTTGCAAAGGTGCCATCTAACATCATTGAAACACTGTTGAACTTTTCATCACCATGTACTCCCACTGCCACACTAGCTGGTATGGGCAATACTTCGTTAGTCAGTCTTCTCATCTCTATAAATCCTGTCTTCAGCTTCCAACTTTGTCCCAATTACAGGCGAAGAAAAACACTTCGCCAAAATAAAATTCATCCTTGACATTCTGTAAAGTATGCAATTCCTATTCGTAGGCTATTTTTTTACTCTAGACCTCACCTCTCAGTTCTTTCCTGATTTTTCAGGTCTCTGTGGGATAGCTTTACTTACTAATTTTGCTCTTTTTTTTTTTAAAGATTTATTTATTTATACAAGCACTGGGTACAGTCAGAAGCGTGGGAGGGTGAGAGAATTCACCAGAGTCAGAGCAGGGAGCAGAGCAGGCAGAAGGACCGAAGTACATTGCTGAGGGGAGCAGCGGGCGGCAGGAGAGGTCTGCGTGCCATGTGGGACCCTTACTGGTGGCCGGGGATCGAACCGGCGCTGCAGAGGCTGCAGGCATCTTCGCAGCAGAGCGCTCAACCGCTGCGCCAACGGGGAAGCCCTAATTTTGCTCGTATCACCAGGTCTGCTTCCCTAGAATTGATCTCCCTTTAACTACTCTATTTTAATCAATGAGATAATGCCTTCATTTGCCCAGAATAAACATCTCAGTGTCTTCTTCTATATAGATAATATATTATTAAATATTTTCTAAAGATTTATTTTACTTATTTATGCATCAAGAACTGGGTGTAGGCCAGAGGTGCAGGGGGTGAGAGGATTCACCAGAGACAGAGTGGGGAGCACAACAGGAGAATCTACTGAAATACCCCGCTGAGGGGAGCAGCGGGTGAGACAGGAGAGGTCTGCTGTACCATGTGGATCAGCTCTCTGGCCGGGGATTGAACTCATGCTGCAGTGGCTGGCGATAGCTTGATAGTGCTGAGACTTTAACCCCTGTACCACCAGGGAGGCCCAATTATAGATTTTAATGATCACTGCTCTAAAACATATTTTACATTAACTATTTTAGTCACTTTCTTCTATATTACTCAGAGATAGACTCCTAGAATATTATTCAGCCATGAAAAGAAATGAAGTGCTGATATATGATACTGGTGAAACACCTTGCAAACATGCTAAATGAAAGAAATTAGACATAAAAGATCAGAAATTATATTTCATTTTATGAAATATCCAGAATCAGTAAATTATTAGGGACAGAATACACATTGGTTATTGCCAAGGCTGGAAAAGGGAAAGGATGGTAGAAAACTGCTCTTATTAAGCAAGGAATTTGACTTTGGGATGATGAAAATGTTTTGCAACTAGATATTAAGCGGAGCTCAGTTGTTTGTCAAAATGGCTAATTTTAAGCTATGTGAATTTCACCTTAAAAAATTTTTTAAGACTTATAACAAGTCCATCAACCTCCAATGCCTCCCTATTCTATTATATTCTATTGCCTACTGACAGAATCATCTTCCTGAAATAGCATTTTCATTAGGAACTAACTATGAAGTCCCCATCATCAAGGTTAAACTCATCTCCTTTCAAAGATCAGGGTTCCCAATCTTATTTCCCAATACTGTTATACATCAATGCTCACTCCTGACCAAATTTCAGATGGATACACTTTTAAACTCATATCTCTGGTCTGTAATATCAGTGCCTACCTAAAATTCTCCAATAACCATCTGGAATTTCCTTCAACTTGTTCTAGTTTCTCTGTGTATCACTAACACCCCCCCCCCTTTAGCTGAACTCTTTATTTTATTTTTTTTTTTATAGAGGCATGCTTTATTTATTTGTTTGCTGGTTTGTTTGTTTGCTTTGTTTATACATGCACTGGGTACAGTCAGAAGCGCGGGAGGGCAAGAGAACTCACCAGAGCCAGAGCGGGGAGCAGAGCAGGCAGAAGGACCGAAGCACACTGCTGAGGGGAGCAGCGGGCGGCAGGAGAGGTCTGCACGCCATGTGGGACCCTCCTCCGGTGGCCGGGGAGCAGCCGGGGATCGAACCGGCGCCGCAGAGGCCGCGGGCAGCTTCGCAACCCAGCGCTCAACCGCTGCGCCACCGGGGAGGCCCTAGCTGAACTCTTTAAGCATTTCTGACAGTTCTAAAGAATATAGTGCTTTCATCTGATATGTAAAATACATTATCACCTAACCGGATCATAAATTCCTTTAAGGCAAAATACCATGTCAGCAACATAATTGATACTCACATTTCTTACTTCACTTTTGGGAATATAGGAAGGACTCAATAAATGCTTCATTGATTACTCATTAACAACCACTCAGGAAAGTTAATCACCTTTTTCTCCCACTCCTGCCACACTATAGTGTAGTCTTTGTTTGGAACAATACCCAACCTGCTTTGAAGTTTTTCCTTTCCATTCCTTTATTTAACAACAACAACTAAAAAAAAAGAACAGTTCCTCTAAGTTAGGGAAAACTGACTATATGCCTATTGCCTATTCTTCTAACAAAGAAACATCATTAATACACACATCATTAGTCCCATTAATACACATAAACATCATTAGTCCCAGGGCCTATGACATTGGATAAAAACAGTGATTTATATTAGCTATTTTTCCTTCAGAGGAAATTCCTATAGCCACATTGCTTCTATTAGTTGTGTTCTGTAGAAAGGACAGTCATGGGGAAAGATAGATATTTATGAAATGATACTTAGGAAATACACTTCAATATATGTCCCTCAACTAAAAAACAAACAATAAACCAAAATAAATGATTAATTGAAAGCACCAAATCTTTTACAACTAGCCTTTTACAATTCTGTTTGCCCTCCCTTGTCCCACATATTTATCATGTGACACAAGGAGAAAGCATTCCAATGCTGAAGTTATTATAAGAAATACAAGAGACACAAGGAAATCGGGTAAAAATAGGAGTTTAAAGAATAAAGGAGTAAAGGGAGAAATTTTGCCTCTTGTCATGGGTCCTCCCATGTTTTATAAGGCCAATAAGAACAAAGACAAGTCTAAGAGGTCTTCCAGTTTTAAGTAGCTTTTCTTTTTCAGAAGCAAGAGTGCTATGCTCTATGATCACTGCTTTTAAAGGTGGAGGTGGAATAGGGGTAAGAAACATATTAACACCCAACAGACAGAGATCCAAACACAGTGACTCTGATAAAAGTTAAAATCAGCATAGTAAAGAGATTGCAATTATCTCTAATATCAGAGGTTTGTCATTTCATAACATCAGATTATGTCATCATGTTTATATAATATGTATTGGTAAAGTCCATAAACTTTGTTATTTTATACATTTATCTATGTAATTTTTCCATGATTAAAGTCCTTTACTTAAATGTATTTTTATGTTATATTTTCATGAGCAATTCCAATTTGGCATCAGAACATTTTCCACCCACATGGGAAATCCTGCCAAACTTTCAAAGTTTTGCAATATTCTTTTGTAGTATTCCTTTTATCGGAAAATCAAGCAAATATTAATTTTTTTCTAAAGGAGAAGTATGCTTCCCTGCCAAGCGCCTAAGTTACAGTGATATAATATGAACTATCAACAGTTTCTGTATGTTCTCCAAAGACTTCTATTGAGATACCATGGTAGCTGTTAGCTTCAATGAGAGGCGTATGTGTGGAATTAAGGGGCCAAATGTGGCTCAGAGCCCTTAACCCTTTTCATGAACAAATACATAATTTAAGACTCTTGCTATCTTTTTTACAAGCCAGTTTATATGATCAATCACTTCATTTCTCACAACCCCAGGACTCCTAAGATGCAGTAGTTCTTAGATATCCTGCAGGGCACCCTTTATTCAATACAGAATACCTTTACCATGAAAAACCAGACAGGGTTGAAAGCAGCGATGACCGAGCCTCAATTCACAGACAGGACATTAGCCCTAGGAACTACAAAGTGTCTTTATTCCTCCAGGTTTAAATACATTTAAAAGCCACCATGCCTGCAGTTTGAAGGAAAAGAAAGACAAGGGAATAAAGACGACTGTGGTAGAAATAGAAGAAAAAAACAGAGAAGGACTGGCAAAGAATTCAGTCTCTAGGACACACCTGAGGTTTGAGATATCACACCCAAGTTTTATTTGTCAACAAAACTCCTAGATGGAATTAGAATCTGTAGAAATCCTGGGTCAGAGGCAACTTAAAATTCAGGATTGTTTAGTTTTAAAATGTCAACAACATCAAACCAACACTCAGTACAAAATGGAAAAAGGGAAAGAGACTCACTGGGAAAAAAATGTGATTGACACCAAGTGCAACATAACTCAGGGTTTGCCAAGGGAAGGACAGTTTTTCCACAATTTAGACTAATAAATCCACATCCTAAATATTTCTCAGTCCTTTAATTAAAAGAAGCCCACTTGGATGATAGAAGTATGCCTATGCATAATGAGTCATCTCATCGCATAACATTTTAAGCCTGTAACTCATCATCGGTTTGAATCACATAGGATCTGGAACACAATCATAGATACCAAAGCTGGCAAAGGAATGAGGCCTCACACTAGCAACAATGTATGTGTCTGTGCGTGTGTGTCCCATCCATGAATACATATAGTAGTACTGACAAATAAGGCCAAAGGAAGTATTCATTTTCTAGGTTCCTTGTTTGATAAAGCCACAGCGACCATTTGATCAAGTCATTATAGATAACCCTATTTGCCAATGAGGAAATCAAGATGAATAATGAAAGCATTCTCAAAACTACATGTAGAAACATGTGGTTTCCCTGCAGAAAGTGAGCTCAGCCTTGGAAAGAAATCACCCAGCATTTCTCAGACCCACTTACCCATTCACTGAAAAATTCCTGGTAAGCACATCCCACCAGGTAGAGTATTAAGCAAGTATTGGGCATCCAGCCACTAAGCAACCTGGCCCTATCTGCTCATAAGGAAATGTTCCTGAAAACGAAGGAATGGGAGAGTTACTAAGTAAAGCATCAATGTTTCTGTCTGGTAACTCTAGCCACCAAACTCCTTTTCAAGAATCAATGGGCAAACATGAGAGAACAATGCAATTCCTTCCCAAAAAGGGAACCCGTAGGAATTATCATCGTTTCCTTAAAATGACACATTCTCCCAGGAGAAAGGCTCTGTGGGCATGACCACGGAGAAGACTGGCTCCTTCCCTATGTGAAAATGGGATTCAAAACTTGATGCTCTTTTAGATGAGTTGTTTGAACATAGGAAACTTGCATTAAATTCTTCTCAATAGTCAAGGAGGTCACGAAATAACTCTCAGGAGAAATTATAAATTGCATCTGGTAAATGCAGAGAAAAAGAGAAGTGACTTATCTTTGGCCAAAACATGAATCAATAGCAAACTTAATGCAATCAAGTATCAGAAAGGTTTTCATTCCACTCTTTTAGATGTAAAAGAAAATCTAAATCATGGTGATAATATCTTAGCTATTAGGGTCAACTATATCCTGTAATAGTAGTTTCTCTAGAGGTGAGTTTTCCATAGTTTATATGTTTAGAAAGTACTGCACAGCTTTCACAAAAAGGTGAGCCAATAGATAACATGTAAAGAATATATTTACGTCCACTTTGCAGCCACTTAGTGGGGTAGTCAAAGAACCATTTAACAAATAGTTACTGATTTGAATTCAAGGTGGTTGATGGGCAATAATACAGTAAATTTTTGCTAAAAAAGGCATACATAGTCAATCCTAAAACCACAAAGACAATGGGGGTGGGGAGGGTTTGAACATCAGTGAATGGAAGAGCCTAACACATTTCTGGGAGACAGAAAACAGCAGCAGTGGTAACTGGTAAAACTATTTCATTTTCTCAGAAAGGTTCAAGAATATATTAGAATGTTGAAGTAAGAACAGCATACTATGGGCCTCCCTGGTGGCTCAAGGGGTTAAGCACTGCAGTATGAAGCAATGTGCAGCCTCTGCAGCATAAGTTCAATCCCCGGCCAGCCAAGGAGAAGCCCACATGGTGCAGCAGAGCTCTCCTGTCTCACCTGCTGCTCCCCTCAGCAGTGTATTTCAGTCAGTCTGCCTGTTCCGTTCCCCATTCTGACTCTGGTGGATCCTCTCACCCCCCGCATCTCTGGCCTGTACCCCAGCTCTTGCATGCATAAATAAATAAATCTTAAAAAAAAAAAAAAGAACAGCATACTATGGAAAAGGGATAATATGAAAATAAGACAAAGGTCTAAGACATTAAAATATAATCATCAGCCATATGATCCAGCAATGCTACTCATAGTATATATGTAAGATAAATGAAAACATGTTCACACTAAAATTTGAACATAAAAGTTCATAGCAGTGTTATTAAAAAGAGAGACAAACAAAATATCCATTATCTAATAAACGGATAAATAAAATGTGATATTTCCATATAATGGAATATTATTTGACCATACATAGGAATAAAGCACTGATACATGCTACAGCATGGATGAACATACACTAGGTAAAAGAAGCTAGATACAAAGACCACATATTTTAGGATTTCTTTTATGGGAAATATCCAGGCAGATCCATAGAGACACAAAACAGATTAGTATGTGTCAAGAGCTGGGAAGAGGAGGAAATAGAGTGTCTGATAATGAGTTTAGGGTTTCTTTTGGCAAATGATGTAAATATTGTAAAATTCCATAGAGGTAATATTTGCACAACTTTATGAATACACAGCCATTGAATTCAAAACTTTAAATGGGTGTATGGTACGGTATATGACTTTATCTCAATAAAGATACCTCACTGCAGCACTGGACACAAGAAGAAAGTGGAACATTACTTTCAATGTTCTAAGGGAATGTGTCTTTCAATACACAATCCTTTATCCAACCAAACTTATATATCAAGCAAAAATCAAAAATTAAAAATATTTCTCTTCCACAGATCCTTTATTAGGAAGTTTCTTGAAGATACATCCCCATAAAATGTGAATGAAAAATCAGGAAGTAAGAAAAAACGAGATTCAGAAAGCAACACATTCAACTAAGTAGAACAAAAGCAGGTAAGCCCCAAAATGCCAGGTCTAACAGCTGTGGGAAGAGCAAGTATCCAACAGCAGCCAGAGGACAGAATACACCTAGAAGGAAGCCAAGAAGATTCCCATTATTGCAGGAACTGAGTACAAGCTTTGAAGAAGAAAAGCAACTTAAGCAAGAGATGAAAGCAGAGTTTTAAAAATCCTTATTTTAAAATAAATTAAGTTTAAAAATGCTTATCAACCAGAGCAGGCATCTCCCATAACAAGCATTTCTTATCACAGAAATCATTACAAAATGTCTAAAATAAAAAAGAAACAGGCATCTGAGTATATTATTTTTAGTGAAATGAAGGTAACCACTACAAGAACTGAAACAAAGCAGTTAAAAATTAAGGGTAGCTCCTTCTAGTGAGCAAAATTAATAGGTAAAAGTAAGGAAAGGAACAACAGTTTTTTCATTATAAATCCTTTTATAGCATATTCAAACCACAATTATGCTTTGACAGATTTTCAGAGCAAAATTTATATATTTATTTTGATTTTTTATTGTGTTTTTTGTGGTAATGTGTTTTTTTTAAGATTTATTTATTTATGCCTACAAGAGCTGGAGTACAGGCCAGAGATGTGGGGGTTAGAGGATCTACCAGAGACAGAGTGGGGAACAGAACAGCCAGACTGAAACACACTGCTGAGGGGAGCAGCAGGCGAGACAAAAAAGGTCTGCCTCACCACATGGGTTTCTCCCTGGCCAGCCGGGGATCAAACTCACACTGCAGAGGCTGCAAATTGCTTCATAGTGTGGTGCTTAACCCCTTGCGCCACCAGGGAGGCCCTGTGGAAATGTTGTTTTACAACACTGTATGGAAGTTAGGGGAACACCTCCTCAGATGTATGTTACCACACGACACCCACCACTAAAGCACCCATAATCCTTCACCAGTCACTTCCTGATCACTAAGCACATGTAAAATACTATTTTAAGGTAAAGAGGGAAAGACAAAGTTGAACAAATTATAGTTTCCATGGGGTGAAAGCAAATATACCCACCAACTATGGGATCCGGTAAACTGAAACAAATGTTAGAAGAGATGTTGCTCCTCACCCCAAAAGAGGTGCTGTGGGTGATTAATTTTGCCTAAAAAGAAAGTTGTAGAAAAGAAGTGCATTTGAATAAATCCTAAAGTAACTGGTAGAATTTTGATGGATGGAGAAAGGAAAAAGTATATTCTAGTTTATCCTAAAATACATTCCACAAAAGGACAATCATTTTTAGAAATTCCTAACCAAAAGCCAATTACACCTTCCAGGAAGGAGCTGTTATTTTTGAAATACTCATCTGAAGAGGAGAAGAAATATTCAGAATATTTCATCCTAAGCTCAGACTTACCTGTACCAGAAAATATTTTTCTGAACTTATGAGTCACTTAGTTACTCAAAGAATAAAACACTGAGAGAAACAAGATTATATTGTGTGTCAGTGACCATGAAGGTTAACCTCATTTACCTAGAACAGTTTCTGTTGACTCAAATATACTTCAGGTTGACTTTTATAAATCTGTACTAAAAAAGTATCTTTAATGGAAAATGTTCACAATGAACGACAATTGGTACGATTTTTCATTTTTATTTGTTACTAGTGTATATTTTGGTAACTCCTAAGTCCAAACAGCTATTTATTGAAGGCATAGATTCATAACAAATTCAATTACTATCTACATCAACAAACTTGAGCTAAGTAGCATATTTACTTATCATTATTTTTTTTTTAAAAAAAAGTTTTTTTTTTCCATCCAAAGTCAGTTTAGGGTAAAAATATGTGACCTGCACTAAAATTTAAATTTAATGAGCTTTGATATAAAGTCACATCAAAAAAATTCATAGTAACTTTTTGATTAAAACAACTTTTTGTCAAATATTTAAAAAATAATCATCCTACTTTTTAGTGCCTATATACCTTTTACTATATAAGTATACACTAAGTTGCTGTGAGGATGAAATGGTAGGGGGTGGGGGGGGGACTTTGAATATTTTTAAAGTTCAAACAACAGATTTAATAATGATGATTTTTTTAATATCACATAAAGTTAAATTAAAATCTTCTCTGACTCCTGTTTATTCTTCCACTTTACCTGCTTAATCTCGACTGCTTTCACATATCAACTTCATTTACTCAGGCAGAGATAAGACTAGTGGGAAAGAAAAAAATGTACCTTAATATTTCAAGTTGACAAATACTTACTGAGTGCCTATTTTGTACAAAGAACTATGCTAGGTGCTCTGGAGAATACAAAAGTAGTATGATACCTGATCTTTGTTCTCAGTCTTGTAGAGTGAGATTAAATGAACACGAAATTGCAAAACAATGCAATATGGGATTGAGTGCCAATGGGAGGGGCACAGACAGCAACTTAAGGACTTCTGGAAAAGGAAAGATTCAGACTGAGCTGGAAAGTAGGGAACTGATGGTCTCCAGGGAAGATCTGGGCCTTGAGGGCTGGGTTTAAAGGGTTGAGTGAGCAGAGAGAAAAAGCAAGCTCAGGCCATAGAGGGACAACAGTATGAACACAGCTGCAGAAACAGGAAGGAGTATACTGTATTCAAAGTTCCAGTTTGACCTAACTGAGAAGAAATCTCAGGGGAAAGGAGGTTATGGTTGTAATAGTTAGGAGACAATCTGTAAGCAATCTTGTAAGAATTATGTTGCCAATAGGAAAGCACTGAAAATTTATAAAACGGAAAAAACAATACAGCAAAACCACCCTTTGTAGATTAATACAGCAACCCTGGATAGAATGAATACTAGAAGTATACAAGATTATTCAACTTTCTACATGTGTGGTAATGAAAATCTGAATTATGGTGGTAGAAGAAAAAAAAAGAAAAAAATAATAATAGATATTAAAAAAAAACAAAGAAAGTTTCAAAAGGATTTGACAAGATCATTCTTAGATGGAGATATATATATATATATATGGATATGGATATATATAGGGATATATATGGTTATTTTATGAGCTCATAAGTATATGGATATGGATATATATATATGGATATGGAGATATATGTATATATGTTATATATGACTATAACTCCAAACTTTCCATCTCAACATGTCCCAAACTCAGAATCTCCCCTACACACACAACCAATTTTATTCCTCCTTCTGGTTCTTTACTACAATAAATGGTATCTTTATCCATTCATATGCCCAGACCAGAATCTTAGAGGATGGTACCAATCCTTCAATCCTGCCTTCACTCACCCCAATCTCCAGTCAGTCACAAAGTCTTACTATTCTTCTATTATTTCTCAAATATATCCACTACTCACCATCTCTACTTCTATTTTTCTCTTGGTCCATACTACCATCAGTTCTTGACTGATTATCACCATACTCCTAAATAATCTCCCTGTCATTCACTGCATTGCTTCCAGTACATTCTTAAAACCATAGACTAAATTATCTCTCTAAAATGTAAATTTGATCTGATAGCCCCAATATTTCTATTTAACCCATTTACATATGCAAATAAAACAAAGCTTCTAAATTTTTTTTAATCTTATTCATATGTCTTCATCCCACAGAGTTGCAGAAAAGAGTGGGAAGGACTTAAACTTGCCAATTGAGAGTACATTCATTTCTTCTACTTTTAATTTATTTCATGGTAGCTCAAAAGTAGGTCCTTCTTCACTCATCTACGTATCTTTTTCTTCATTTAAATCTTGGCTCACTGGAAATATCCAAATTAAAACTTTTCTCTATTCAGTTGAAAGTTATATTAATGATGTCTGTAATTTGTGATCTAATTCAGTAAATCAGCCTTTAGAAAGGCTCTAAAATGGTTCATTCGGGTAGCAGTGAAGTGCCCTTCAAAAACTTTGAACTAGAACATGAGGATTATCCTCTGAATACTAGATATTTTTTGCCTTGTGATTTTTTTACTTTATGATAAAAGTGACAATTTTGTTATAAAACTGAATTGCACAATTGAAAATCAGTATAAATAAAGGCATAGTATTATTACTATTTTGTCTACCTCCCTTCTTATGTAACAGATACTATCAACTTCACAAAAGGGGTTTTACAGAACTCAGTTTGGAGTTACCTCTTTCTAGACACAGCAATTTGTGCAGAGATGGGCACTTGACCTTCCAAACAGAACTACTAAGAGTCTTCCCAGGATTTCATTGCTCTAGATACCAAGAGATTCTTCAAAGTCACTAAATCAAAGGTTACCTGTTGGAAAATCAACTTCTCCCCCACTCCCTTCACAGTGAAGAGTCAGATTACCCTGGAAGAAAATGGAACTGGCTTCAGAGGGAAGCAGAGACAAAGCAAACAGAAACCCTGACATCACCTGTCTCTCCAGTCCTGACAGTCCTGACTGTCACTAAGAACATTACCCTTTCAATTTAGTTACATTTGTCAGTATATATCCTTTTGTTGTTTTAAGGGGAAGTAGACATCTATTTTTGCAAACGAAAGTCTTGCCAATTCAGGATGAAAGGAAGGATATATGAAATCCAAATCCTGATAACGATGAGCTTCGGAATCAGACCTGGGTTCAAATTCTCATGTGACCATCCTTGGATAAATTACTTCACTCTAGTTTCTTCAAGTCTTAAATGGAAAGAAGCAACACTTACTTTGCCCAGTTTCTGGGAATTCTTTGATAATTTACATGTGCTGGTTGGCACCAACATCCAGCAAAGATTTGTTGTAATATTATTATTGTAATCACTGGTGTCTTGATCTAAGAAAGTAAATTTATTTCATTCCAGATCAAGACCTGGCCATAAGCTTAGATATTAGTATATCTAAAGAAATATTATGTTTATCAAAAAGGTTTTAATGAACAAGCTATACTTTGTTTAGTCCCTGGCAAGACAACATAAATAAGGAATCTCCTTGGAAGATAAATGTATCTGAACTGCCCTCAGGGGGTGCCACCCTCTTTTTCTATTTTTTTTTTTTTCTCACATGAACCACTTTCTTGTTCTGATTCCACTTTGACCAAAGTGCCTCTTGATATGATCCACTGGACAATTCCTCTAGGAGAGATCAGATAGAAGTTAAGGAGAGTACCCTTCTGCTACTGCCTTTGCAACTGGTTTTATATGTTGATCTTTGCTTTGGCTGCTTGCCCCCAAGGAAGATGAAGCCCAGTGTTCCTATCCTTTAAGGTTGAATTACTCACAAGAGTCAGGCAGGTAAAGTAATTGAGAAGCAGGCTGGATAGAAGACAGGAGGAATGGAAGGCATCCTTATTTTCTTATTTCTTATTTTCTTAGTTCCAGCCAATTACTTACACATGGAAATGCAGACCCAATATTGACAGACTGCCTGCTTTTAAAAGAAGCTAGAAATGTGGATTTGTAAAATAACATTAAATTGTACTTATGAAATAAATTTTAAGTTTTATTTTAAAAGTTTTAAATGCTCTACACACAAAACAATGCCTACTAGCTAGTTCACAGGTACTAGTCTGAATATCTGTAACCTCAGTCAATATCTTTGCTGCCACATCTTCTTTCTGCATTCCTCTACTATTGGGGTAAGTCACTGCTCCTTTGAAAATGTCTATGCAAAATTTTATTATTGGAAGCCCAGGAAAGGATCATGTGATACAGATGAGTGCTTAATAAAAACTCTTAATAATTTAAAAAATTAATGTAGAGGTAGAAGTATTTTTCTACTACCTTGCAAACTCCACCAAAACAACAGTTAGTGTTTATTAAGGCATAAATCCCCAAAAGCCAAAAAAAAAAGGGGGGGGGAGAGGTATGATGACAGCTACTAAATTTTAGAAACTGATGATCAGAAGATTGGTAGTAAATGACTTAGCAGAACTCAGGAAACTAGTATCTAAAAAGCCAAGAATTAATCAGATTAAACTAAGATTTCCCAAAACAAACTGGCAGAATTGAGAAACCTTAAGCAGGAAATAAAGGTAGGGCTATAAACCAAGAGAACTGATTAGAAGTATAATTAAGAAGTAACTAAGATTCCCATATTTCTCCCCTACTCCAGGAGAAAATTGAAAGTTCACTTTCTGCAGAGGGTGTGGAAAGGATCTATGGATCAAAGAGCACTAAGCTAAGTCAAGGGCATTGGGACCATTCTGAAAACTAAAGAGATTACGTTTAAATATACAAATAGAATATGGAGCCTTTGAACCTTCTTCTACTTGTTCACAAAGAGGTCAGAAATACCTCCTCTAGGAGAAGGTAACCAAGCATAGGTAAAAGAATTGAAGATGTCAAAATTAAGGATCCTCCTCCAGTCAATCAAAATCCTGGTGAATCAGAGTTGGCAAGTCCCACCTCCAGGCCAAGAGACTAAACAAGTTTTAAAATCCCACTTTTAAACACAAACAGACAACCAATGACCACCAGATATTTGAGAAGGAAGCTAATGTAATAGTGTGGGGGGAGGAAACAAGGCAAAGGAAACAAGAGACAAAGCAAATGAGAAGAAACTTCAGCAAAAACTTAGCATCTTCACAGAAATAACAACAAAAATTCAGAGACTAGGGCCTCCCCGGTGGTGCAGCGGTTGAATGCCACACTGTGAAGCTGTCCGCAGCCTCTGCAAAGCAGGTTCGATTCCTCGCTGGCCAGGGAGAACCCCACATGGCGCAGCAGACCTCTCCTGCTATGCCCGCTGCTCCCCTCAGCTATGTCTTCGATCCATCTGCCTGTTCTGCTCCCCACTCTGGTTCTGGTGAATTCTCTCACCCTCCTGTGCTTCTAAACTGTACCCCCATTCTTGTATAAAATAAATAAGTCTTTTAAAAAAAATTCAGAGAACAAAAGAAGAGGTTTTGGAAATTAAAAATAAATAAAATTGCAGAAATGAAAAACTCAGTATAAGACTGAAAGATGGTGCTGAGAAAATATTCCTGAAAGTAAAGCAATAAGACAGTAATTGATGGAAATTTGAGAAACTGGGCCCAAATTAGAGGATTCACTCGACAAGTTCATTATCCAAATAGTTAAAGTTCCAGAATGAAATAACAGAGAAAATAGGTGAAATGAAATCAGCAATAAAATAATTTAACAAAGTCATCCAGGTCTAAGAGGCTCTCTGAGTTTGTCAAGTCCAATGGATGAAAATAGCTGTAAGTCAAGAATCATGGTGAAATTACAGAACACAAGGACCAGAAAAAAAGATAAACCTACAATTTTCCAGAGAGAAAAAAAGTAGGTTTCATATCTATGATCAAGGATCAAAATAACAATGTTTTTCCTAGCAAAAATATTTGCAAAAACAATAAAACAAAACATTCCAAATTCTGCAGAAAAAATGATTCCCAATCAGAAATCAGTTCACAGCACACCATTAACTATATATGTAGGATAAAGACATAAACATTCAAACTTTCAGAGTATTTGTCTGTTTTGTATTGATGTACTGAAAGTAAGTGGACGAAACGTTTTGTCAAAATGAAGAAGCAGGGCCTCCCTAGTGGTGCAGAGGGTTGAGCGCCATGCTATGAAGCCGGCCGCAGCCTCTGCAGCATGGGTTCACTCCCCCGCCAGCCAGGGGATACCCACATGGCGCAGTAGGCCTCTCCTGTCTCTCCTGTTCTCCTCAGCAGTGTTTTTGGGCCATCTGCCTGTTCTGCTCCTGGCTCTGTCTCTGCTGAATCCTCTTACCCTCCCGCACCTCTGGCCTGTACCCCAGTTCTTGTATGCATAAATAGATCTTTTTTTAAAAAAAATGAAGGGGCCTCCCCAGTGGCAGCTGTTGAGCGCTGGGTTGTGAAGCTGCCCACGGCCTCTGCGGCACCGGTTCAATCCCCGGCTGCTCCCTGGCCACAGGAGGAGGGTCCCACATGGCGCGCAGACCTCTCCTGCTGCACGCTGCTCCCCTCAGCAGTGTACTTCGGTCCTTCTGCCTGCTCTGCTCCCCGCTCTGCTCTGGTGAATTCTCTCACCCTCCCGCGCTTCTGACTGTACCCAGTGCTTGTATAAACAAACAAACAAACAAACAAATAAATAAAACATGCCTTAAAAAAAAAATGAAGATGCAAACAAAGTCAGTCAAATCTGGTATTGACAGAAAAAGAAGAAAAAGGAATCCCAAAAAGATGGCAAAAGGAAACAAATCTTATGTGGGGAAGAAAAAGTACCAATAACATGCCATTGGGCTCATGCCAGATAACTTGTAAGGAATGTACTGTATTTTTTATGCATAATTATGTAATTGTATTATATAAAGACTGACTTAAACCAAAATAATAATAGAGTTTTATTTACAAGAGAAAAGGATGGGAAATGTGGGAGCATACTGTAGGGGTTGAAAGAGTGTAGAAATAGGTAAACATCATCTTCCATGTTCAAAGGTTAACAGGTGATTGCGAAAATCAAAAAGAAAAGATAAGAATATAAATGTTATTTAGAACAAGGAGATAAATACAGTGCCCCAAAAATCAACTAACAGAGTTGAGAGTTGTTGTCCATGAGGAATGGCACAAGAACTGAAGGAAGACACTAGGGTTTGTGGGGACTGGGGATGGAAAATGAAAAGAGCAGTGATGATTTTCAATAAATTCCTATATTATTTGATTCTTTGAGTCACATGCCTCTATACTTTTGTTAAACATAAAAAATAAATTAAAAAGTAATTATAAAGTGTTATTTCAGACCACCTCCTTGTTAATGAGAAAATAAATTGAGAGAAAAATTCTTAGCACCCAAGCCATGTCTGCCACATATTTGATACTTTAAAACATGGTTTTTGTAACTTAAATATTTTTTAAAAATAAATAAATATAAATATCAATATTTATTTCTACTTAGCATTAATTATAAATGAATCAACTAAAGAGTCAATAAGTAAACCAATTAAATTTATGGATAATAAGTAACAAACCACAGAGGAGGGAAAATAATTTTCCCTTTACCCTTTGGGGTTCTTGACTGAGATATTCTTGTAATAAAAGATAGATTAAAAGGTTAAAAAAAAAAAGACAGCAAATTTAATAACATGTATACCTCCTGTATACATGGAGCTCAGGAAAACTGAATAACTGGCCAAAAAATGGTCTAAGTCACCTCTTTATTTTTTTTATTTACTTTTATTTATTTATGCATACAAAAACTAGGGTATAGGCCAGAGGTGTGGGGGGTGAGAAGATTCACCAGAGACAGAGTGGGGAGCAGAACAGGCAGATCCACTGAAATACACTGCTGAGGGTGTATTTTCAAAATACACCCTCTGTGGGTATATTTTAAAATACTGTCTCTGTGGGTGAGACAGGAGAGGTCTGCTGCGCCATGTGGGCAGCATCCTGGCTGGGGATCGAACTCATACTGCAGTGGCTGGTGATAGCTTGATAGTGCTGAGATTTAACCCCTTGCCCTAAGTCACCTCTTTAAATAATATTTTCAGCTAAAGATAAAGAATATTGGGGGAGAGGGGAGTGAGGAACCAGCAATTGGAGATTACCAGTAAAAGGCACAGTAAACAAGGGTATGATGATTATGTACATTAAAGTTGCTCCCTTCCCTTTTGGTTAGCCCCCTCTTCCTGGTACAAAGGGAGATACCCTTACAAAGAGAAATTTTACTTTATACATGTAAATATCTTTTACAAAAAGCCAACTTCCAGGGCCTCCCCTGGTGGCGCAGTCATTGAGCGCTGGGCTGCGAAGCTGCTTGCAGCCTCTGCAGCACTGGTTCGATCCCCAGCTGCCGGCAAGGGTCCTGCAAGGCGCGAGAGACCTCTCCTGCCATGCCCGCTGCTCCCCTCAGCAGTGTATTTCATCAGTCTGCCTGTTCTATTCCCGGCTCTGGCTCTGGTGAATTCTCTCACCCTCCCTCAATTTTGACTGTACCCAGTGCTTGTATAAATAAATAAATAAATCTTTAAAAAAAAAAAAAAAAAAGTCAACTTCCACCCTAGGTTTCAAAGTTTCTCCTATATCTCCTGTTTTCCCAAATTAATCAGCCTAAAATAATCCTTTTGCCAAAAAATTAATAATAACAATGTTACAAAACTACCATCCAGCTCTTAACTTTCAACTTCTAGTATTTGTTATGGGCAAATTTCTATCCTCAATCCAGTCCCTTATAGTTGCTGGCATAGATTAGATATTAAACAGCATTTCTTTTTTCAAGAACAGGTTAATAAAATCCTATAAAAGAATTTATTCTCATCAATCACAAAATTTTGTTCAAGTATCACTTTCCTATAAAGGCTCTCATTCACTTGCCATTATCTGGTACACATGCTGCTTTTAATATCTATTATTATTAATCTCTTATTATTTCACATTCCTAAAATTTTATTTTAAAAAAATTTAGTATATTATCAGTGCCTTTGCATTTCAAAAAACAACTTTAAGAAATGATTAACAGTTTCTAATCCAAGAAATCAACTTCTCCCATTCCCAGGAGAAAGGATGAAACTAATAGGATTTAGAGATAAAGGAAGGGCAGATTTAGTTGGTTTGCAACCATCTGAGATAGGAGATCTCAGATTGTCTGACCCAGCAGAGAAAAGTGGGTTGAGCAGGTGGGCTGGGAGACAAGAGAGACAAACTAGGTACACTGACAACTATCCCCACCCTGGGTCTCCTTACATAGTTTCTTCCCTAGGATTGGAATGCCATAAATTTCCAAAACACCAGACACACCCAGGTTCCAATGCAAGTACAAAAACATAATCCATCGCCAAATCCAAATTATTTTTGTATCATCTACCATTTGAGATTATATCCTGTTCTTCCCTTTTCTCTCAAAGCAGATAAGCAAAAATCCACTGTGTTGTATTAACTAAAGAAAAAGAAAATGGGATTAATGGGTTGACCAGAAATGCTGCAGGGTCACAATGGACTGGTGAATAGAAGAACGCAGTTTGCTATCGCATCCCTAGCTCAATCAGTGACTTATGCAACAGAGTGAGTAACTGCTTACCTCAATTTCACTGTTAGGTGAGAACAACATGTCCTTCCCTCTTCCTAGCATGCTGTGAAATAGATAACATCTTAAAATAGGGAAATACTCAGAAAAGAATGATACCATAGAAACATGATCTTATCACCACACTCCAATGTATTTTCTTCACTCACAGTACAAACACAATTCTTCCAAAACAGACACAAAAATTTGAAGGAATTACAATCTGGTCTCTGAGCAAAACTTTTATCAAGAGCATCAGAGAATATAAATTTCTGCCCTCAGTCATAATGTATTTATTTGCTTTCAGTAAATGTCACACATATTCAAGTAAGAGGAAAATTTGGTCAAAGTTTAGAAATAAGTCAATTGGGTCAACATCTATAGTGAAGTCAGAGAAACACCACCCACCCTCCCCTCAAGGAAAGACTTGTTGCCTCAGGGGGGATGACAATGAAACTACAGCTGTAAATTCCTCCAATAGCAAACGGAATGCCCTAGGCTGAGGTCTGGAGCTTTGGGGGGCAGTCCTATGTGTGCTAAGAAAGGTAGGAACAAGAAGATTCAGTCATTTAGGCTGGACATGGGACAACCCTATTGAACAATATTCACTGCAGAGCTTACTGGGTTGGTCAAGGCTTAGCTGCGTCGATATTAAAGTTTGATCTATTTCACTGACCAATTGTGCTTTCTCCACCTTTTTTATGAAGCATTAATTCCCAATAACCATCTTGCTCACTAACATTCACCTCAGCATCTGTTTCTAAAAAGCCCAAACTGTAACACCACCTCATCAAAATGCATTATGCATGATGAACATAACTGGTTCTAGACTTCAGAGGGAAAAAAAGCATGAATGTAGGTAGAAGAGATCATTCGACTCTTTCTAAAATACGCACAGCCAAAAGTGTAGGCATCTCTTTAGGTTACAGAATTCATCAACCAGTGAACTTTATCTCTTCATTTAGTCTCCAACATCATGCATTTTTATCACTCCCAACTTCACCATGCTGCCAAGACCTTTGCAACAATTCCCCATCCCAAGTACTCTCACCCCCTATGGAATCATATGCAACTGAATCATATGCAACTGGACGACTGGTCTACTGGTCAAGTGGTGGCCAGAACAGTGATCATAGTAATCCACCTCCCCCTTCAGAAAGTTTGTGAGACAAACTCAGAGATATTCAAAAGTGGTTCCACATAGGTGAGGGGCCGCAAAAATAGGATTTTTAATAGACATACGCTGTTCCAACAAGCTCAGAGTGCTTAAAACATTAACATTAGCCAGCATTTTAGTAGTCATTCAGATTACTTCTCATTTTATTATTTTGATCCACAATGCCTCATTGGTACATGATACTTGTGTTTGATTTCTAGGGCTGCCAGAACAAAGTACTGCAGACTGAGTAGTTTAAAAAACAGGTATTCAATCTCTCACAGTTCTGGAGGATAAAAGTCCAAAATCAAGGTGTTCCAAAGGCCATGCTATCTCTGAAGGGGGAAGTTCTTCCTTGCTTACTTTTTGCTGCTGGTGATTACCAGCAGTCTTTGGCATTTCTTGGCTTATAGCTGCATCACTCCAATCCCTATCACTATCACAACATGTGTGTGTGTGTGTGTTAACATGGTATTCTACTCTGTGCATATCTATTCCTCTCTTCTTATAAGGATGTAAGCATACCAGTCACAGTGGGTTTAACGCCCACCCTACTCCAATATGAACTTATCTGAAACTGATTACATATACAAAGACATTATTTCCAAATAAAGCCACAGGTACCAAGGGTTAGGACTTGAATATAACTTTTGGGGAGATACAACTCAATCCATAAAAATACAACATCAACATAATCCAAAATTCTTTAGCATAGACATAATTTTCATAGTCTCCAATTACTAATACCATTGATTAGACTCCAAACAACTATCCCATCCTCCCACACACTTTTTTTAGCCACCACCTCAATGACTGACCATTTAAGCATAGTTTGTGAGTATGAAGTCAGAGTTGGTTTTAGAAAAATCTTAACAATCACTTGTTAATTTTAATAACCATGTAGCCATGCAACCTTCCATGAAATGGGAAGGTAATATGAAGTCTCATACTCAAGCTATTTTATTGAAATTCATCATCCTATAGTTACAATCCATTAAATCTACCTACATGATCTTGGTGGAACTAAGTCAAGGAGCCTACTCTGAAAACATATTAAAAATGTTTTTTTTTTAATAAACCACATAATTATTAAAGACTTCTAAGATTTCATGGGTCTTCCATCTACAATGATGAAACTTGATTCATAACTAAGGCTTGTATTTAAGTTGTTTTTCTAGTACTGCAATGAATTTTCACTGATAATCCACACTGTCTTTCCTGGTTGGCCTGCTCAGGGGTGTGGTCTCAGACCAGAGAGCAGAGTGAAGCTGTGACCTAACCTGGTGTATGTTCTCAACCACGAGCTGTATGCAGGCTTGGATTAGGTTATTTCATCCTTAAGATTACATCTGAAGCTGATTCTTATTTGAAAACACTTTCTGTATAACAGAAGTAACATTTCCTTTAAAGCACATCAGTGTGAACATTATTATGAAAAGTTGTTTTTTGAAGGACTGCTGAATGTTGTCAGGTAACAGGTTTCTACATGCTGGTCTAAAGTGCAATCAAGTCAAGACATGTTGTGTTTTATTTTAAAAGAAGAACCTATCCGGAGAGTATGGTAATTCTCTATGATATATGATATGGTGATATTATTATTATCCTTAAGTAAGTTTTCTAAAGACTTCATCTTCCTAATTAAAATAGTGGATATTAGCAAGATTCAGAGTATCTCGCAGAATCAACTCATTATATTGATATTTACAGCATTGAAAATCAACAACTGTCACACACTAACAACAGTGCTTAGTGTAACTCCCTAGATTGAAGTTTTCTCTAAACTCAATGTCAACTTGGGATATAGACTGTAGCTGGAAAACAACTATATGATAAAAATACTTATCAATGTCATTAATTAATTAGCCATTGATTAAGATTCTATGGTTTAGGTTTTTATTTCTTTGCTTTATCTCCAGAACAGAATGCTTGGGTATGAAAACTACCTCACCACTCACTACCCTTATGAAATTTAGGCCATATTCTTAATACTTGAATGCCACAGTTTCCTCATCTGTAAAATGGGTTAGAAACAGTATCTCAGAGGGTTAATTCAAGATTTAAGAAGTTAATATAGGTGCTTTTATCAGTATTTAGCAGATAGTAAGCACTCTGTGAGTTAGTCATCTATAGGAAGGCAATTTTCGTGTTTTGTTCACAGCACAAAGAACTTTGTTCTATATATAATACACAATTAACTTGTTTCTTTGAAACTTAATAGATATCTAACCTTATTAAAGTTACTATTACTTAATATTGGCTAATAAAGTCCTAACAGCATAAGTATATAAAATATTCACTTTCTTATCAAGGAAGGAAATCTGATTTTCATTAAAAAATTTATTTCACCAACTCTCAGATATAAAATCACGACCTAATACATCAAGCCAATGTCAGGGATTTTCACATTTTCTTAAGTCTATTTATGTATGTGTAACTGCCTTGATCCAGAAAAGATTTCAGACAACTTTACAAATAAATGTCTCTATTTACATTCAGTTCTACTATATACACTTAAATGATATGGAGATATTCTCCTACTTCATAGGGATACCTAAAACTTGTGCATGCCTTTTGTTTTTGCTTTTTAGAAGGCCATTTAAGAACTGAATGAGCAGACTACCTGGTGCCATTTGATAGCAATATGTAAATAAGGAATGACTTCAACAAACCATATATTCCTGAAGGATAGACTAACCTTTATATGACATGAGACTATAAAAGCTAATGCCCTAGGTGGGAAAACCAAAAGAAAGTCCCAAAACAAAAAAAACTTAGTATTTAGTTTTTTCTTGTGAATATGTGAATCTGAAAACCCCATAGCACACTGAAGAACTGGTTGATATGGAAGATTCTTTCTTTAATAGTGCATGAACCTTGGAAGAGATTGCATTCTGTCTACGCTAAGTCACTCAGTGCTACGTGATCTAGAACAATATCACAAGGAGTGAGGTAATTTCTATATGTGTAACATAGTAAAATTCTGTGCTTTGTGTTTGCTTTATATAATGTCAGAAATTACCAAGTAAATGAAAGTTTAGCATTACTCTGGTGATTGGCTGGATTTCTAACTTTTCCTGAAATCATGACACATTATAGATTACCAACGCTACACTGTCCCACCCTTCTCCCCTGTTCTCCCTCAGCCCCATTCCCTGTGGGGTGAATCCTGTCCCACTTCTCTTTCTTCTTCCTCCCTGAGTCAGAAAAATGCAGAAAAAGTTTATTGGGCAAATACCAATCATAACAAAGTCAACAGAAGACCATAAGTTGTTCTTATTTTATAGTAAAGTAAAAATAACCAAACAACATTGCACTTTTTTTTAGAAGTTTTCTTTGTTTCAAATCTTCTTGCACATAATTAAGAAAATATGAGGAAGAACAATAAAAAAAAATTCTAGGCAATAAGGTCAAAAATCAAAAGAGGGGGGGTCCCTGCTGGCAAAAGGGGTTAAGTCTCAGCACTGTCAAACTATCCTCTACCACTGTAGCATGAGTTTGATCCTTGGCCAGGTTGCTGACCCACATGGCAGAGGAGACCTCTCCTGTCTCGCCCACTGTTCCTTTCAGCAGTGGATTTCAGTCAATCCACCTGTTCTGCTCCCCACTCTGTCTCTGGTGAATACTCTCACCTCCCCGCCACCTCCACCTCTGGCCTATACTCTAGTTTTGTATGCATAAATAATAAAATCTTTAAAAAAAAAAAAAAAGGAGTGAATTTGGCAATTACAATAGTAAAAGTAGGTTCATCAATAGTAACAAATGTACCACCCAGTAAGGGTTGTTGATAATGGGGGAGGCTATGCATCTGTGGGCACATAGAATATATGGAAAATCTGTTATTTTCTTTCAGTTTTGCCAAGAATAAAAATTGCCAAAACAAGTCTAAAAAAAAAAAAAGTGGCACAAAAAAAATAAAAATCTAAAGAAGGATTGGACTATTATATAAAAATATATCCATTTATTCAATCATTCAATTGATTTGTTTATTAACAAAGATGTTTGTTTTGCTTCCCACTCCAATCCAGCCACTGAACTAAGGACAATGGCGTTGGGGGTGGGGAGCAAGCAAAACATAAGAGTCTTTAACCTTAAAGTGCCAGGCACATTTCTCAGTTCCATGCTTGTATTATCTCTTTAATTTTCATTCTAACCTGGTGAGGTTGGTACAAGAACAGGCCAGCTTTTATGGGTCATGAAGCTTGCACAATTTGAGAAGCATATTGAAAAAGAAATGCATATGAAATATGAGCAAGAAATACTGTTAACCACTGCAGTTTGGTGCATTCTATGAATTATTTTCCCCCAAAAGAGTTCAGTTTGGGCAGGAAGCGAGACTGAGTGATAAGTGCTTTGAACTACATTGTATTAGGTGCTTTGTATTAGGTGCTTACAATAAACAAAGATCTTTGCCCTTAAAAGCTGCCATCCTAACATGAGAGAGAAAAAATAAATAAATACGGTGAATAAATGAATGACATAGTTTATTAGAAAGTTGATAAGTGCTTGATAAATTGAAAAGGATAAGAGGGTCAGGTGTTGGAGGGGGAGTGAAAAACGTGGTCACTGTAAGTAGCATGATCAAGGTAGGGCTCACTGCAAAGTGATATTTAAGAAAGATTTGAAAGAGCCCAATGGACACCTGTGGGGAGAGGGTTCCAGTCTGAGGGAACAGGTGGGGCATGTCTCATATATTTAAGAAACAGCAATTAGGAAGTGAACTGGTGTGTGAGTGATTGAATTATTTTGAGCATAAAAATATGAACATGTAACTCACCATTTCAAAATATCATCCTGGTCACTGTTGTTTTGTTCTCTCGCATCAGAATGGCAGCAATGCAGGTGGTGAGAAACGTTTCCATATACTTGGAAAGTAAAGTCTGCAAGATTTGTTGGTGTGTGATGAGGGGGGGAAAAGACAAAGTGGGAGGGTCAAGAACAACCCCAAGGCTTTGTACCAGAGCCACTAGAATGAAGAACTGCCTGTGAATGAAATGGATAAGGACAAGGAGCAGGTTGGGAGGGATGAAGGGGTTATCATTCATGTAGGGACAAGTTATGTTCGTGGTGTAATGTAAAATGTTAAGTGGGCATTAGAGGATTGATGTCCCACCTTATATTTCACATAAAGATCTTTCAAAAAGAAGTTCCCTCCAATCCTAACCCTGGATTTCTAGACTAGTCATTAATAATGGGGAATCTGATAAATACAAAATAACATGGTAATCAAAAATGAAAGCTGTACATGAAGGGGGAAATAAGAGCCTGAGAGGAAGAAATGAGAGCTGGCTATTTTTCATCCTTTACGTGTCACTTAGTTGGAAACAGGTTGGACACATGTGTCTATGCCACACCGAACTCATTTCCCACCCTGAACCCTCCACAGCTTCTCCCTTCATTCTTCACAAACCAAGTCTTTCACAACGCAGGGCTCAGGAATTCAGACCTTCTCCCTTGGGAGGAAGACACATAAACCCTTGATTAAGTGGAGATGCAAACTTCAAAGGCGTGAGATGTGAAACATCTTGCAGGACTGAGAATAGTAAATAATTCCCAATATTAAGGGGGCTGAAAGGCTGTGGGGCTTCACTCTACTTCTTTTCTATATTTTTTCTCCCAAACCCTAACTTTCTGACAAAAAACTAAAAAACAGGCTTTGTGACACGTGTTGCTCTATTCTTTCCCCCATGTTTGCGGCACCGGGTCATACTCATATCCTCTGTAATTTTTGCAATATTCAAGAGACCCTGTACTAGAACCCAATGAGTTTTAAGCGAACACTGCTACAGGTAAATATCTGTTTGTTCCTATGATTTCTTCTCTGAGACTCTAAGTAAGCAAGCATCCCATTTATTCATCAAGCACTTGTCAATTTTCTTCTAGGGTGTAGAAACTCCCCTGTGGGAAAGGATTTAGAGATGAACAAGACATATATTAACCCTAAAGTCCTTTCAAGGGCAGAGACACTACCCTTTCTCAAGCTCCACACCTGCTATAGTTGCTTTTCCTCAGGTCATAAATCTTTGCTTAGGCTCAGCATGTTTCCAGGCATAAACAAAACCATGCTTACAACTAGATCGTCCTACCTACTGTAAAGCAATAGGTAGATGAGTTTGCCCCTACAGGAAAATGGGCAATGTTTGGAAATATTTTTGGTTGCTCCAAGTGGGCCAGCGGGTAGAGTTCAACTGGCATCTAGTGAGCAGTCAGGGTGGCTGTTAAGTTAAACATCTTACATTGCATGGAACAGTCCCCACCCCCCGACCCAAACAAAAAATATCCAGTCCAATATGCCAAAATTGAGAAATCTACTGCAGACAGTCCTCATTTTAGCCATTTTGTCCTTATAATATATGCCACTTCATTCATCCATTTATTGTCATAGCAACAACAGCACTGAGAAAGGTTTGTGCTATCGTTGATTAAGATGTAGAAGCAGGAAAAAAATGAAGGAAGTGTATTTCCCTTCTATATCTTGCTGTAGCCAGTTGGTGGTCTTGCTGGGATTCACTTTCTTCTCTAACCAGGTATAGAAAACACACCGAAGAAAGCAAAGAACATAATACAATAATTACATGGCAAACATATATATTTCCTATATATAATATATTGTATTTCCTTCCCAATATTCTGTTACCCCTCCATAGGCAAGATTTATTCCTGCCTCAGTTTTCGTTCATGTACCACTTGCTGCATAGCAATTTCTTCTTTCTGTTCATTTTCACCTATCCAAATTTGACCGTTCCCTGAAGATCTAGCTCAAATGCTGACTCATTCATTTATTCCATCTACTCCAGGATGAACTGCTGCTAGCCTACCTCCCACAAAAACATACTCCTATGCTGCTAGTTCATCCCTCCTTTGGTAACTAATCTCACCCCTTAGTTACTAAAGTGTTAGTTTTGGGCCTCCCTGGTGACACAGGGGTTAAAAGGTCTCAGCACTATCAAGCTATCAGAAGCCACTGCAGCGCAAGTTCAATCCCCAGACAGGAAGCTAACCCATATGGCAAAGCAGACTTCTGTCTCTCCCACTGCTCCCCTCAGCAGTGTATTTCAGTAGATCTGCCTGTTCTGCACCCCACTCTGTTTCTGGCAAATCTTCTCACCCCTTTCTCCACACACACACCTCTGACCTGGACCCCAGCTGTTTTTGTATGCAAAAATAAATAAAAATAAATCTTTTATTAAAAAAATAAAGTGTTCATTTTTTGTGACTCCCCAACTAAATTATAAGTTCCTTGAGGTCTAATTACTAATTAGGAAGAATATCCATGTTTTCTTTAACCTCATTTGACTGATGAATATATAGCACAGATGAGTGAGGAAAGTGATACATTTCAGAATAAATATTACTAAAAAATGTGTTATCTCTGGAGTGGGAAAAAGGACAAGTTTCTACAAATTGACAGGTTCTAGAAATTTCCAAAGTCAGGTAAGGCAACATTACCTATCAGATTCTTGAAGGGTTACTTTCCTTAGTCAAGACTAAGAGAAAAGAAACATTCCTGCCTCTCAGCTGGTAGCTACAAGTGTTTGAAAAGTTTTATTTAAAATGCAGGCAATTTAACAAATTCGATTAACAGTAGGAATGGGTTATTTTTTTAAAAAAAATAGATTTTCCTACACAGAAAAAAAATCTTGCTCTGACTTTATTAAAAGTAATGACTCACCATTGCTCACACTTAGAGAAAAGCAAGATAAGTCTCTATGTCACACATTGCTTCCTTTCTATGCAGATAAGCACAGAAGCTCTTTGGTTGACAGAACCAACAAGGAACATGTAAATTTTCAGCATTATTACCACTCATTCATTATTTTATCATTGAAAATTCAGGCCATATTCAAAGACAATTCTGTTCTTCTGCCCTGGCAACATTAAAGCTCCTGGAGCATGGAGGTGGGTACTCTGACAGAGATGGCTCCATCACAGAGGTGGTCTTGGGGCCCAGGCTGTGTTGGAGTTAAACCACAGCAGGCTGCAACGGGGTCCATCAGCTAATTTCTTTCTTTGAAAACTTGAGCACATTATTCACCTTCCTTTTCCATGTTCTCAGTATGTCCCAGAAGCTTATCAAGAATTAAATGAGATGATAATTGTAAAGTGTTTAACAAAATATCCCCAAACAGGTGCTCAGAAAATGGTAGAGAAACATAGTCTCTGCTTTAAACACACTTGCTTTTACCCGCAAATCCAAATGTCCTTCCCATAACTTGATAATTTGATAAATTTTCCAGAAATAGAATTCCTTCCAGTTTGTTAACATCTGTCTCTCATACTAAGGACGCATTAGACTTCCTTTTCATTGCCCATATATTTCTTACAATAAATCTTGAGAGAGGTGACATGTTTAAAATGCAGTGGAGCAACCTGCTCATAAACTGAGGTCTGAACAAAGTGAGAACGTGACGAATGAACATGAATTATGCACTGAATCGCACGAGAGCTCTGAAACAGGAAAACTGACTCTGCTGGGTGTGGTCCTACAATCATATAATGTGGTTTACAGTTTAAAATATCGACTATAAAGCACTATCCCAAAGTGAGTTTTGGTTTGGCTATAACCACAGCAAAAAGAAAGCCCACTCACAACTAGGAATGACCTTTACACCTGTTTGGGTTTCTCAGTAACTTATTTTAACAGATTGTCTATACAAGATGGAGTTTTATTACTGGTATCAGTCCAAAGGTGGAGAAAATGTGAGTGCAGTGTGTTTAGCCACATTTTTCAGTGCATTTAGTTCTCGTGAAATTTAACAACAGATTCCTGAAGCATAAAATTTTCTTTCTTTCCTTTTTGGATAAAATAAGTATGCAACAAGCAGAAATTATGAGATGAAAGTATAAGATGTAATTGTCCCAACAGTTAAAATAGTCCTTAAAAATGATACCCCCCAGTTATCCAATAAAAAATAAGAGTCTACCTCAAACAATTTTCTTTCTTCCAAGTCCATTTGCCCTGTTTAGTTCAGCATGATCAGCCTTTTCACATAAGCTGAAGCATAACAGTCAAAAACCAGAATATAGGATTGTAAATCGTTAGTCAGTAAACGTGAAAAGATGAGAGAAATTAGTTTCTGTCTTAGAAGAAAAATAAAAGTCACAATGGGGTACTAAAAACAATGACTATTTTCATCCTCTTTGAGAAATATGAAATAAATTCGCATTAGATAGGCATTATTTTTGCCGATGTACACTTCAGGAAATCAAAAATGAATCAGGGAAGGCCTGAGAGAAAAGGGGTGGGGGTGGGCAGCAGGAGCACTCAAGAGCAAAAATGTTTCAGAAATCCGCTGCTACCTGCTAAGAAGAGTAAACCAAGATGGAGAAAATGCTGGACTCCTTGAAAGTGCCACTTTCTTCATTGGAACCTGTAACAGCAAAGAAGGGATTGTTGAGTCAATTCTGCTTTTGTCTGTTTGGTTTTGCATTTGCATGCATCTGGACCCTCCTTGGTTTCCCCTGAAGTGGAAGTTATCAAAGTATCACAAGAATGTTAAGTCTCACAAAGTTCCTATCTGCCCAGGACGAGTAAGCAGGGAGAATATCACACTGGTACATACTCTTGAAAAATTATGGGGCCAAAGAAAAGAGAGAAAAACAGAAAGGATCAGATAAATTCTGATCAAGCAAACAAGCTTCACGGTGTTTATCCAAATTAAATCTCTTAACATTGATGCTTACCCATTATTAATTCTTACATAACAGCCTTAGGAACGGCAAATGCCTTCCATCAGTGGCTGCTGATACCAGCTTTATGAAAGTGAGTTACCTTTTTCTATAGCAAGTCTGCAGCACACACTGATTGAGGCTTCAATCAGTCCTTTGCAAACCATTGGTCAAATAGAAACAGAGTCCTGATAGAGAATCAAGGACCAGAGAAAGAAACCGGAAAAGAGCCAACTTTTGCAGCAGGATTGCGAGATACAGAGCAGAGATAGCCACGGCTAGAAAAATCCCAGTGATTTCTTTTCCTTTGTTTTTTGATGGCGACCTTCCTTTTTAAAGCCTGTTGTCTGTGAAAATGGCACTCTTAACTGAAATCTCCAGAATTGTCAAGTGACCATTATATGCAAATGATTTCCTTTTGGTCCTACTGACTCCATTGATGCCACACTCTGGCTGGGCAGGAGGAAAGCAATCCAGGTATCAGAATGAAAATAAGACAGCCTGGCCTCCCACTTTGCTTTAACGATTTCCATATCCAGTATGACAAGTTTTTCCTGGGACAGGCCTGCAACCACAGGCACATGTCTCACCCTGTTAAGACTCAATAGCAGGTAAAGCAATCTGAACTCCCCAAGTTCTGGTAGAGTCAGGCACACAAACCTACACCCACGCACAAAAGCAATGGAAGACAAAGTGGGCAAAACTTTCCACCCATTTGCTTCCAAAGCACGTATTACTTGGAGAAAGGGGTGGGAGGGCAGCTCAAGGTACAAAGGCATGATCAAACCTTTCCATTGCTTTTTTTTGTTCTCCTGCTCCATGTATCCCAGCAGGAATCTGGACTAGACAGGGGATAATGGTGTCCCTTTAGAAACATTTGAGAATGAAAATCTACCACTTCTTTTTAAAATTCCTACTCTTCTCTATGCATAAGTTCCCTAAGATGGCATTTTCTTTTCTCTCCCCTTTTTCTTAATTCACTATCCTTCTCACGTTTGAAGCTAAATGATGACACAGGTAAATCCCTCCATCCCTCTACACTAAAGACTTCTCTACTGTTACTTGTTAGTGAAGCCTTGATTAATTCTTGGACATAACCAATATCTAATTCTGGTTTTCAGACTTTTAACTCTTGACCAAATCGTGGGGTCATGTGGAAGAGGGTGTTCTTAGTTAGCTACAATTTCATTCATTCAATATACATATACATATATATAAAAACATACAGTGTAGGGACGAAAAATAGAAATGAACTCAAATCCCAGGACCACTGCACTAGCTGTGTGACCATGGGCAAATCTATGGACATCTCTGGTCTTGGATTCCTCACAAAAATGGGCAGACTCTACTGTTGTGATAATTAAATAAGGTAATGTATGCAAAGCAGTTAGAATAGTGTCTGGCACATGGTGAGCTGAGTAATGGTAGCCACTACCAGCATCATCACAATCATCATTGCTATTAAGCTCCACAACTTGCCCTACCACACAATGGGAAAGAAAGATGAATAAGGTGCTAACTTCAAGGAGCTCACTGTCTGCTCTATTAGTGACAGACATGTAAACAATCATATAAAAATAGTCTTGATCTGACCATCTGCCCCAATTTTTTTAATTTCCTTATATTCAAAAAGGTATAGAGACATGCCTTTGAATCAAACAATGATTGAAGCTAAATATTTTTTACTCAACATACTCACCAAACCTCTCTGAACTTAATATACAAGGTTTTCTTGATGAGCCTTCATCACTCTTTTTTAATTATTAATTCCCCTTAAGTACTATTACTACTACTACTACTACTACTACTACTACTACTACTACTACTACTATTATCATCATCACTGCTCTGATTTTCTCTTGGACAGGTACTACCCATAAGAAAATGGAAAGCAGTGGAAATCCTAAGAAGTTCATTCTCCTGGTTCAAATAAAAACATTAAATATCATAGCAGCATAATCAGGATTCCCCTTCTCCACAATACAAACAAATACCCATTGTCATAAAACTTAGGCAGCTTCTAAAACTCTGATATTAATGGCCAACATTGCTGGCTTTCAGAATTGTTAATCATGTTAGCGAATGAATCATTCTCTAAAGAGATCAGGGTTGGTATTTTGACACTAATTCCCAAGATGCAGAATATAAAGCTGAATCATCTCTGCAATTTTTAGGTGACTGACAGTTGAGCTTACAGTACCAGTTTGACAAAATACTAAATTTCTCCATTCTGCACCTTAACTTTCATATCGAAATAACAAGGCTATGCTTTTGCTACAATTTAGCTGGAAACAAAAAAAAAAATCTGAAAAATTTTTCCACATCTACGTGCTCCAAATTTTTGTAGAAGTCTTTATGACTGTTACTTTGATGTATATGCCAAACAGGATAAACCCATGAAAGGCAACACTACTAATGAACACAAGGAACTTTATGTAATTGTAATAGCCAGTTTGGCTAGTTTTATGGGTGTGTGTACATTTAATTTTGAGTTGAGCAATATCCAATTTGGCAATGAGATAGAATAATATGAGTCTTTCTGCTTGTTTGTTTTAATTACTAACAACCAGAGAAAAACTATTCACAGCAGCCAAATAATTAAAATCAGAAATACACTCTGCTATTAGCAGACTACCATTAACATGCCTAAAATGGATGCTGCTTACTCAAAAGTTGCCAAAGTCAAGAGGGGCAAATTTGGAGCTGTGATAAGTGAAGAAAACATATATAGATAGATGTTAAACTTTCTGAGGGATGGAACAACTTCTGTGAAAGAAGTTTCAACACTAATCATTCTTTAGTAATTCTTATTGTGTGCTCATGGGTCAGGCTCTATTCTGGAAATACTACAATGAGGAAGAAAACAAAGCCTTCTCTTCATAGAGCTTACATTCTAATGAGCAATGCACACAATGAACAAATAGACAAATATTTAAAAAAATAATTTCAGGTACTGTTGAATAGAAAGGTAATGTCATAAAGGTAGCTAAATCAAAAAATGACTCTCTAAGATGTTGATGTTTTAATAGAGACCTGAATTGTGTGAAAGGAATGCCACTATACTGAATCTGAAAGAATATTACAAAACAGGAAACAGCAATACACTATTACTATTCAAGAAGCAGAAAGAGGCCAATAAAAATGTAGCATAGGGCATCCCCAGCGGCGCAGCGGTTGAGCTCTGGGTTGCAAAGCTGCCTGCAGCCTCTGCAGCCTCTGAAGCACCGGTTCAATCCCCGGCCACAGGGTGAGGGTCCCACATGGCGTGCAGACCTCTCCTGCCGCCCGCTGCTCCCCTCAGCAGTGTACTTCGTCAGTCTGCCTGTTCTGTCTTCCGCTTTGGCGCTGGTGAATTCTCTCACCCTCCCGCGCTTCTGACTGTACCCAGTGCATGTATAAACAAAAACAAACAAACAAATAAATAAATAAAAAACATGCCTCTATAAAAAATAAAAATTTTAAAAAAAAAAATAATAATAATAATAAATAAATAAATAAATCTTTTTTTAAAAAAAATGTAGCATACAGGGCCTCCTTGGTGGCCTACAGCTTAAGGTTCAGTGCTATCACAGCTGGGGCCTGAGTTTGGTCCCTGGTCAGGGAGCTAACCCACATATGGTGCAGCAGAACTCTCCTGTCTCGCCCACTGCTCCCCTCAGCAATGTACTTCAGTAAATATGCCTGTTTTGCTCCCAACTCTGTCTCTGGTGAATCCTCTCACCACCACCACCACCCCCAACACACACACATACATATACACATCTCTCACCTACACTCAGTTCTTCTACATGCAAAAAAAAAAAAAAAAAAGATGTTGCCTAGAGAGAAAGGCAAGAGAAATAGGAGGTCAGATCAGAGATCTTGCCAGGGGTAAGATCATACAGGGCCTGTGGACTAGAGAGAGAGATTTGGATTTTAATCTAAATGCAATGTAATCTAAGTGTTATGAAGGTGAGTGGCAAGATAAGACTTTACTTTCAGAACATTAAAAGATGATGTTGTACAGAGTCTCAAGAATAAAAGAGCAACAGCTAAAAGGCTGTAAAAGGAATTGGGCAGGAGATAATGTTGGCTCAAAACTGGGTACTTTACAGGAGCAGTATAAAGGGATCAGATCCAAAAATGTAAAGATTGTGTTAATAACCTATGCAATAGGTTAAGCTTGGGCATGACCATTTTCCCTAAAACCATGTCCATTAATGACTGCATTTACTGTACCCAAAAAGTGCTCAAGAATATCTGTTAAATGAACACACTGATTTGAGAGTCAGAAAGCATTAATCCTATTCCTCATTTACTCTTCATCTAGCAGCTCTATGCCTCAGGCTTACTTTCACCTGAGGTGGTGGTAAAGAAGACAATAATGATGGTGACTGAAATACCTGCCACAGCCCTTACTCTGGAGTTACAAATCAACAGGGACTATTATAGTGTAGATTGAGTTTATATGGACATATATGTGAAACAAAAGTTATCTTTCCTCTAGGGTCCCAACTTTTACTTACATTTTAATAGTTTCCCTCCTTGCCTACCAAACAGAATTCACACATCTTGGCATTTAAAGGCTTCCATGAGGGCCTCCCCTGGTGGTGCAGGCAGTTGAGTGCAGCACTGTGAAGCTGTCTGCAGCCTCTGCAGCGCCAGTTCGATCCCGACCCACCGGCAAGGGTCCTAAATGGTAAGGCAGACCGGTCCTATTGCGCCCGCTGCTCCCCTCAGCAATGTATTTTGTCAGTCTGCCTATTCTGTTCCCTGCTGTCTCTGGTGAATCCTCTCACCCTCCCATGCATCTGGCCTATACCCCGGTTCTTGTGTAAATGAATAAATAAAAAAAATGAAAAAATAAAGTCTTCCATGATCTCTCTCTCAGTTCTTTTACTCCCAAATATTTCCTTTCAGATATCTTATAATCTAATCAAACTGAATTGCTCAAATATAATCCTTGTATATTTTTTCCTACTTCCACATCTTAGCCCATGTTGGAAATTTTCTCCCCAACCACCTCCTATTCATCCTTCACAAGAGTGAACTAAAACTTAATAACCTTTTTTTATCAGCCTCCCTTCAGTGTAAATTGCTCCATCAAGGGAGAATTCCTAAAAAGTGTTACCCAAGAAATTACAGGCCAAATGTGCTTATCTGTTGGTCAATTTGTTATGTGTGTTCTTTGAAGGCAAAGAGGAGTCTTGCACAACTCATTGGCTAATATGTATCAGGAAAATCCCAGACCTGGGCTCATCTCATTTTACTGTCTTTATCATAGCACAAAGGGTTTAGGTGAATCCTTCCTTAACCTCCAATTCTTTTTGCAAAATTATAATAAAACATTCCTTAAAAACAACTGTAGAACAACTTTCTTTGATTTTCTGAAGTCATTGGTCTTAGCACCAATCTAGACTCATATATTTAGACCTAGTGACATCTCCTTTGCAACTCAACAGATGTCTTCATGATTTTGTAAGTTACTTGACCTCAGTTTTCTCATCTGCAAAAAATAGGGGTAAGTATAATTAACTATTACCTATTTAATATAGGTAATAGTGTCTAGCATATTTAATGTTATCATCCATATCCTTCTTTTCTGGAAGTAAAGAAAACCATTTAAGGGGGCCTCCCTGGTGGCACAAGGGGTTAAGATGCAACCTATGAAGCTATCTGCAGCCACTGCAGCATGAGTTTGATCCCCAGCCAGGGAGCTGCACACATGGTGCAGCAGACCTCTCCTGTCACCCACTGCTCCCCTCAGCAATGTATTTCAGTCGATCTGCCTGCTCTATTTCCCACTCTGTCTCTGGTGAATCCTCTTACCCTCACACCTCTGGCCTGTACCCCAGTTCTTATATGCATAAATAAATAAATCTTTAAAAAAAAAAAAAAAAAGAAAGAAAATCATGTAAGTGACTGCTCACAGCCATTGCTACAGATGAACAGGCATCCATTTGTATGATGTCCATCTCAAGAGGAGGATCAAAATCAGCTATACTTGGTCTTACATTTCCACCCATTTAAACCATCACAAGATCTATGAACTAAGCCACATTTCAATCAGCTGAAATGACCACCGTACCTAAAGCTACTTCTACCTAAGTACGCACTGCTAATGGGCATCTCCAATGACTAATCACACACACACAAACACACACACACTCTCCAACCAATTGATCAAAGCAGGTTAGGGATGATCAAAGAAAAAAGCTAATGTGCTATAGCTTCTATGACTTCTATGGTAGATAGCTCTAATAGGTCTGTGACAATCTTAGCAGAAGATCCATAACCCAAAGTCTTCCACCCAATTCCCCTTACTTGGAATTCTATTGTCAGCATTTCTCCCTTCCACTGACCAGTTCCTTTACTCGGGAATCCCACATAGTACAGCACCTTCCAGGAGATGTTTAAGCCAGAGGATAAGAAGTAATACCTCCATGTATGAGTCATTCATACTATCATGAAACAGGGAATCCTTTTAATGGAAGCAGCTCACCCTCACTGCAGGGAATACATACTACATGATTTCATTATGTTGCTTTTCTGCTTAAACTCCTCTCATAGCTCCAGCTCTGAGTATTCTTTATTCTATATACCAAATCCTAATGCCTACACTTCAAACTCCTCCTGTTTTGATGAAAACTATGATGACAATGATGATGATCATAATTATGATATTGAACATTTATTTACTATACGCCAGAGACTACTCTCAAATATAACTTCTCACAACTCAATGAATAATGCATTGTTATTATTATTATTGCTATTAAACTCAATAGCAAACTGAAGCTTAAAGAGGTTAAGTCACTTGGTAAAATCACATTGTTAGGAAATGACAAAGCCAGAACTTAAACCCAGAACAATCTAGCTTCAGACACCATAACCTTAACTATCATACTGACTTCTTCTTCTTTGAATGATCTATTTTTACTCACGTCTGATCTCATCCTGGCTATTGATCCTTTAATTTTTCATGTCCCTCAGTCTGAGCACATTTGGAATACCAAGTAAATTCTCCTGAATCTAACCAGATAAAGAAGTCTACCTTCTGAGTTCTCCATGAAAGATGATGGACCAGATAGTGAATCAGAATTAGCAGTTCATTATGCCATTTGTGGCATTGTGGATGGAGCCAGAAGGGATTATGTGGAGTGAAATAAGTCAGAAGGAAAAAGATAAGTACAGGATGGTTTCACTTACATGTGGAATATACAGAAGCCAAAGGGTTAGGAAAAAGATGAAATGTACAAGTTGACCATAGATTTGGGGCATACAGAGGAGGAAGGATCAAAACAAGGGAGGGAGAGTGCAGGAGACAATGGTGATGGATCATGGGGTCTATGGTGGTAGGAGGACTACAGGGACTACACCTCAGGGAAGAAATCAAACAGGGCTTCCCCAGTGGCGCAAGGGGTTAAGACACAACCTATGAAACTATCCGCAGCCACTGCAGCACGAGTTCGATCCCCAGGCCAGTGAGCTACCCACATGGTGCAGCAGACCTCTCCTGACTCACCTGCTGCTCCCCTCAGCAGAGTATTTCAGTCTGCCTGTTTTGTTCCCCACTCTGTCTCTGGTGAATTCTCTCACCTCCTGTGCCTCTAGTCTGTACCCCAGTTCTTGCATAAATAAATAAATCTTTAAAAAAAAAAAAAAGAAATCACTATCCAAAAATTAGCAATAACGTAAGAAAATAAACAGAATTAGCAGTTCACAAGAATATTACTTATAGTTGTTTATGTGTATTCCTGCACTACATTTTATGAAAGTTAGATTAACTCAACATTTAAGTCTAAGAACCTTCTCTTGCTCACATCCCCTACAAAGATTGAAAAAAAAAAAATCCAGTTGGGAGTGACACAGTCTGACCAATGAGAAGTTAGTTTTCAGGTCAGGGTGGACAAGTTTCTTTTTAAAGGCATTTATTTTCTTTTAAAGAGGGTCTAAGATCATTGGCACTGACCCATTCCCTTTCTTGCTGCCTAGAATACAGATGTGATGCCTAGAAATAATCCAATAATCTTGAGACAATAAAATGCCAATCACTGAGGATGATGGTGCAGAATGTTCAAGTCCAGGCCATTTCTGATCATCTGTTCACCACTTGTGTGTGAGATAATTAAACATCTTTATTGCCTAAACTAGTTAGTCAGCATACTTGTAGCATAAAGCACTCCTTACCAATATAATAGTGACAATAAATGGTTTGCGTTACATACTATGAATTCAGTCAATCTAAGAAATCCTTTGCTAGCTTCTAGCTACACTATTAAGCCCTCTGGGAATGGTCAGAGGGCTTTGGGTTAGGAGGTGTCTCCTTACTATAAAGACTGTAGTGCCATAGGAAGGTAAATCCTGGTCACCAGCCTACAGAGAAGGTAATCTTTTGAACTGTATATGAAACACAGAAATAAGTTCTAACAAAAGTGGTCATGCCTAGGAATTTAAGTGAGACAATATCACCACAGGGAGAAAAAAAGTAGCCATATAATCCAGGATTCAAAGTCAACTATTTTGGTTCTAATCCTAGTTTTGTTCCCTGGGGCAAATCATTTAGGCTCTCTGGGACTCAGTATCCTCATTTGTGACATGAAAGAAGGGACCACATAATTCCTTAAGACAAAGGCAGATCTAGAACACTCTAATTTTATATTCTATGTATTTTCCCATGTACAGTGAAAAGATTACTTAGAGGTCAATGAATTTTCCCTTTGCCTACCATAAGCGTGAAAATACAACCTAGACCTCTAGTTTCTAGACACACTGAGTGCACAGGTAAATATTCCTTAGCAAAGTATATATTAAGAATTTGAGCTGAAGGATCTGCTGACAGCATACATCCTAATCCAAAATTCAACCAAATCATAAGATAGAATCAGTATTTACATTGTTTAATGTTCCTGGCGACGCAGGGCAGCTGCTCAGATCAAGGGGATGCACGGAGAGGAGCCATTTAAGTAGGAAGTTACATAACTGAAGTCAAATTACTCCCAGAGGGGATCAAAATTTTCCTTGGCTATTTCTGTCATGTTACCCATCCTCTTCCATTCTACATTTATCCAGTTATCCCTTGCACTAAGCAAAATGAATTTCTTCTTATTTTTCCCTTAGGTCATTGCCCTGTTTTCCAAGGTAGTGTGATTAGATTACAAAAAAAAAAAAAAAAAAGTCCTGAATGATTAGGTTAAAAGGTGAGTTCTAGACTCACAGAAAATGTTAAATCAAGGGGGCGGGGGTATGATAGGATTTACCTGAATGATAAATTCAAGAAAATAAAAATAAATGAAAAATAAATGAAATTCTAGAATCCTTTCATTCAATACCTGCATAATCTTTCTGCGTAGAGCACAACACAATTCAGATGGATAAGTTGCTACTGAAAATTTCTTAAGACTGTTATGCTAGATACTAAGGAGGTCAGGTAAATAATATATGTTCTCTGCCCTCAAGGGAACTACAATTTATCAGGATAATTACATCTATACCTCTAATATATGGGAGTCCAAAGCCAGTATGAAAATGGTAGGTAGAAATTAAACTGAAGAGATCCGAAATCCTCAAGGAAGAACTGAAATCTGGATATAGGCAGCATCTCAGGTTTATGTTCTATTCTGAAATGTCTTCTAGCTTTTGAAGTGTGCAAATGTCCAGAACATATCTTAGATCAATGAGTAAGGTACAGTACTGGTATTTTGAATGACCTGGTGAGGTCATATTGTTAGGGGGAAAGTATGTCCTAAGCAAACTCCATACAGGCTTTATGAATGCCACCCCCACTCCATCAAGACTCCGGGAACTACAAATCCCATGATCCCCAAAGGGAAGTTGCAAGGACCTAAGGGTGGAGTTAAGCAGCCATTTTCTCTGTTAGTAAATAAAACCAGCCATGTTAGTGGGGTCTGGGGCACTTGGCTCAAGCTCTTGACCAGGCAGGTTTGGTCTCGGTGGGTCATTTGGGATTCCAGGTCAGGGGAACTGGTAGGAAGCATTTAAGAATTTATCTCCCTCTTTTCTCCCTGAGTTGTACATGTCCTCATTTTCCCTTCCCTTATAAATAAACCTTTTGTTAACCTTTTGTGTGTGCCTGCAGTGTAAGTCCCTTGTAAGCGTGTCGGTGAAGACCAACAGTTAGGCAGCCCGTTTTATATCAGGGTTGCCCTAAAACAATAAGAAAATGACAAAGGTAGTGGATCCTGACTTCCTTACAACTGCTTTCTTGCCACCCTGGCCCTGCATCACCAAGGTAAGAAGGAGAGAGAATGTAGAACTTAAAGTTAGGAGTGCCAGGGACAGAGCCAGAACGAGCTTGTGTCCATCTCTGTGTCATCCCTTCTGCTGTTACCTCAACCTACCAGGGAGCAAAGCCTCCTGGGAACTCAGATACCAAAACTCTCCACCGCAAACAGCAATTCCTTCCATTCTCCACTCACACCTCCCACCTCCCTCCCCACCCTCCACAGCCAGCATTCCGGCCTTTGCTTCTAACATGTTTCCTCCCAATACCTCATTGTGTCTGTTTTGATCAAAAAGAACATTGTGTTATAAATGATGCTGTCTGGTGCTCAGCAGTGAGTAGCAGCGGAACTATAAAGATCTGTTTAAAATCAAGACCACTTAGCCGGCACACGGCCAGTAGGACTTTATGACCATTAATTAGTTTATCCTCCTTGAATCCCTCTAAGGCAACTCTTATTATCTCCATTTGACAAATAGAGCAAAACTAAAATGCAGAGAAACTGACTAATTGACTGAGTTGCAATAAGGGGGCCCGGGGGGGGGGGGTGAGATGGTAGCAGACTATTAAAAACAAGTCTTGTAGTGAAACTTGAAGATTCTGAATACATGCCTGGCTTTCTGCAACATATTAGAATCCACACTTTGTAAATCTGGAAGATTCTTGGAGGTTCTTTAATTTACCCATCTCCTTTTTCCAAAACAGAAATTAAGTCCTACGGAGATCAAGGACTTGCTCAATTTCACATTATGACTAAGAGGAGGAGACAAGAGTCCACTCCAGGTATCCTGGCCCCAGATGCAGTGTTCTGTCCTCCATATTCAGGAAATCCATATCCAGGGACATGAAGTCACGCAAACTCGCTGACAGCAGAGATGTATCACCAGAACCCCCGAAGAAATACCAGAATCCAGTATATATTTTGTGCAACATACACAGTGCTCAGGTTGAGTGCAGTGCTGTGAAGCTGTCTGCAGCCTCTGTGATGCTGGATCAATTCCCAGCTGGCCAGGGAGATACCCACATGGCACAGCAGACCTCTCCTGTCTCGCCCACTGCGCCCCTCAGCAATGTCTTCAGTCCCTCTGCCTGTTCTGCTCCCTGCTGTGAATCCTTGTGTCTGGTGAATCCTCTCACTCCCACACCTCTGGCCTCTACCCTAGTACTTGTATAAATAAATCTTTAAAAAAAAAAAAAAAAGCTCATAGCAAGGAAGCCCACGGTGCTAAAATCCAGCATGTATTCATCTGACAAACCACATTTTTGGGGATAGGAGCATCATCCACCCAGAAAAAGGGGTAGCGCTGTACACAGGGTGCTGCCACTGAGAGAAACCCTTGTAACAGGAACTAAGATGACACAGCACAGCAGCAGCTCTTAGCCTAAGACTCTTGACTTCCCTTCTAGTGCTGAATAGGAAACAGAAGTTGCGTTTGAAATATGGAAAAAGGAAAACCAAGGATGATACGTGGCTTACAGTTTCAATGGCATTCTAGTATACCAAGAAGGTGGCGACACAACCAGATTGCCTGGCTAAAAAGTGCCAGGCTACTTCATTCCAGATACAACATACCTTAAATGTAAGACAACCAATTCAATTCCACATTAATTAAATCTGTTTTGAATTTTTTTAATACTTTTTTGGAAAATGTGTGCAATTGGTCTAGGTTTTGCATGAAGGAGGATGCCAGAATTAATCTCCTAAAACTACGAGGATGCCATTCCTGCCCCAAGAGCAACTGATCCTTCATGCAACTAAAACTGGAGGTAGGGAAAATAGAAACCTATATCCAATCACTCTGGAGGAGAAACTGCCAGAAGAGAGATTTTTCCATCTTAGCTAGAAGCCTAGCTACTCCCTCTTTTTTAGACTAGGTCAAGATTGCAGCTACATCACTCAACACCTCAAGTGGCTACAACCTCTATTATGGTTATTGTACCAGATCTCCTGGCAGTCAGTCTCTCTCATCTCCAACACAGCCACCACGAGCCTGGCAGAAATCCTGTGGCAAGTGAGCAGTCCGAGTTGCTTTAGCATGGACTGTTAAAGGAATCTGAGATTTCTAACTTGGCCAATGAGGGATAAGGTGATATCAATAAACAAAAAAGAGAAAAGAGAGTAGAAAAAGAGGTGCAAGAGTCACCCTGCTCCTCAGGACATGTGAAATAGGTTTTCTTCCTTTTACCTCTGCATCATCCACAGAGCCCATCATATTTGCCAGAAGGAAGAAAGCAAGGGAAGATGAAGGAAGACCACTTTCAATCATTTCTAGTGTCTTTTAGTACATCACAAAGCACTCCAAAATTAATGACTTAAACAACAGCAATTTATTCTTTCTCATGACTTGAAGGGTTATCTGGATGGTTCTTCTGTTTCATGTTGTAATGACCAGTGTACTAGGATGACTGAAGCATCCAAAATGGCATGATTCACATGGCTGATAAGGGGTAGCAGATACCAGCAAGGAGCTCAGCTCTGCCTATCAGCCAGGGGACCTCACTTTTCCATGGCTGCTTGGGCTCCTTCAACTATGAGGGAAACTTCCAAGAGAATAAACCTGAATGCACAAATGCTTATCAAACTTCCATTCGCATTATTTCTGCTAATATGATACTGGCCAAGGCTTAGTAAATGACCCGGCTGAAGTCAGTGTGGGAGGGAAGTACATAGGGCATGAATACTAAATAGCAACAGGGCTACCAAGGCAACTGCCTGTAGCACCTTCTGAAGGAATTAAAGGCTCCGCATTGCCCATAGTATCACACCTACATTTTTTAGGATTCAAGTAGGATCTAAAATCTGATCCAATCTAATCACTCAAGTTCCCAAGTGAGCTCTTAGCTCCATATGGACTGTAGTTCCTAGAATCCTAGTCTCTGTGCGGGGAAAGAATTCTACTTCACCCACTCATGTGCCCATTTTTGTGTACACACACCGACCTTGGGGATTGTCCTCTTATGTTCCCTCTAAAATCCAGTCTTTTATTTTCTTGTATCCTGTTCCAAGACCAAAAGCTTTAACTAGACTGCTCTTTAAAGATATTTTACAGGGCCTCCCTGGTGGCGCAGGTGGTTGAGCGCCGCACTGTGAAGCTGTCCGCAGCCTCTGCAGTGTGGGTTTGATCCTGGCCGGCTGGCGAGAATCCCACATGACAAAGCAGACCTCTCCTGTCTTGCCCACTGCTCCCCTCAGCAGTGTATTTCATTAGTCTGCTTGTTCGGTTCCCCACTCTGTCTCTGGAGAATCCTCTCACCCTCCCGCACATCTGGCCTGTACCCCAGTTCTTGTATAAATAAACAAATCTTTAAAATATATATATATTTTACATCCTCAATTCTTTCTGATTTCACACAAAATGCACCTTGTTCTTCAGGAATAAATAATAGAAACTAGGAATAACGGAAAGGTATATTGTGATATACCTGTGGCTCTGGACACAGAGAGATCTAGGACTGCCACCACAAATTCTGGCCTGCACTTACTATGAATCCACACTAACATTTTCTTCGTGTCATAGCGCTGAGCCTCAACTGCCCTATGGGTAGAATGAGGATTGTAATAATAATTACATTGATTATTAGAAGGACTAAGCGTGATAATGAATATAAAGCCTCTGACAGGCTGTCTGGCATAAGATGAGCACTCAATACATCTTTGGCTTTACTATCCAAAGGGAATAATTCACCATAAAGTCAATGATAGGCTAACAAGAGGTTACAACAGGGCTTTCTCATTGAGAGAACAAGGTCTCAATGCAAACAGACTTAAAAAACAGAGGGTGAGGGATAGGTGCAGGACTTATTGATTCAACAAATGAAACGATAAAAAGTCTAGATGCAGAACAGGCCGACGACAAAGTTCAAAGGGCATTGTCAAAATTCAGGGTGGGTTGGTTGGTTTTGTTGTTTTCAGTCTTTTGGTTCCACTCTGCTTTCCTCATGGATGTCACTCTGAGGCGCCCCATAGTGGTAAGTCAGTCTCAGCAGTATCACTTTCATGACCTCTCATTTGTAAATCCTTTGAGAAAAGCATGTGAGTCCCTCAGAAGTCTCAGCCAAAGACTCATCGCAGCTAGCTGGCTATTTGGATCACAAGTCTGTCGCTGAGCCAATCACTGTGAGCAGGGGAGTCCTATGATTAGACTTAGTCCATATGCTCAACTCTCGAGCCCCATCCTGAGTACATGTGCTAAGAGAGGAATAATTTTGTGCCCAGTGAACATCAGACTAACACTATCAGAAGAGGAATTTGGGGTGGGATGGGAATAACCTGATCCTGCAGCAACATACTTGCCAATGGTAAAAACTTGGAAACACCCACGAGATAGTCAAATGAATTATAGTATATACATAACAGAATCTAGGGAAACAGTACTTTTCAATGAAAATTTCAATGATGTGGGAAAATTAACAATATCTTACATGAAAAGAACTAGAACACAAATACACACACATATGAATACATACCACACTACTTAAATGGTAACGGTAAACAAAACGTAATGGAAGAGTAGTAAGTAAAGCATCAAGCCCAGCTGAACTAGAGAAGAAAGAAAAAGGAGACCGCTAGGGGAAAACACAAGAATGGTATGAAAGAACACAACATATCACTAGCTTTTAATCACAGAAATAAACATGGTCCAATTTAGAGGTCAGTTTTCTTTTGCCCATTTATATCTAACATAGAAAGCAAAGAAAACATCTAAGACATGTCCTGTGCATGTATCTACTCTTTTTTTCTCATACTCTAAGAGGAAATTCACGAAAAATATAAAATTTCTTTGTCAGAAATAGCCTCCTGATTATTATTAAATGGAAAAAACCGGGTGTCATTTCTACAGGAAAGCTCAGCATTATATATTGGTGTACAGTAAAGACAAAAGAAGATTAATAAAAACTTTAGGATGCCCTCTCAACATATGTTTGTCACCCTTCAGCTTCTAATATATTTAAAGACTCCTCCTCATGTTCATACATAAAAATCTCTCTTCCTTTACTATCTGTTGATGGGGAGGTATATATAACAAGAAGTCTCTGACTTTTGTGAGGCTTTTGATCATAAGGGACAGCCCCTTTGAAATTCTCATGGGAAAAGTTCTCCACATCATTACACTTGATCTTACATGGATACTTCTCTGAGGACTGCCTCCCTCCAGTTACAATTTCTCAGCTCTTCCTGGTATCCAGGACTCGCATTTCAAGGCTCATAATGGGTTCTGGCTATTAGTTTTTATTAAGCTTCCCCAAGATCTATGCCTTCTTATTTCTTTGTCCCTTACTGTCTCTGTCAAGGCGAAAACCAAGCAGTCTTTAAACTTGGCATTATTGCTCACCTACCAAAGAGAAAGGGCTTTCCAAGAACAGCAGGAAAGTTCTCAGTCCTCTGGCCACACTTTTTTATAAAAGTCATTCTGAAGGTAAGGGTCTTCCCCTCCCCCACATCTTTCTTGCAGAAACCCAAGGGATAACTTAGTGATGGAAATTCAAACCAAGTGAAGGAAAGATGGCCACATCTTGAAAATTACATCATTTTAGACTCCTGTCTAAATCAGCCACCAGATCTTAACCTTTAGAGCTATCTTCATTGTTAGCTGTTGAGTTTCTTTCTCCCAGAAATTTCTTTGGGTGGATTTCCTTATGACAGCCCTAAATTCTTCCCATATCTGAATACTGATTCCCTGATTCCCAGGTAACCCAATATCAAGAGCAATCATCTTTCTTGAATTAGATTGGATTTTTTATAATCCCCTAAGGTTATTATATTGTCCAGATCAGAAGAGAGTATAAGGGAGTATATCTAATAATTCAGCTAAGGCAATAGGCATAAACCAGTCCCCTCCTGAAAAAACAGGGACATATGATCACTACTCATAGGCACTAATACAGAGCTTGTGCATAATAGATGCTCAGTAAATATAATTTCACATAAAATGAATGCATTTATTGTGCTATGTCACTTTCCTTGTGTTCCGTTAATGCTACAATGCATTTGAAATTCCATGTTACAGATTTTTGTTTTTCTTTGTTTTGTAACTCTAGATATAAGTGGCAAGATATGATTGCAGGTTGTTTCCTCATCAATCTTAAACTGCCTCCACATCAAAGCTTTTCCTGAAAAAAATACCTTTACACTTGTCACAATGTATGATGTTATACTATAAGATCTAAACTGTTGAGTGAATTCATTCATTCAACAATTACATACTCAGCATTTATACACCAAGCCCGATGCAAAGAAAGGGGATACAGGTATGAGATGGTCAAATCCCCATCCTTCCAGAACTTACAATGTAGGTCTACTCCAGAAACATACAGGTAAACAGGTGGTTAAAATAATATGAGAAGTGCTCTGATGGTAGCTATCATGTACATGGGATATCCCAAAATTCCTCCCAAGTTCCTCACGTATACCTACCAACCGGAAGCAGAAATGCTAGCAGTATTCCTTACTCCTCACTCTTCCTTAGCCAATTCTCTTAACAGAATCCATTAAATCACTACATTCATTCAATTCTGCTTCATAAATACCTCCCAAATCTCTTCAGTTGTCTTCTTCCCACAATCGTTGTCCCCCTAGGAAAACAATTTAAAGTTGAATCATTTTTAAGTATTCCCAAACTTCCAAAATCTGATTATAAGATTATTACAGCAATTCATACCTAAGAAGAGTAGAGAAGTAACAATGAGGATGAAGAGAAATAACATAATTTTTAGGAAGCAGAATTAAAAGATACTAATTATTAACTGAAAGAAATAGTGGCAGTAGAGATGAAAAGTAAGGAGATAAGCATAACATGTAGATTGCTGATTTGAACATGTTGGTGAATGTTAGGGATAGAGAAAAAATAATGTGCCTCCAGAAAAACAAGAAAATGCTCTATTGAGCATATTCTTTAAGTTCCTTTGAAAACCCAAGTGCAGAAGGTATGGATAAAATGTTTTGGAATTCAAGAAAGAGATATTATATGTAATCTTTAGATGGTACTTAAGGCATGGAAATGGATGCTCAGGGAGTGAAAATTAGCCATGGAGTGGAGTCAAATGTCAAATGTCACAGAAACCAAAGGAACCAGCTTAGAAGTGAGAATGAAAAGGCACAGAATAATCTCTCCTTCCTCTGTGACCAAAAAACCTGTAAATACTACAGAGCAACCAATTAGCCAAATAAATGGTACAAATATATCAAGTTCTCTAGAATGAATACTATGGATCAGGAAAGTTGTGTTTACTTGGAATCAACATTTTTAGATATTGTTAATATCCTGGAGATTATTGTTAACCTCCAGGTAAAATGACCAAGATAGAGAATAATTAGAGTCTATTTTAACGTAAAAAAATAACTGGAGAATCTAGGCAGTATTTAGATTAGTCAAGATAGCTGTGAGAGAATGCATCAAATATATGAGGGGCTTTTATTAAACAAGAAGGATGACATCGCCTTAGTTACTGATTGCTCCTGAGGACAGGCCAAAGATAAGGAAGATACAGGGAAAGCAGAAATCATGAGAAAGAGAGAGAAATAAAGGAAGAAATTCTTTTAAATAATAGGTAGTCAAAAACGCAATGAGCTATATCATATGTGTTCCTCATCTTGAACAGGTTCAATCAAAGATTAAGGGGTGTGTTTCAGGATGGAAAGTTGAATTCAGCATCCCCCGAAATATCTTCAAACATTAAGATTCTGTGACTTCAGTTCAAAAATGGTCACTTCCTTTCCAGGTTGTCAAAATAATTTTCCTGGAAGAATTAGGATATCCAATCTTACTGTGGGAGATGGTAGGGATTTTGATAGATAGTGAGGGTTTTAAGAAGAAGGGCATTTTCTGTTATAGGAGAATGGCCCAATTGCTAGAACTGACTATTCACATGAGGCTGGGAAGTCATCAGAACCAAATTGATAAAGCTTTCAATGCCAGGAAGAGGAATTTGAGCAAATCTTGTGGGCAAAGAGGAGCTATTGAAGATGTTTGCAAAGGAAATATTTTTTTTTTACTTTTTACTTTCTTTTTTTTTTTTTTTAAAGATTTATTTATTTATACAAGCACTGGGTACAGTCAGAAGCGCGGGAGGGTGAGAGAATTCACCAGAGCCAGAGCGGGGAGCAGAGCAGGCAGAAGGACCGAAGTACACTGCTGAGGGGAGCAGCGGGCGGCAGGAGAGGTCTGCGCGCCATGCGGGACCCTCCTCCGGTGGCCGGGGAGCAGCCGGGGATAGAACCGATGTCGCAGAGGCTTCGGGCAGCTTCGCAACCCAGCGCTCAACCGCTGCGCCACTGGGGAGGCCCTACTTTTTACTTTCTTAAGTAAATATCAAATCAATTAAAGGAACAGATCCATGTCAAATAAATCATTGACAGAAAATAAAATCTTTTGGGCAATGAGGAGCTATTGAAGATGTTTGTGCAAGGAAATATAATTCAAGTAAGTAGTGTCAAGCAAGGTTGTTCTGGCATTTACTTAGAACAGATGACAAATAGGTGAGACTGAAATAAACAGGGGACTATAAGGAGAAATAAGAAAATAAGAACCCAAACTCAGGGAATGGGAATAATATAAAAGTTTAGAATATAGAAAACTTTGGAAAAGAAAAATCCTTAGATTTATGACTGGTTATGTTAGGAAAGAAACAAAAGAAAAAGATGAGTGAATGAGTCATATTGTTCCAGGGCAACCTCAATGTGAAATGTGTTGGCCTACCGTGGGTCCTCACCTGAGTGCTTAAAAGGGACTTATAATGAGACTCTACTGCAGTCACACAAAAAGGTTAATAAGGGGCTTATTTACAAAAAGGGGGAAATGAAGAAATGAATAACTCAGGGAGAAAGAGAGAGAGAGAGAGAAAGATAAATTGATGAATGCGTCCTATCAGTTCTGCTGAGCTGGAACCCCAATAGCAGGCTGCAAGCCAGCAAAAAGCCAAGAGACTCCCAAGGCCCACATATCTGGTTATATACCAAGCCTGGCTGATTAACTCCACCCTCAGTTCCCAGCAATCCTCCTTCAGTGATGATGATATTATGGGATTTGCAGTCTTTGGTGTCTAAGATCTCTTTGGTCTGGGGTGGGGGTGGGGTCCATAAAAGCTATTTGTGGAGTTTGTTCAGGACACCCATTCCCCTCAACAATATGAGAGAGTTGGTGACAAAAGTGGTGCTATTAAAACAGTAGGGTCAGGGAGTGCAACCTCAGAGGAGAGTCACAATCCCAATATGGAGCTAGTCAAAGAAGAAACTATGGCCAAGACGACATCTCCAAGTCTCACCAACATCCAGTGGAATATTACCAGCTGCTTTCTCAGAGGAAATTGGGTTCCTTGATTTTCCAAATGAGCCAAGCTGTTGTGCTGGCAACCAACACACATAACAGGCACTTAGCCAAGCATAAAGTAACAGGCTTAAAACATGTGAGTGTAGAGATAAACCATCTTCAGCCTTCAGCAAACTGCTACAGGAAGTTACAGACTAATGAAAAGAAATCTCCCAAACACCAGAGTCACCTTTCCTTTTAAATGCTGCCTTACAGAAAAACATGTTTAAATCTATGTGAGAGACTGACTTTCTTCCTTACTGGGAAATAAGGCAGAGAGGGATACTTTAAAGCAAAGGCATTTTTTGAGGCAGTACTTGAGATAATATTGGGGGAAAAAAAACTCTTCAACATAACTTAGGCTCAGTCTATGGAGAAAAAGTAAATATAGATGCAGAGATGGTGAATTTGAACAATGTAGAGAACTAGACTGGATCATTCAGGCTCCTAAAGCTGCTTTTTTCTCAACACAGTTGGTTTTATTTTATTTTGTTTTGTTTTTGCTTGGATTATCTCAGCAATTACCTCAACTCTCCATTTCACTCTGGTTCTATAGACATAGTGCTCTAAGTGTTCTATTTTTGTCCTGTTCGAATAAGGACTGAACACAAAGGAACTCATTGAAATGAGTCTCACTAAAAGGATTAAGCCAGTTGAAAGGATATGTTTCTTCAACATTCTATATTTTTCCATAATGCACAAATATGAGCAATCCTCTGTTCTTGGTCTGCCCTCTTTTATTAATGAACTAAGTATTAATGAATACTTTTCTCCTCCGAGGAAGGAGAAAGCAGAAAGCCACATTTTGGCAAATATTCCTGTTGATAAGGGGGAAATGCAGCACAGTCATCTGGAAAGCACACCTAATTGACCAAGTGTGCTGCCCCAGTCCATAACTCTGGAAGTTCCCTGGAAGGCTGGACAGGGTTTCCCCTGCATTGTAATCTTCCCTAGGCAAAGTTGAAATTCAATGATTCCCTTCAGTTCTGAGCCAACTCAAAGACTGCAGCCCAGCCTCTGAAGTGGAGCTGCTTGTACATGAGCTCTGGATACCGATGGCTCCATTGGCTGGAAATGGTTGGAATCTTTGGAAGGCAGCTTTCTTTCTTAGCTTTTTTGATATATTGACCTTGGGTTTTCCCCTCCATATAAAAACCACTTTCTTTTAAGTGAGCTTGAGACAAAGACCATAGGTGCTTCTTGAACTATTATTTTGCAAAAGGGCAGCACTTTTCTCTATATATAGAAAAAGAAAAGGCATTAAAAAGAAACTGATCAACTTACAGATGCTGTTGAAATAGGGCCTACACCTCTAATCCCAGGGTCTAGACTCCTCTACCACCAGCCCTGTGGAGCTGCAAAATCCCAAAAAGAGTATGTTCTGTACCTGCCTTGCCACCAAGTGTGAGCTGGGACTGAGGCTACACTCAAATCACTTTAAGGTCTTAGAGTTCTTGCTACCCAGAGGGGTGTGGACGCTGAGGCACTCTAGGCTTACTAACTTCCCAGCTAAAGGACTTCACATCACAGGTCATATATCCTGTAACCTCATCATAATAACTTCAGGCTGGCATTGTGGTTGGGAGGGTGAGGATTGTCTTAAAACTGAATGTTTATAACAATAACCCTCTTTTTTATATAGACTAAATTTTAAAATCAAATACTATTTTTATTTATTTAAATTTATTTAAATTTATTAAGGTTTATATTTAAAAATCTAAATAAGCTGGGTTTTGAAAAATATTATGTAAGAGAGAGCATTTATCAGTGCTCCTTATTAGTAATCATTCTGATTGTTGTTACTGTTATAATTGAGGGGGGGGATTATTAAGGAGGGGATTTTAGAGCAGACAGAGGTACAGATTTAAAGCCTTCTGAAGTCATAAAAGAGAACTTCAAGAAAAATCCATACAGGATGGTGCTACTGTTCTACTTAAAGATGTATGAACCTTAAAGAAATGACTGATTTGGGAAGGAATCAGCCTGTTTATGAAGGCAACATACTTTACAAAAGCTCTCAGAGGGGGCTGACAAGGCAAGCAAAGAAAGAACTTTCTTAAGTAAATATCAAATCAATTAAAGGAACAGATCCATGGAAATAAATCATTTACAGAAACAGGTCCTACCTGTGGTTTCTAACACAAAACACACTAACACAAAATACACCTCAAGTAACTAAATAAAAATGAATTCCAAAGTGATTGAATCTCCACACACTGTAAAAGGCAACCTGCTAAAGCAAACCCTGCAAAACAAAGGTTTTCAAGATATAAAAATTCATAAACCTTTCTTATCAGAAAAGAGGTGAATGAATATTATGGTATTCTTATAGCATGTTTGCTTTAGCATTTGTCATGTAGTTATTCTGTGCAAAGGTAAGGTTTGGTATGCAGTGTAATTATTTTCCCACCTACTTCTGTCACAAGGTCTACTTAAAGGGCAATTTCTTTCTTTAGTTCTTTAAATGCTTCCAAAAAGATATCCTAAGGTCAAGAAACTCCAACAGTGTGCAAATATCTTTCAGGAGTAGTTGATTTCCCACCAGCACCATTAGGGGAAATTTTATTGTAGTCAGTCTAAAACAAGTTAATGGAGGGTCATGTTTCTATTTACTCTGGGACAGTATTAGTAATCAGAACCAGGAAGAAGCAAGGTCTGGCAGCACTGGAGCTCTGAACTCCCAGTCAGGCCGCCTTGAGTTTCTAATTTAAATTCCAGTGGATGTCGAAATGACGTTTCACATAATTTATCTTAAAACATATATATGGTATCTACTGAGGCCTCCGCAAGAACTGGACCTTTCAATGTTGGCAGAATCTTGATTATAAGATTTAAATTAACTGATGATGTAATATTTTATGAGAGTTGGTAGGCCTGCATTTTTGTGTTCTTTGCAAATCAGTCATTACAAGATGGAGTTTGATGACATTTTTCTCCTCAAATGTCTTCTAAGTAACTGAAGTTCAGTAAACACATTAATACATCTTTACCTATCTTTAGACAAATTTCCCCAGGAAAATTTAGACTTGTACTGGTATAATCAACAACTTTGTATAAGGTGACCATCATGTATCTGACACTATGAAGGGTACAGGGGGGACAAAAGAGAATAAAACTAGTTGTCCTAAAGGGAAAGCAAAAGTGTCTTTGTAGTGACAGAACAATTCTGCATACTGAGTGTAGTTGTTTTGTGAACTTAAACGTGGGGTAAAATTACATAGAACTACACACGTGAAAACACACTGGCAATACCCCAATGAGATGTGTAAGTCTAGACAACACTGTTGCAGCAGTACCAGTTTTCTGATGTTGATAATATTCTACAGTATGTAAGAATGTTGTTCTTTGGGGAAGCTGGATGAAGAGTACTCAGAATGCTTTACAATCTTTTTAACTTCTCGTTACCCTTAAATTAATTCCAAATAAAAAGTTTAATAAAAAAAAAGACTAGCCTTTATTACGGAGCTTGCATTCAGGTGGGAGAGACAGAACACTAATAAACAGACAAATAATCACAGATTATTTCATGTGGCGTGAAGAATATTTTTAATAAGTACTGTGATGTGAAATAACAAAGGAGCCTATGCTTAGAAAAAGCTGAAAGAGAGAGACTTAGAGTGAAACAGTCAAGATGAGACCTGAAAAGAGAGAATAAGGCAGGCATCGAGAGAAAACTAGCAAACACAGAAAAAGAAACTGACTGGTTGAAGCATCAGAATGACCTTCAAACTATGGCTTTAAGGCAAAGCCTTGAAGGATAGCCAGATTTCAATGGGATGACCTTATAAAGTAGTCCTGTGACCTTAACAGAAAGCAAGAGTATAAAAAGAATGCAAAGACCTCTCAAGTACATAAGTCACCTGAGTTAAAGAAATGTAAAATTTAATCAAGTGATGAAAGCTGGCAGAGAAGGGATTACATAGTAAATGGATAGAATAATTTGTAAATATATCTCTTGAATCCAGAATTGATGAACCCATAACCACTCCAACTACAAATGGGATCCATATGTCCCTGAGTCTTCAAGAACGCAACTGCACTGAAAAAAAACTTTAAGGTAAAATTTTGTCCCCATAGGGTAAACATCTCCCAGCCTTGGAAAAGTTTCCAATTAAGTAAAGAGATGGTTAAGAAAACCAAATCCTTACAATTAATATTTCTACAATAAAAAATCTGGGCATACTTTGTTATTTTAAAATTCATAATGTGAAAGAAAAATAAACTATTAGAGGAAAAGGTCAACTTTGAAAACTTAAAATATATAATTGTAAGTTGTATTTAGACTGGTTGAAATCTAATTTTACACATAACGTTAGAATATTTAAGGTTAGCCACATTTATGTTCGACTAGATTTAGAAAATTATTTAAGAACTTGGGAATAATTTTATTAAATCACGCACCTGTGTCATTTAATAGGTAAATCACATATATTAAATTTATAAATAAAATTTTATTTATTTTTTAAAGATTTATTTTTTTTTTAATACAAGAACCAGGGTACAGGCCAGATGCGTGGAGGGTGAGAAGATTCACCAGAGACAGAGCAGGGAACAGAACAGGCAGACTGACGAAATACACTGCTGAGGGGAGCAGCAGGCGAGGCAGGAGAGAGGTCTGCTTCGCCATGTGGGATTCTCCCTGGCCGGCAGGGATTGAACCCGCACTGCAGAGGCTGTGGACCGCTTCACAGTACAGCGCTCAACCACCTGCGCCACCAGGGAGGCCCCATAAATAAAATTTTAAATGCTTACGGGTTTTTGTCTTACAAACATCATTTAAATTCTTCTAAAAGTGATGTTAAAGTTATTTAAACTTTTAAGTAGAATAAGATTTATAAGTTAAACTTAAAAGCTGAGGCATGAAGTATTTATAAAGTAGAGCTGATAAATCTAATTTGAATATATCGAATATTAAATTTTTGTATTTCTAAATAAACTTTGAGTAATCTTGTCTAGGTTGAAAAGATGATTTCCATGGGTTTGCAGTCCCGGTGAGCCCTGAGGGAGAAAACTGTGACACATGAATACAATGGAAGAAACCAACACTTGCCTACATTTTAAAGGAAGTGTTTTGTCCTGGGGATAGCAAGTGAGCTAAAATGTTGAATTCCAAATGTTATCTTAACATACAAACAAAAAAACCCTCCCTTAATTAGGACCACCTCAAGGTCATCACAGTATCTCCTAAGCAGATGCACTTGCTCCTTTCTCTGATGTTTACTACATCACTTCTTATATTGAAGTCTAAGTTTTTATTGCCTGATTTCCTACTGGCTTAGGGACAATTTTCAATTCCACCTTTGTATCCCAATGACTATGATACTCTCAGCATCTTAATCTAGATGAAAAGCAGCCACAGCTGTCTCTCATGGGCCTGGGATTAACGCTCAAGATTTTTCTTTTCACCAGTCTCTTCAAAAACAGACACCAAACAAATTGGCTTCTTGCCTTAGCTTCTTAGATTCACCCAGCCCTATTTGGATCTCTGACCTGGCTGAGGTCAAATTTAAATTTCAAATTGTTTACACTGGCCCTGACCTGGCTGCCACTCACTGCCTTAGGACTCAGTTTCTGGCATTTTCCCATTGACTCCACCCATCCCAACCACAAGACAGTCTATCAAGGAAGAGAATCAGACTCAGAGCTTGGGAGAATGTCTGGAAATGACAGTGGCCCAATAAGTATTTAAAGATTAAAGCCATTCAATGGTCATCTAACATTTCCTGAATACCTTCACAGTTGAATGTGCTTGTAGGGGCAGGACTGGACACAGGGCAGGTTTTCTGATCCCATGCAGACCGGGTAAAGGAGGAGTCAGAGTCCTCAGTGGCTTTTTGCAGGCTTTTATTGAGGTTTACAGGTACACAGCTGGCAGAGTTGCTGGGGGGCCGGGAGGCTGGCAGTCCTCACAGCCCCCAGCAAATCCTCACTCTATCTGGGCTCTCTGGCGTTCTCTCTGCTTCTCTGCTCTTCTGTTCATTCTACTTCTCGGCTTCTTTTTCAGCTTCTGCTGGCGTCCCCGTGACGCCGCCCTTGAAAGCCCAGTCTTAGCCCAGGTGAATCCCATCTACCTATGCCCACACCCTATTCCAGGTGCCCACCATCAGGCATGCATTCAGGACCACAAGGATCCGTCATCTATCCTGATGGCGGGAGGGCAGAAAAGACTGACATTTTTTCCTTACCCTACAGTGCTCTACCGAGAAAAATAATAAAATAGTAAGATGTGGGACCTACATTCAAGACAGTGAAAACAAGTGCTCTTTCAGTTCCACAGGATCACATAAAACAAGTATGCATACTAAATTTAAGAAGGTAACGCAGCAAAGATTTTCACAGCCTGTGGCATTGTTAAATTTTGGTGACATGATCTGCATGGCTTGGTGGCTATTTTAATGTCAGAAAGTAAAAGAAATCTATAAAAACTTATGGAATAGTGTTTTAAAAAGACACCCACTGAGGTTGGGCATAGAGAAGGACACGTTGCTCTTTGGGCTATGTTGACTGATACAGTTTGGGTCACAGTGAGTCTGAGATGCAGCTGAACTAATCAAGTAGAGATGAGACCCTCTTGGTAAACAAAATTGCAAACTGGTAGGATGAGTTGCCCCAAGTCTTGTTTGATAGGTAGATGACATCATGAACTGGCTAGCCCTGTCCATTTTGTCCTACCCACCACACTAGCCATGAGACACCATGATGGACAAAAGGCTTAGATCCTGGCTAATAGTTCTCTCTTGATTTCCCTGAGGGAGAAGGCCAAGGACCCACATTGCAGTTAGAATGTAACGTGTCTGTGCGTGCCTCGGCAATGACCCTGCTCTCCTCTTCCCCCCTGTGAACTTACCTTTAAGTGTCTCCTACCTCCCTTTGAGGAACCAGGCTAAATTCTCCTTTCCAGCAGTGGCTTCCTCATGCATGAGTCTCTTTAATAAACCGTAACCTGCTTCAACTACACCTAGAGCTCTCTGGTGAATTCTTTCTCCAGAGGGAAAAGGACCCACTCTTTGGGGTCAGCCAGTAACAGAAGTAGCCAACACACAACTGGGTAAGTCTACAGTTCAGAACTCTATGGACCAGCATTGTAGATCTGGGAGTCATCCTCAAGACAGCCTCAAAAGTAAGTAAACTGTCCCAGGGAAAATATGAACAGTGAGAAGAGAAGCTAACAACACTGAAGAATAGGGCAGAGAAAGAATACTAGGTGGCCAAGAAGAGCAACACGAGATTTTTTTAAAAATCAGGAGACAGTAGTTAGGGTGGATATTCCTGATAAGTAACAATTCCCTGCTTGCTCTCCTCCAGGAATTCCATGGGTATATAGGGAAGCTGAATGTATCTGTAACAAGGTGGTCCCCAGGAATCTCCCCTTTTCCTGGGGACCATCCTGTTACATATCCACTTGCAAGTGTTGGCCTAGCCAGTCTAAAAAATAATCCCAAACTCTCCGCAGGGAACTGTGATGGGCAAATAACCCAATGAGATTCAAGAAACGTTTGATGAAATGGGTGAAGGGGGTCCAAAGGTAAAAACTTTTAATTATAAGATATCAAGTTCTTGGGATATAATGTGCAACATGACAATAGTTATGAAGTCATCTGTATCTGCCTTGGTACATCTAGGTTGGTAATAACCAAACAAGCCTCAAATAGATAAAAGTCAAAAAGAAGTTTAACAAGTGTACCTCCTGCATATATGGGAGAGGCCCAGGAAAACTTAGTAATTCATGCACAAGGCTTCAGACATTAGCCTAAATAATTCAGCTAAGACAAAGGTTGCAGGGGGAAGTACTGAAAAGAACTGCCAGGAAGGTAACCAGAGAAGCACAGGAAACAACTATATTACTGTTATGCAGATTTAAGTTCCTCTTTTCCTAAGGATAAGAGTGAAGGTGATTAGGTCTTCCCAGGACACAGGAGATGCCCTTAAGGGAGAGAGCTTACCTTCACACTGGTAAATACCTTTCACAAAAGGGCAACCTCCACTTAGCCTTCAAAACCCCACCCATGAAATACATCTCTCTTGCCAATAAGACATATTTTGAGGTGGCAGATTTTTGCTCCTCTACATTACCAATACTGCACTGTATACAGCAAGTACATGAAAAATGTCATTTTGTTCAATGGCGTTTCATTATAACACTGATGAGGAAAAAAAGCCAATTTTCAGCCAAGCCTCTGTCTTTGCGGAATTTGCACATTCTCCCATGTCTGTGTGGTTTTCCTCTGGCTACCCTGGTTTCCTCCCACATCCCAAAGATGTGCAGATGAAGTTCACTGGAGTGTTTCAATTGTCCCAGTCTGTGTGTGCGCGCGCGCGTGCATGTGTGTGTGAGCATGCGTGTGTGCGCGTGCATGCACGTGTGCGCGTATGCAGATGCCCTGGGATTTAAGGGTGTCCTGTCCAGCACTGGTTCCTGCTTTTCACTCTGAGATGCTAAGAAGTGGAATAAGAAGATTGGAAAATGAATGCGTGAATAAAAATTGTTTACTATTGAGTCTTTTGGGTCTTTTTTTATAAGTTTGATGATGTTTTTGTGAAGCTGCTGGAACTGAATTCCTATACCAATGAACCTGCGCTCAATTTGTTTTCGTCATACACGGTTTTGCTTAGTTTCCAAGAACCTATCAACCATTTTAAGTGAGGACTTACTGTATGTGAAAGTTGCTAAGAGACTATCTTAAAAAGGTCTCATCACAAGAAAAGAATGCATGCCTATGAGAGGTCGCACATTCCACTCAGGGCGGCGATCGCTGCACGATATACGTCAAATCACTGTGGCTTTCCCAAAGACAGACAAGATGGTAGAAGTGGAGGAGAAGAAAGCTTTCCACAGGCTCACCTACCTGTGTGTAGACCTCCAGGAGCTGCTAGGGGAGGCCTGGGGGTAGCTGAAGCCGCCGAGGGGCCGGGGCAGCTGTTAGGACGCTGAATTCGGGCAGAGGCAGCGAAGCTCTTGCGCCTGCACGGGGCCCGGAGGTGGAGAAGCCAAGGTGATGAAGATGCACCTGCAGGACCTGAGCCTGGAGCTGGAGAGGGTGGGCAGCGCGGGCTGGGGGCCGCACAGTGGGCGGCTACAAGACATGCAACCAGAAACCAAGCCCGAGATAATGATCGTGATCATCCATGACCAGGGCAAGTTCTGCATGACCCATAAGCAGGTGAAGTCTGGTAGTCCTGCCCTGTGAGCTACTCACTTCTTCCTCTCCGTCCTCCTTAAGTAGTTTGCCCGGCGACTGCAGGCACAGACGTCTCTTAAAAAGCAAAAAAATAGGGCCTCTGTGATATGTCTTATTGGCAACAGGTGTATTTCATGGGAAGGGTTTTGAAGGCTAAGTGGAGGTTGCCCTTTTGTGAAAGGTATTTACCAGTGTGAAGGTAAGCTCTCTCCCTAAGGGCATCTCCTGCGTCCTGGGAAGACCTAATCACCTTAACTCTTTTCCTTAGGAAAAGAGGAACTTAAATCTGCATAATAGTAATATAGTTGTTTCCTGTGCTTCTCTGGTTACCTTCCTGGCAGTTCTTTTCAGTTCTTCCCCCTGCAACCTTTGTCTTAGCTGGTGGCTCAAGGGATTAAGACGCAACCTATGAAGCTGTCTGCAGCCACTGCAGCACGAGTTCAACCTATGAAGCTGTCTCCAGCCCGAGTTCGACGCCCGGCCAGGGAGACACCCACATGATGCAGCAGACCTCTCCTGTCTGGCCTGCTGCTCCCCTCAGCAGTGTATTTCAGTCATTCTGCCTTCTGCCTCTTCTGTTCCCCACTCTGTCTCTAGTGAATCCAATTGTTAGGGGGAAATGATGTCCTGAGTTAATCCCATATAGGCTTTGTGGACCCCACCCCCACTCCAGACTAAAGCCATCAAGACATTGGGAAAGACAAATCCCATCACCACCAAAGGGAGGGTGGCTGGGACCTGAGGGTGGAGTTGGGCAGCCAGGTTGGATATAAAAACCAAACACGTGGGCCTTGGGGTCGCTGGCTCACGATCGCTCGCCTCCTGGCGTCACAGCTCCTGGCTGGCGGCCAACTCTGAGAGCGCCACTTTGGGATTCCTGATCCGCGGATAGGGTAAGACTCATTTAAAACTTTGTCTCCCACTTTTCTCCCAGAGCTGTACGTTTCCTCCTTTCCCCTTCCCTTGTAAATAAACCTTTTATTAACCTTTCGCGTGTGCCTGCAGTAGAGCATTGATAAGTCCTTTTAAGTGCGCAGGTGAGGACCCACAGTCAGGCACCCCGTTTTGTATCGGGGTTGCTCTACAACATTTTCACACACAACCCCCCACACCTCTGGCCTATACCCCAGCTCTTGTATGCATAAATAAATCTTTAAAAAAATTATGTTGCATATATTAAATTTATACAATGTTATATGTCACTTTTATTTTAACAAAACTGGTAAAAAAAATTTAAAGAAGAAAGAAATATTTGATGGACACTAGACAGCCTCAATTTTGCCTTGGCAGAGCTTCCAGAAGCAATGCTTTCTCTTCCTCCGGATGTCATCCTAAGTAAGTATGAAGCCCAGACTTAATGCAGCCCTCTCCCTGCCAATTTGAGAAGGAAGGTAAGTGCAGGAAGAAAGATACGCTGGAGAATCACAGCAATGTGGAGCTGGGGCCACCCCTCATCCTCGCTGGACTTCTGCATTTCCATCTGTGTGTGACCTTGACCTTCCTGATTGCTTATACCAACGTGGTTTGAGTTTTTGTGACTTTCCTCTGATGCAGAACTAACTAGTACATTTGTGTCCCAGAAGCCAAAGTGGGGGGGGGGGGCGGGGAGAACTTGGGCAGAAAGTGAGCAAGACTGTTGACTGAATACTGCTATATAGCATATTGGAAAGTAATTAATTCCTAAGAGTTCTCATCATAACGGGCAAAAAAAATTTTTTTATTGTATCTGTATGAGAGGATGAATGTTTACCAGACCTAATGCAATCATTTCATGAAATATGTGATCAAACTATTGTGCTGACACCTGAAAGTTATACAGTAATGTGTGTCAGTTATTTCTCAATAAAATTGGAAAGGGAAAAAAAGGTTATTGAGTGGTGCCTAGAGGTGATGAAGGGCTTGAGATGCATCCAATGAGTAAATCACCAGAGGCCATAAAGGGAGTAGTTTCAGTGGGTAGCTGTGGTGGGCAGAACCCAGACTATTGTTAAGTAGAGAACTGAATTAGTAGGAAGTAAATGCAGAGAGAGAGCAAACTGAGGTTTCTCTTTAGCAAAGTTTGACTGCAATGTAAATAGAAAACAGAAGCCATAAAGCCACAACTACAGAGGAAAGCAGTGAAGCAGTGTTGAGAAAGGTTTTAGTTTGTTTATTTTGAAGATGAGGGCTAATTAGAGGATGAGTCAACATGTGAGTCTCCAAGTTTCTTTCCATTACCCTGTTCTCCCCATTCCTCACGTTTATATGGAAATCTCAGTGGAGCAAGTAGTTTAACATTAACTGCAACATCTCCTCAACCTGGGTTCTGTTATAAAACTTCAGCAAAGTCAAAAGTAGTACCTCAGCCTTTTCCTGTTCAATCTTTGTGTTAGATATAAAAGATCCCAAAAATGCTGAGTTAAGTCTACTGAAGCAATTCATAAGAAGGAAAAATGTACGTGAGAAAACATGTGCAAGAAATTTCATTGCAGCATTTTTTAATAGAAATTTGGAGGGGGGTGAAACTAACTAATTTATTAACAAAGAAATAAAAATTTTACAGAGGCACATTGAGTAATATTCCATTGACTACTTACTCTAGCATTGAACTGGATCTCTAGGTACTGATACAGAAAAATCTATACTATGTGTGATATGATCCACCCATGAAATCCAAAAAAGATAGAATTGTTCATATTTACCCAGAGAAAGAAGATTAAAAAGAATTTATATCAAAGTATTATCAGTGGTTATTTCAAAGAAGGGGTTGAGGGCAGGGGAAATATTGCTGGAAATGGTAATTTAATAAATATTATATAGCTTTGTGTAAGCGGACTTTTTACAAGAATAATTTTGTGTGTGTGAAAAATGAAAAAATTAGTGTTTGGAAAAAGTAAGGCATTTGAAAATCAGGCACTAAGCTTATACCAACCAGCATAATATATATATCTTAAGGGAAGGAAAAATCATAAAACTGATCATTTTTAACATCTTTATTTCACATTATTAATGCCAAATGGATACAATTTTGTGTGCAATTCTTATGGGCCATTTTAAAATTAATTAGTTGTTGGATGCATGCAAAACCATTGGCATCAAGTTAAATGTATCTATAAGTAACTCCATATTCACCATCTGGCTAAATTTGGCATCACTTATTTTCAAATTGTAAGGCTGCTCAAATGAAAACTGACTGCTGCTTCATAAAGATTCCCATATGAGCACATTTGTGTTGTGAAATATACATGGTGAAGCTGACTGGGAAGGCTAAAAGGCTCCTGAAATGGATCTGAATAGTGGGCCAAACAATTCAACTAAATTCTCTGGTAACTTAGTTACTCCCCTAGGAAGTAAGAAGAGAGTATACCACACAAGTGGGTCACCCACCCTCTGTGACTTGGTCAAAAAGTTGTCTGAATAGATGGTTTCAATAAGCAGAAGACCATCAAACATTGAAAGAAACGAGACACTGAGAAGCCAATGCTGAGAAACAGAACTTGCATGCTTTCTCCATAAACATACAACTGTTTTACAGTCATAGTCAAGAAACTTTCTATTTCGATAGTTATTATTTGCAGTCTAACATATCTTAAAAAACATAATCAGGGCCTCCCCTGGTGGCACAGCGGTTGAGTGCTGGTCTGCGAAGCTGCCCGCAGCCTCTGCAGCGCCGGTTCGATCCCCGGCTGCCGGCAAGGGTCCCACATGGTGCGACACAGCTCTCCTGCCGTGCCCACTGCTCCCTTCAGCAGTGTATTTCATCAGTCCGCCTGTTCTGTTCCCCACTCTGGCTCTGGTGAATTCTCTCACACTCCCGCACTTCTGACTATACCCAGTGCTTGTATGAATAAATAAATAAATCTTTAAAAAAAATTATCAAATTAGTCCAACATGGCCCTTTGGCCAGAGGCTGTCATTGCTTTACCAAATAACTAACCCTTGTACATTGATTAGTTGTCAGTAACTAATTACAAAGGCCAATGTTATATTCTTTCCATGCAGTTAATTTAACAAGATGTCACATGTCATCTTCTCAGTTTCACAAGAGAAAAAACTCTCAGTGTCTGAAGCGGAGTCAAGAAGTGCCCAAATGTGAATATATGTCTAACTCATTTTGAATCTGAAACAGAGTAACACATATATCTTATCTGGCCCAAAAATTAAAAATAGTTTCTAATTACCAAAAAAAAAAAAGGGGGGGTAGGGGAATGGCCAAGTGGTCAATTAGTTTATCTATAGTCAAGTCAGTCTGTGAATAACATCTTAGTCAAAGTAATGCATAAAGTCCAAAAGACATGTAGCAAATGGTCTATGTTCATTGTACAAAAGAATACAAAGAAAGATTTTCAGTGGGAAAACATATACCAAGTCAACAATCAAATGTGTCTTGAGCATATGCTATCTATATTATTGGCCATAATAGCTATAAACAAAACAGATAAGACCTCTGTCCCCTAGAAGCTTCCAAATTTTGAAAATTGACAAATATTACCCAAAAAATTAAGTCCCCTGTCTTAATACCACATAACTTTTATTGTATTTTTAGAGTTATTTCTACAAATAAACATGACCATTTTTTAAATTTTTTATTAGACATTTAAGTTGAAGGATAAATATTTTTTTTAATTTTTAACATTGCCCCAATAAATTCTATATCTACAGAGTTTAGTAAGATATAAGCAAACAACAGTCTCATAGCATTACAACATCATATTTAAAGGCAAATGCCAGATATACTTGTTCCATAAGACCAGACAAAACCAATCTCAATTTTTTAAATTCAAAATTCACATGGTGATCCCATTCAGTCTACAACAATTCCTTCCAAATAGTCCTGCTATTCTTGCATTGCTGCTATTACAAACTCGATAGCATTCCTATAAGTTTATTACTTTGGAGTGCATTTCTTATATTTATTCATTTATCATCATTCACATTTAAATTCTTCTCAATTTTTATACTGAGAACGCTGCTCACTGCAATCACTGCAGTACAGAATGTCGTCAATGATTAATATTAATTCCATGAAACAAGATTTTGTTGAAGAACAACAAGGGGAAAGGCTATGTCATACATTCTCTCCACAAGCTCTGTATTTGGAGAATTTTGCTTTAAAATATTCTAATAATGGTGAATATTAACTATAAGTTGTAAATTGATATCCACAACTGTGTAACAATTGGCATAACAGTAAGAAACTGCCTCCAAAGAAACCAACTAATGGTCCAAGAACAGGAACAGAAAAACATGGGCCAAAATTAATGCTGATACTTTCTTTGTAATACTTCCAAAGATTAGCAAGAAGAGATGACCTAAGAAGAGACAGATGGACAGGGAATTTACCCTTTATTTAAGGGATTAAAAACATGAGGAACACAGGGGCAAAGTCATCTCCTGCCCAGAGATAATATAAGTTGTTATGTACATGAACCAGACAGGAGCTCAATTCTCCATATTCCTAGCACATACTATACCGAGATATAGGAAAAGAGTAAAATATTAAGAAGGGTTCAATCAACACATACATGTGTGCGCGCACACACGCACACACCCCTTCCAAATCTTCCATGATTCTTCATCATTGTCCAGAATTACTTCCCCACTACCTCTCTCTGAAGTGATTATCTTTCATTTATTCTCTTTCTAATATCTGTCTAGGAGTTTAGTCAGGATATATTTATTTAAATCTCTGCTTTGGTTTTCATAAATGATGAATCTAAAAAATGCTTTTTAAAGCAAAAATAACATGATTCTTAAATAGAGACCAGTGGTTTAGGGTTGGTTGATTGTATTCCATGTAGTATAAATTCTATGTTTAGAAAAAGGATAAAAGTAAAACTAAGCAATAAAATTAAAAGAATAATATGACTTTAGATAAAGCAGGGACCAAAATCATAATAATTTTTCTATCTGTTCGGGGCATTTTCCATTTTAATGTTTAATTTCTTCTCAGCACTCTTTTCCATTTGGTAAAGTTCAGTAATGGGTTGGGTTTTAAGAAAAGTAGAAAAAGAAACATGGTTTTATAAAGTAGAATCACAATTTAAATTTTAAACATTAAAACAAAATGTTCAGTGAGTGTGATTTTTGCCCCCTCCAAGCAGGGATCCTTTTGATGTCATGGAAGAGTTGAGTGAGTAGGGAGGAAAATGAGAAAAGATGGACAGTGACTGGAAATAGGCATCAAATTTCAAAACTGGGATGCTAAATTGTTCTTACGGTTCTAAAATTATATTCTGAAATGTAAGAGACTGCTGATTCTGAGCACACTTAAAAGTAAAAAGGCTAGGTCCCCAACCCAAGGGCTTTAATTGATAATCAGGGAAAAAAGTTTAAGGGTAATCAGACCAAGAAATCTTAAAATGTTGCAGCATGTGAATTTTAAAAAGAAACTACTTTTTACAGAAGTAACACTCCAGGAAAGCAGTAAAATTAGGAAAAGAGAATACTGTGATGGTCCAGTTTTGGAAAAAAGTGAAATGTGAATTTTTCAAAATAATTTCTTGGTGCCTCAAAGCAATTTTAGTTTTGGATATAAATACACATGAAACTAAATACTAATGTCTTCTGTCAATCAAAGATAAAAAGCAGAAACTTATATTCTCAGCCTTTTTCCTCTAATGTTTAAGCTTTTAGGAAATCGTACAATTTGTTCCAGGTAGATCCAACAAATAATGTCATAAGGCAAAGGTGACATAGCTGGCCTGAGATAAAAGACAGGCCCAAATTGAGGTCTGCCAGTCTTTCCTCCTAAGGTTCCTCTGGGTGCCACGGGAGAAGTTGGAAAGGTGGAGGGGAATTTTACTCTCATATGTGCCTTCCAGGCAGAGCCCTGGGCTGTTGTAAGGATTACATCATCTCTATTGCATCTTTCTCCTGGGCCAGATAACTGGATCTACTGGAGGTAAAGGTTGGAACAACTCAAGACTTATGGTGCAAACATCACTTCCAAGCTGGAATCAGGCTAGACCACTGAGAGAGTGCTGCCCAAAGACATTTTTTGGGAGGAAAAAAATGCAGGCTATAGATTCAATCACCAATCAGGTAGACACAAAGCCAAGAGTTTCCTAAAACATTGAGAATTCAAAAGCATGAATTGCTGTCCCACATTGATAAGAATCCTTGATAGGAACTGCCTATTAAGCTGTTGAGAGAGAGAGAGCGTGAATGGGTGATTAAATCACATTGAACCATTTGAGGCTGTCTTAAATGACAGGTTAGTAACAAGGCAGGTATTTCTAGGTCCTGGTTGCACAGTGTAGTCATATAGGGAAGTCACAGAAAATGAGGCCAGCAGAATATTTCCGTCTTGTCTAATTTAGCCATTACAGACTTCCATCTTGTCCCCACCTTGAAAAAGAAAAGAAGATTGGAAAGAGAAACAAAATAAAGGGTTCATACCAGACTCTTTTCTACACTGAGGAAGGAAAAAAGCCTTTTTTCAATCCATTCCAGCCCCTGTTCAAAGTTTTCTTTCATGTAATATTTCATAAAAATAAATATATCTGACAATAATTTGAAAACAAAAGTTAACCTGGGGAGCAACAGGATGATTCCACAACCCTCAGAATTAGTCTGGCATTCAGCACTAAGGTTTTTTATTCAAAAAACCCCTAATTCTACATCTTTATTTTAACAGGCTTCATAGAGCAAAAGTAGCTAGAAAAAAATTTTAGGCTTTTTTATTAGCAATTTGATTTTTTTGTTTTTAAGGATCACGACATTACATCTTTTGGGAGTTTTGTGTTTTGTTTTTGTTTTCTCCCTCTGCACTGTTAATTAACTTCTTAAAATCTGTGAAATATATTGTTACAGGGGTGACTCAAAGGTCCTCTGTTGTCTCATAGAAATAGATGGAAAATATTTGAACTCTTGGTATTGCAGATGGTGCTAGATTCTCTTGAGAGAGGAAAGAAGCAAGCAGTAACTGCATCATAAGGACTAGTCGCTGTCCTAAATGCCTTACACTCATTATCCCATTTAATCTTTACTACAACCTGTAAGGCAGGTATTAATTTTCCTATTCTACCAGTGAGGACACAAGAATGTAAAAAGATTAAGTATCTTGGAAAGTCAATCCCATTAGTAAGTGGACTGAACTCAAGACTAAGTGACTCCAAAGTCTCTCTGTGTGTGGTTTTTGTTTTGTTGTTGTTTTTTAAGGTTTATTTATTTATGTATACAAGAACTGGGGTGTAAGCCAGAGGTGTGGGAGGTGAGAGGATTCACCAGAGACAGTGGGGAGAAGAACACATAGATCTACTGAAATACACTGCTGAGGGGAGCAGCGGGCGAGACAGAAGAGGTCTGCTGCGCCATGTGGGTAGCCGGCCGGGGATCAAACTCAAACTGTAATGGCTGGCAGTATCTTGATAGTGCAGTCTTTAACCCCTGCTCCACCAGGGAGATCCTGTGTGTGTGGTTTTAGCCACCATTTTCTACTTCCTCGTGGTCAGTTTGGCCAAAAGAAAGCACACTCAGAATACATCTTCAGACATGCAGGTTCTCAAAGAATCATGGAATCTCAGCATGGACACCCCTATATCACATTTTAATTCCTTCAACATCACAGATATTACTTCTATTAAATATCTAGGCTCAGATCCCTGTTAGGAGTTAATCAGTGAAGAAAATAAAAGTTCTAGATGATCATAGAACATCTCTTTGTGAGATTCCTTTAATCTATCTGTAGCTTATCTAGAAAGGAAAGGAGGGGCATGAATATAACTAAGTCAAAGTCCCATAAAGTAATATAATACTATCTTTCTCTTCAGCTATAAATCAATTCTAAGACAAGAAGAAATCTCATATTCATTGAAATATGCTCTACAGTTGCTCCCAGACATGGAGAAAGAATAATCATGCATATGAGCCCCAGATCAGAGGAAATATTGGAAACTGGTCAATAAAATAGTAATGTTTGTCTCATTTGCATACAGAGACTTTAAGGTTATTCATTTTTAAGATTTTTTTTAAGGTTTATTTATTTATTTATACAAGCACTGGGTACAGTCAGAAGCGCTGTAGGGTGACAGAATTCACTAGAGCCAGAGCAGGGAGCAGAACAGGCAGAAGGACCGAAGTACACTACTATGGGGAGCAGTGGGCGGCAGGAGAGGTCTGCGGGCTATGTGGGACCCTCGCCCGGCGGCAGGAGATCAAACCGGCACTGCAGAGGCTGCAGGCAGCTTTGCAGCTCAGCGCTCAACCGCTGCACCACCGGGGAGGCCCCATTTTTAAGATTATTTATGCATACAAGAACTGGGGTACAGGCCAGAGATGTGGGGGGTGAGAGGATTCACCAGAGACAGAGTGGAGAGCAGAACAGGCAGATCTACTGAAATGCACTGCTGAGGGGAGCTGCGGGTGAGACAGGAGAGGTCTGCTGTGCCATGTGGGTAGCTCCCTGGCTGGGGATCAAACTCTGTGCTGCAGTGGTTGCAGATAGCTTCAGAGTGCTGTGCTTAACCCCTTGTGCCACCAGGGAGGTCCCTATTCATCAAGATTTATGAAACTGGACTATTCAGTCTTGAAAAGTCAAGCAAGTGAACCTTAATTGGGAAACAAAGTATAGTGCATTGGGAACTGTATTTTCAAGGACACTGGCAACTACAGTCAAAAGCATAAAGAGAAAAATGAATTAGAGAGGGTTTGTAGTTAAAGATGGGGGGCTAAACACATATTTATCTTCTCTGTCTCCTACAAATCCCTAAAACTATAGTGAAGAAATTTTTGCAAGAGCACCACGCCCAAGGATAAAGAGACTAGAAGAAGAGACAAAACAAAACAAAAAAATTTTAACTAAAAGTAGAGGTTGGAAAGCAAAAAGACAAATGCTAGTAAAATAAAGTAAGGAGTCCAAGAAAGCTGAATCTCAAAATGAGCACCTGAGGGAGCCTAGCAGGACCAGATTTGCTTTACATAGAACCCTTCAGTTAGTCCTCAAAAATTGGCAGACCAGTTATCTCAAGAAGCAAAGAAAAGAGCAAAACAGCTGGTGAAAAGATTGTTTAAAAGAAATCAGACCCCACCCTTCTAGATTCTCCCACTACTCTCCTTTTAGCCAAATAACTGCTTCTCCCACCCTCCCCACCTCCCAACAGAATTTCAGTCCTCTGGAGAGGGTGAAGCATAGGCTCTATGCTCAGGGGCACCATGCAGAGTTGAGAGCAAGGGATCCATGCTAAAAACAAGGGGATTAACTGAGTTTTTGCAAAGGAGGCAAGCATCACATACTGAGTGTTGCAATCTCCCAGTCCTTTTCTCCAACTTGACTCCCAGAACTGGCAACCAGTTTGGTAGTCCCTCTCCCCTGGGCATTCAAAACAAGACCATGGACAGCAGCTACAGTTAGAAATGCAGAATCTCAGCCCCACCCAAGAGCTACTGAACCAGAATCTGCATTTAAACAATTCCTTAGATGACTGGTATACACGCTGGAGTTTAATCAGCACTGTTGTGACAGGAGATTGGATTCATCACAATGGAAACCCTTGAGGAAAAAACCTAAAGAGCAAACATTAGGGATATCTCCTTCCGAAAAGACCCAAAAAGACTCCTCTCTCGCCCGCTGCTCCCCTCAACAGTGTATTTCAGTAGATCTGACTGTTCTGCTTCCCACTCTATCTCTGGTATATCCTCTCACCCCCACACCTCTGGCCTACACCTTAGTTCTTGTATGCATAAATAAATAAAAATAAATCTTTTTAAAAAAATCCCCAGAAGAACCATATAAGACTAGTAATATCATCCCATTTTACCAACAAGAGAAAGGGTCCTTGGAAAGTTCTAGTAACTTTCCCAAAGTCAGTTAGTAGATTTTAGAGTTAAGATTTCAACCTTTTTTTTTGCTGTAGTTCACTGCATTTGTGCAAAATGCTTTTGGAGCACAGAGAAAGGAGGAATGGTTTGACATGGTCAATGTATCTATCTTCCTCCTAATTTGATTTCTTTTTCTCATATTTCATAAGACAATTGCACTCAAAGAACAATGTTTTGGCTAAGAAGTCAATGAATTATAAGGCATAGTTGCAACTTGCAAGGAGCTTTATTTCAAATAGAGACAATGGCAGGGGGAAGAAAGACCATGTAACATTAATATTATAAAATATGCAAAGATGGTTTTAAAAGATTGCTAAAAAGAATAGCAGTGAGGCCTCAAATAATAATTTTTTTTAAAAAAAGAAAGAAAAAATGTAAGGCATGGAGGAAGGAAAACAGAGTTGAGGATAATAAGGCCTTTAAGAAAAGCAAAGGAGGGCCTCCCTGGTGACCTAGGTTTTAAATCTCAGCACTATCACCACTGCAGCCTGAGTTCGATCCCCAGCCAGGGAGCTGACCCACATGGCACAGCAGACCTCTCCTGTCTTGCCCGCTGTGCCCCTTAGCAGTGTATTTCAGTAAACCCACCTGTTCTGCTCCACACTCTGTCTCTTGTGAATCCTCTCACCCAATGCACCTCTGACCTACAGCCCAGTTCTTGTGTGCATAAATAAATCTTTTTTAAAAAGAAAAGAAATTTAATAAGGAAAGGAAGCTGTCTCCAGGACAGTTGATCAAAGGTTTGGAGAGTTCCAATCCATATGGGTTCACATTAGAATGGCGGTTTTTCAAACCTGGCTCTACTATTTACCTACTACTTGAAAGGTGTTATTAACTTTTAAACCTCAAATGTCAATTTCTTTATCTTTCAAATGGGGATAAAAATATATGATTCATAGGATTTTGTTGAAAATAAATGAGTTAATTTGTGTGACATGTGCACTGCCCTCCACATATCAAGGAATCCACAAATGTCAGACTTACACAAGTATTATTACTCCATGTAAAGCTGAGAAAATTGAGGGAAATGTAATTATAGCCTTCTAGTTCATGAAGGGTTTTGAAAGAAAAGATGATAACTGTTTTCCATGTTCAAGAGGAGATAACTCCCCCCACATACAACACACACACACACACACACACACACACAGAGAATTTAAGGTGAAATGTGGCCATATTCCATGATAGGTGTTGGAGGTTGAAATATATTTCATAATTGAACCCCAGACTAAAGGGGAGACTTGTGGTGTGTGGGACATGAAAAAAGAAGAGATGGGTATCTTTTTGGACACTTTCCAGTGAGGCCTTCAGGAGGTAGGAATATAGACTCCTTCTAGTACAAAAATGATAGGATTCTGTGAATATATAAGTTGATATTTGCCAATAAAAACTTCCTCCTGTGTGGCCCTTTTTATCCAATAATGATTTCCTGCTCTACTTTGGCTGCCAACATGTGTTCAAAATGTAATCAGTAAGTAGATTCATAAGTCAAATTGCAAGCTTCAGAAATAACAGCTAATGCTCTGATCATTTGTAGTAGGATTTTTAAGCCAGCCAACATTTAAGGTTTCGTAGGGCTTTAGACTCAGCTGTACTTTCGTATTAACCTTTCCCCCTTTGAAGGTTCAGAAATGAGCGGCAAGAAGCCTCTTTGCCAAGAACCTTCTTTGCTCATTAGAATGATTCCCAGTTTCATCTTGAGTCCAAATTTTATAATCCCAGGCTTCCAGGATATGAACCAAATCCACTCCCGCCTGCAGCCTAACCCTCGAAACTTCTTTTCCCATCAGAAAACCCATTTACCTCTCTTCAACCCCACATCAAGAGCACCAGTTGCCCAACTGCAGCATTTTGAGAAACTGCAAAGTGGAGACAGTTTAAACTGGCAGACTCTGACCGGTGAGATTAGGGAAGATCAGGTGCAGTGGGCACTGAACTCCCCAGTGCTATGTTCTTGCTGTAACTATTTTTTTTTCTCATTTATGCATTCAAGAGCTGGGGTGCAGGCCAGAGGTGCTAGGGGTGTGAGGATTTACCAGACACAGGGTAGGGAACAGAACAGGCTAATTGACTGAAACACATTGCTGAGGGGAGCAGAGGGCGAGACAGGAGAGTTCTGTTGTACTATGGGTAGCTCCCTGGCCAGGTATCAAACTCAGGCCCTCAGGCCACAGTGGCTGGTGAGCACTTGATAGCACTAAGACCTGCACCACCAGGGAGGCCCCTCACTGTAACTATTTATTTCTGTGGCCTAAGCCTCCCCACTATGAATTCCCAGGTCCATAAACCCAGTTTGGCATCCTGAGAGCAGCCTCCCATGTCTGCCTCATTTTTTTTTTTTTTCTTCTTGCTTTTCTTTTCTTTTTTTAAAATTTTATTTTATATATTTTTTACATTTTTCATTTTTGCACAATGTATGCATTTTCATCTTGGTCATAGTCCCCATACAACTCCCACCTCCCTTATTTTGACCCTGATCCCTCCCTCTGGTTTATAGTCGCTTGTTGATTTTGATTTTTACTTTATTATGATTAGTCTTTTTCCTGCTTTTCTTAATCCCACTCCTAACTGTGGCTCCCTATGGGTGTTTAGAAACCCTCATTCCCAATCTTGATGGCTCCCCAGCATTCCTGATCCTGGAACAACCAACCATGGCTGTGAAGAAAAATTCAAGTCAGCATTTTCTAAGTGTTTTCCGCACACCAGTGTCAGGGAATGGTCCCCAGGGTAAGTCCTCAGCAGATTCACAGCAGGCAGTAGGTAGTACAATAGGAGCTCTGAGAAGTCCTCCAGGCATCAAAGGGGGAAATGACCTATTTTACCATTAACCAAGCATTTTCCATCTGGGCTGAATGGTTACTCCCTCATCAAAATGTCTACCTTTCCCTATAAGCCTCTTAAATCTAAATACTAGTTAAGAATGCATAGGCTTAGGGTCTCCCCGGTGGCGCAGCGGTTGAGCGCTCTGCTGCGAAGCTGCCTGCAGCCTCTGCAGCGCCGGTTCGATTCCCGGCCACCAGTAAGGGTCCCACATGGCACGCAGACCTCTCCTGCTGCCCGCTGCTCCCCTCAGCAGTGTACTTCGGTCCTTCTGCCTGCTCTGCTCCCTGCTCTGGCTCTGGTGAATTCTCTCACCCTCCCGCGCTTCTGACTGTACCCAGTGCATGTATAAACAAAAAACAAACAAATAAATCAATAAATAAAACATGCCTCTATTAAAAAAAAAAAAAAGAATGCATAGGCTTAGACCTTGGCTGTAGCATATTCCATCTCTATGACTTGGAGCAAATTACTTAGCTCCTCTCAGTCACAGTTTCCACATCAGGAAATGGGTCTAACATGAGTTAATATTACTTTGGGTTGTTGTGAAAATCAGATGCATTCCCAGCACATGCTAAGCTCCTATTTTTAATTAATTAATTCTTTCCTTTTCCTTCACAACTCTTCTAGATAATGTTCCACTTCTCTGGATGACCATATCCAATTCCAGCCTGGCCTCCCAGTTTTAGGTTTTTTTCCTGCTCCAGTGATTCCTGCATACAGTTGCCAAAGAATCATTTCAAAATACTGCTTTTATCAAATTCCTGGGTTCTGAAGCCTTTTTTAAAAACTTAAGTGAATGATGTCAAATCCAAATGGTTCTGTCTGCTCTATGAGAGATACCCAGGCCCTGGAAGCTTCCTCCTCAATTTACCTGGAATAAGCTTCCCGCATGTGCCCTGTCTCCCTAACAGCACTCGCCCTGGCTGCACACACACAACATCCACTGCTTCCATGATCCTGTAAAAAGCACGCTCCTTTCAATTCACCTCTGCAGTAAAGCTTTCCTGAACTAAGCTGGTCCATATTGATCATTCCCTTCTCTGTACTTCCTCTGGTCTGTTCCACACAATTTAACCTTTAATTATATGTTATCTTCCATGGTCCACTAATAGTTTCCTGTATCTTAGTTTCATCTTCACAAATAGGTTGTAAACAACTTGAAGGCAGGGACCACATCGTACACTTTTCTTCTTAATAACCTCAGACATGCACATGAGTGAAGCACTTAATTAATCTTTGTCAATTAACTGAAAGTTAGTCTAACTAGACTGCCAAGGAGAGATCACAGGACTTGTAGGTAATTGCTGTACACAACCTGAAAGGCCTTCAGGTAACCCACACAAACTCCATTTATATTTTCATTGAACCTGATTTACTTTGTCTAAACATTCCCATGTTTTCTCGAATTCTGAAGATATAGATTCTGGAGTTGAAAACATTGATATTCCACATTTCAAATCCCCTGTGACTTGTTTATAAATAGTGATGAAAGATAAGGAGTCAGACTCAGCTTCTCCCAGCAATCTTTTGGGAACTGCTCTTCTGTCTTGGGAAGTTTATGCAAATGACGCAAGGAGTTGGTGGGAGACTTAATTACTCTCTAGTGAAAACCCAGACTGCTTGTTACCATCTGTTTCTTCAAGGAGAGCCAGCCACCACACAGTAACCCTCTGTAAAGTTACAATCCCAGTGGTAAGTACTATGGGATCCTTTGGATGAAAGGAAGCCTACAGGTCCAAGACACTATTATTATTGTCATAAATAATGGTGCTTTGTATTTTATCAAAGGAGCTCAGAGTGGTTTGCAAACATTAACTAATTAATCCTTAAAAAAAACACAAAACCTTATGAAGTAGGCAGAAGAGAGATATTATTAACCCCATTATGCGGCTAGGGAGACTGAGACAGATGGATTCATTGACTTGGCCAAAGTCACATGTCAGAGTCAGAAATATGACCCAGGTCTCCCCACGCCAAGTTTGGACAGACCACAGTGCTTCTTGTGATGTGTTTTTTAAAAAGTATGATTTATGATGTAAAAATAAACCTCGAGAAAGTAAACGACATTTAACCTTACAATAACTGTCATGTAATAAAACAGCAAACGTGGGAAAAACAACATCTTGAAGAGATGTGTGGGTAGAACAGTTTAATAAATACAATGCTCTAATCAAAACTTTCCAAAAGGAACTACTGACTCTTTAAGGAATCTGATATTTAATCACTGCTGTTGTAATGGTTTAAAACAAAGAGGTATAATCCACCAAGTTTTAGACAGAAACTAGTCTAACAAGTTCTAAACTTTATTTTTGAACTCTATTTCCTTATTTTTCAGTGTTCTCAAGAACATTTTAAACGTTTATCCATGTGATGAAAATGTCACATGGAAGATATAAATATTACTCTTCAGATACCTCGCATTCTTCCTGATTCAAAATCACACTTTAAATATTAATGTAATTCAAAAAATTGACAGGGAACTGTGTCTCCAAGGAAACAAGTGGCGGAGGGGGGAGATATGAACCTGTGATTTGTTTAATAATTAGACACTCTCCCATTTTGTCACTCTCCACATCATCTATGGAGATGCTAATAGATAGAATGTCCAGCATCCACAGCAAAACCCCCCACCAAAGAATGGGAAAACCCTTACCAGAGGAATAGTTCTAGGCCAGTTTCAATTTAAGGAACTTCACATCATTAATCCAACTATTCCTTTGGTTATTTTTCATTTTAAAATCACTCTACTTACAATTGTATGCATATTTGTTTTGTTTTTGTTACCTGCCTTCAGAATATTGGTTTAAAAGGGCACAGTGATTCAAACAATGCTACATTAAAAAGTTACCATGAGAAACTAAGGTCATATAAAAAGTCCTGACTAGCCAGCAAACACTTTTTCAAGTTGAGACATTGCACAATAGAATTTTCTAGCAACATCCTTCAGCTCCCCTTCAAGAACAGATTTTCAGTCATATGTTTGACTTACCTGTTATGTCCACATTTACATCTTTTCTCTGGTCCTTATCACAAGTACCTGTGTTGTTTAGGAAAATGAGACAAAATAGCATCCAATCTGATGAGAAGCTATAATGATCCTGAACACCAAAAACTAGATTAAATAAGAATGGGAACCTATGAACCTTAACCTTGTCATTCAGTTAACCATCGGTAACTTACCTTACTCTATTGTGTTTCTGTTTCTGTAAAAAGAAAAAACAATCAAAACAATGCTTTTACCAACATGAATGAAAACCTTAGGCATCTGTAGGCCTAACTTATTTCAAATGACTAAAAATCTTTATAAAATGGAGGCTTTCTGCAATAATGAAACAAAACAATACGATGATGATGATAATAAACAAAATCCAGATTAGTACCAACAGATACTCCTTCAACCACAGCCTCTTGACAATTTTCCTTACAGCATGCTTTCTCCAAACAACACTAGGTAAGCAATTTATTTCAGAACATTTTTCAACCTCCCAAAATTTTGTATATTTAAATTTATTAAAGTGAACTGACAGAATCTCTTGCTTAAACAAATTAAATTTAAAGAAAGGACACCATTTCACTTTGAAAATAAAATTTTGGTTACCAGGGGCTTATCTGTGCTAATTCCTACTCATTGTTGATAAAAAAGTAACCTATCTGGATTTAGGCATTTCTTCAAACCAAGCAACCTGTTGAACAACTTCTTAATGTGCCTATCAATCATCTGGTGATAAGAAAAGTTTGCATTCAAAATAGCTAGTTGCTAAAATAAATATCAGTTACTATAACTAATTCAATCAACAATGGGACCTCAGAGGTCAGCAAAGAAATAATCAAACAATAAGTATGAATAGGTTGTAATTTTTCTGATTAACAAACGTTCTCCTTGTCATATGATGTTAAGAGCTGCTTAAAGCATTAAGGCAAATTTAGAATGTGTGTGTTGACATTGGAGGGGTCCTCCCAATAAGAAGGCCATAAGCCTATACATTTGGCAAACATCAAGTTTTACTTTCAGAAAACATTTTCTTTACATGGCATCTGCTTCTTAAAAGCTCAAAGTACCACAATTCATAGAATCCAACAAAATTGCAAATCCACTTTCAAAATACATTCTACTAGTCCATTCTAAAATTATCTTATAAACCAGCTAAAGTAATAAAACTTGGTAATTCCCTCTTCTTTTTTTGATGAAAATTATATTCTTTATCATGGAGAGAAAGATATTTGGACCCTGAGCCTGTCATTCATGCAGCCAATATCAGCTTGGAGAACTGAAGGGTAACAATGAAAAGTTTGCTCTTATCACATTTATAATATGACCAAATCATCATTTGTAGGTTTCTGTTGTTTCTGATTCCTTCTCAGACATTTTGTTTGCCCCAGCAAGGGGTGGAAGCAGCAGCATGTAGACTCCTGTACAAAAGAGAACAATTGGGCAAAAAATTGGGGACATAGAGTAGCTTTTTTTTAAGAAAAGCAAAACTTTGGGGTCTCCCTGGTGGCACAAGGAGTTAAGCCTCAGCATTATGAGGCTATCCACCACCACTGCAGCCTGAGTTCAATCCCCAGCCAGGGAACTGACCCACATGGTGCACCACATCTCTCCTGTCTGGCCCATTGCTCCTCTCAGCAGTATGTTTCAATAGATCTGCCTGTTCTGCTCCCCACTCTGTCTCTGGTGAATCTTCTCACCACCACCCCAACCCACACCTCTGACCTACACCCCAGCTCTTGTATGTATAAATAAATAAATCTTTTAAAGAAAAAAAAAAAGCAAAACTTTGGGGAGGCAGACAGGGATGCAACCTGAAAGTGATGATAGATGCTCCAGGATGAATTTAATGAGCAATTTCTTCCTTTAGTTTGGAGACATAACTCCATTGCTGTCCAAATTCTAAAGCTTATAAACTGCTGATCACTTTAGCCTTTTTTTTTCTTTTTTTGGACATCATAATTTACTCTGGATTATGAGGAATTAATAAAAGAAAGAATAAATGGAATGAATAGATTGGTCAATTTATTGTTTTCATGCGTTGATGACTGAGGCGTTACTGCAAGTTTCTGTGGAAAAACTCAGAGGGACAGAGACCCTCATCTCTTAGGGCCATCAATTCATTTCAAATATCTTTGAGTGCTGGGGCTTAGAAGTCAAAAGAACTGAAAAATTTGTCACGTGGCATTTGTAAGGAAGCAACTGACACAAAATGACTGCTAAATGCCTCGGCTGTGAAAGCATCAATGTCATTAGACAGTCAGGTTCTTCCCTGGAAACTAGATGTTAATAGGTTTTTGATTGTCACTTTTCTTCTTATTTCTTCATTACTCAAGCCTAGGAGGGATTCACTTTCAATAGGATTTGCTTAAACTTCCCCCTCAAAATCCAATTTGCAAATACACCTGCAGTTGAATTTTCAGTATGTAGTCACAGGTGCTATCCTTTCATGCAAACGAGCAGGAGCTCACAAGTCTGCCCCTGGCAACCAGGCCACACTTCAGAGTCCAGGTAACCAATCCCTGCAACAGGGAAAGTAGTGGAAGACTTGAAGCCATTATTCAGCTCCTCGGGAAAGTTCATGGATGTGAACTCTAAATTACAGACATATCCCATAACCTAAGTTTGGAGCCTCAACTCAGAATAAGCAGATTATATTTGTCTGTTTTTTCAAAAGAAATCTGTCCAGAAAGTACAAATATTTTCCTGATACCTAGAAAAACAATTGAGTGGAAATGACAATGGTTTGTTGAATCCATATCTTGTTTATTCTTTTCTATTAACATCAAAATGATAAAGTGGGAGCTGTGCACATGTGGTCAAGGTTTTTAGCAGCAGCAAATGGGTTTTAAATGCCATGCCTGACAGTGTGTGCCTGTCTTGGATCAGGAGCAGAAAGAAAAAAAAATGAAGCACTGATTTCAGTGGAGAGGTTTCAATTAATAGATATCTATTAATAACGAAATCTTTAGTGTATAGATTCAACCTAGTTGTTAGAAATGAAAAGCTATATGAGTTAGGATTACATTGCAAAAAGAACCTTATATAATCTTTGGGGAAAAAACGGATCCTCTTTTAAATTTTACTTAATCTGTACTTATTATTTAAATTTATTTGAGGTATGCATTAACTATATATTTTTTAAAGATTTATTTATTCATGCATACAAGGCCAGATGTGCAGGACGGTGAGAGGATTCACCAGAGCCAGAGTGGGGAACAGAACAGGCAGACTGAAATACACTGCTGAGGGGAGCAGCAGGCGAGACAGGAGAGGTCTGCCGTGCCATGTGGGTATCTTCCTGGCCAGGCAGGATCGAACCTGCACTACAGAGGCTGCTGACAGCTTCACAGAACTGCGCTCAACTACCTGCACCACCAGAGGAGGCCCTAACTAACTATATTATAATGTAAATTTAAGCACTGGATTCATTCAGATTAACTCCAGTGATTTGATTTTTAATATTCAATTAACTTAATTATAACAGTATATTGTCCCTGATAAGCTTGACTTTTCTTCAGCACATTTGATTCATTTGGCCCTTATTATATTTTTTTGCACAAAATTAATATTTATTCCACCTTTGTGTCATATTCCTGGATCCTTCACCAATGTTACATTGAGAGAAAAAAACAAAAAACAAAATAAATGAAAAACTGAAATCGGAATCACTAATGTTATCAAGCAGGGAAACTAATTAAAATCTAGCAGCCATCAGCAAGAGTACAACAAAAACAATGCTGTAAAAAGAAACAAGGAAAATTGTTAGAAAATGGTATGCATCAAACCAGCAAAATATGCTCCTGAAAACAATGAATGAGACATAAACAGAATTTTTTTCCTATAAGGTATAGAAATGTAAGTTCTTTCTTAATATTATGAAGGGGTAAACTGTTTGTAATGGTAATTCTACCAAGCTATGATAGAGTGGGCCAGGAACACATTTATGGATTCTGGGGACCCTGTGTACTGAAATTTTTTGATTGGGATAGTGGACATTCTAGCCAAAATTAAAAAAAAAAAAGAACACAGAAGCATTTTGCCCTTGTTTAAAAGGTAAAGATACAGTTTCCCCTTGTTATCGGTAAAATAACACACTGTAAATGTTTCCACTGTAATGTCTAAACTACACTGCCTGGTATTTCCAAATTGCAGTCATCTTCATGTTTGGACTTTTTTCTTTTCCATATTTCAATTAACTTCCTCTTCCTTTCCCTATACCTTTCTGTCCTGATACTTGTTTGGGGCACCTTCAATCTTTACTTCTTAATTTTTTGCTTCTGTGCAGTCTGTTCATGAAATATCTTGAAACCTGCATTCACACAGTTGCCACTTTATATCACAGCAAAATGATATCTCTGGTCCACAGCACCCGACGATAGATTTGCAGTCACAGGGGAGGGTGGAGGAAGGAGAAGACATGTATGTGTTTGTCACATCATTTGACAAAGAAAATTACTTTTTAAAGAAAGGTGAAGCAAAGTTGGTGTCTTAAAAAGTCTAGGAAGGAGAAATTTGAACTGAAGTATTTCAACAAATTTTACTTTACTCTTAGTATCTCTCTCTATTGTTAGACTTATCACCCTCCATTGTAATATGTATCTGTCTGCCTATCCCACTAGACTGAGAGCTTTTTGAGGGTAGGAACTGTGGTTGGTATCTGATCAGGACCCGAGTAGATAACTAATAAAGTTTCAGGAGTAAATGAATTCCTTTGTGTTCAAGTGCCTTGAACAATTGCCTCTACCCACACTCCTATTCCACCCCCTCTACTCTACATATAATCCTATCTCCTTTCATTCATTTTCCTATGCGAAGCCTTTTCCATCTTTCTCCTTCAGCCTCTACTCTTTGCTCCTTTGATCTCTCCTCCAGGGAAGCCAGGGGCAGGAAGCCTCTGGTAAAGCTTGACCTAGGTCAGGTACCACAATTATATGCATTGCTAATCTTGATGTCATTGCTTGTCCTTTGGATATCTAAGGCAATCTTAAATTTTTGCACGTTCCACTAACTGACCTTTAGCAAGTATAGGATTGTAAGATAAAAGAATTCACATCTGTTAGTTTTCATGGAAATTCTTGCTTTTTAATGCAAATGAAGTAGCAAGTTCTAGAGCCTCTAGATTCTGTTAACCATGAAAAGGATTAAAGAAAATGGAGAACATAAATACAAAATTTTAAATGTGCGCATTACAGTGACTTTCAGAGTCAGACTCAAACTACACAAAGCCTGTGGGTCCCTCCTCCCTTCTCCCTAATCTCCAACCAAGTTTGAAGACAGCCCTTCCCCTGCATTCTTTGTTATACTGGAAGGAACACCGAGTGTTTCAATTACCTGTCTAGATGTCAAAATCACATGGTCCCCTTAAATTCCAATTCCTGAGCCTCCTCACCAAAATGCAAATATTTAACTAGTTCTCCCTATGATGACATCCAGTCAGATATAGGAACAAAATCCTATATGATGGAGGCAAGACTCACTGACAAAAGCCAAAAACTTTCCTCCAAGTATTCCACAACCTACCAGTAGGCTGGTTATGAGTACCTGATTTAACTCTTGATTACTAAACAAAAGGGGTTTTGGCAAGGCAGTTAGAAGCAATAAGAGGAAGGTAGGGACTTGGCCTCAAATGGGGAAAGCAAATGAAGTTTTTGTTTATTTAAAAGATATTCTAAAAAATGTTTCCAGTTGTTTTCCCCATGTGGTAATACGCTATCTACACCTACCATCTTGCTGTGCAAGGAAGGGCCTCGGCAGTTGTTGTAAGTCCTCGGACCCAACGAGAGAGGCAAACCAGGCAATAGCCTCACCCAGGAATAAAGGGAGCTCAGCAACACCAGTAACTGGAACCTGTTGTACTTGTGGGCAAGAAGCAATTCGCATGGTAGACATTTGTGTGGCCCAGATTCATGCAGTTGCCAGTCCATCCCACAGCTCTGCTGGCCCATAACAGAATATGTAATGAGGCTTCCAAGGAAATCAAAGACATCTTCATCTAATATTCACTCACCTTGCAGATAGCTGATCACCATTGCTGTGAATTCAAAATATTCAGAGGCATTAGAGCCGGTGCTAACTACCAAAATATACTGACCAACCCGATTAGAATGTGACTGGGCCAGCCAAAGGGGCCTACAGAGGTTGAAGGAGGGGCCCCAACAAACTGTAAGCATCAGAAAGAGAGGTTTTGTTTATCTGAATGGAAAGGACAAAAGAGAGTTTAGGAACCTGAAAGCAATTACTGCAGAGCAGTAATTGACAACACTAAAAGGCAGTTTTTCACCAAATGTACACTGAGCACCAATCTTCCAAGCTGTTCAAATGCCAGAGATTCAAGTCTCTCTATCCACAGACCCTGCTTAGAAGTAGCACAACTCAGTGAAAACCTCTGATAGCCACCTTAATGAATTAAAACTCAGGCCAGCCTTATTTTACAGAACAAAAGGAATGGAGCACCTAAGAATGTCTTATTTAAGCTCCAGGGTATAATAAGAAAAAAAAAAAAGCTTAATGAAAAGTTCATTTCCCAATAACATTTCTCTTGGTCAAAGAGTTAAAGTGAAATATTTTTCTAAAACTACCCAATTCAGGTCCTCGTTACATTACTGTGATGTTTTTATAATAGCCTCCTGGTCTGCCTCTGACTTTTCCGATAACCTTTACATATTAATCCAAGATTAATCACCTTTGCTCAAAAACGTTCCCTGGCTCCCCAATGCAGAACAAAATAAAAGTTAAAAAAAAAAAAAAAAAAACTGAGTTGCGCAAACTTGCCATCTAGATCCCCAAAAATCTAGTCTCGATATATCTTGCTCACATAGTGCCAGTATTTATTCATGCCATCATTCATTAAACTATTCAAGGAGTATTTATTGAACTCTTGTTACTTATTGAGACATAGAGATGAAGAGGAAAAAACAAGGTACAATTTTTATCCCCAAAAAGGTAAAAAATGGAAAAACACACAGGTAACATAATCGTTATAAAATAGTCATTTATGATCATACACCCAATATAGTAGGTGCTTAAAAGAGAAACCAAGCCTACCTGGGGTTGGCAATGAAGAATGTCTTAGAAGCCTTCAAGGAAAGCACTTTAAAAGGGGACACCAAAGAATAAAGGCAGAATTTTCCCAGTGAACAAGAAAGGAAAAGGAAAAACAGCATGTAAAGAAAAGGGAAAGTGTCAGGGAATAGAGTGGGTGGGGTTCAGTATGGTGAAGCACAAGATGGAAGAGGGAAAATATACCTGGGTATGACTAGGCAATAGAGAGAAGACTCATCACAAAGGTTCTAGGGTTTACATAGTTGTTCTGCCTGTGATGGAGAGATGCTGAAGAATTTCATACAAGGAAACAACATGATGAGATTTAAGAAGATCCTCCAGTGGACTCCCTGGTGGCACAAGGGGTTAAGACACAGCACTATGAAGTTGTCCATAGCCACTGCAGCACGAGTTCGATCCCCTGCCAGGGAGGTGACCCATATGCACAGACCTCTCCTGTTCTCACCTGCTGCTCCCCTCAGCAGTATATTTCAATTGATCTGCCTGTTCTGCTCCCCACTCTGTGTCTGGTGAATCCTCTCACTCCCCACATCTCTGGCTTACACCCCAGTTCTTGTATGCATAAATAAATAAATCCTTAAAAATTTTTAAAATAAGAAGAAGAAGGTCCTGTATCTCCTAGTAATGTGGATAATATATGGGGGACCACGTCTGCAGAAAGATGAGATGAGAGCAAGTTAAAAGAATAAAAGGGAAATAGTTCAAGCTAGAGCTGATGAGGGTTTCCCTCATAATTCTAGTCAAACCAAACTCCCTCTTGTTCCTCATTTAAAAACCACAATTTCCTGTTGTATGGTTTTCTTCTTCTATCTAGGAATGTTCCCACCCACCCCAGTCCTACTGTTCCACATGTGAAAATTCAGCCCAAATTGTGCCTCTTCTCAGGTTTTCCCTAAAACCCCAGAGGGAAATTCTCTTCCTACTCTAATTTTTATAATAATTTATCAATATCTCTCCCACAGTAGATAACAGTTTTTCCTTGGTAGTTTACTTTTTGATGCATGTATCTTATCTCTTCTACAACCATGAACTCACAGAGAGGGAGCAGAATTTAGGTGTCAAATGGATCTCTTGTAAAATCTCACATCCATGATGATTGATGTATGGTAATTAACGCAAGGAATTTGTTCCCTTGTTTATGAAATGGAACAAATAAGACCTATTTTGCAAGGTCATTTTGAAGAATAAATGAAACAATGACTATAGTGCACCTAGTATAGAAACTGATCCCCAGGAACTGATCAACAAAGGGTAGCTATTAGTACCAATGCTATATTAATCATTGCTTTCATAGGTATCCATGACTCAGCTACCTCTGACTCTGGCACATCACATTACACAGTGCTTAATTTGAAGCCAGATACAGTATAGATTTGATGGAAAAAGAATAATAACTAACACATTGACCCTTACAAAGTGCTAAGCACTGTTCTAGGGTTTTATATCCATTATCTCCTTGAATCCCTATGATAACCTTACCTTATATAGCAAGTACTATATTATCTTCATTTTACAGTCAGTAAAGTATTGCTTAACTTCTTTTGGTGCTGAGCAACTAACAAAAGGGGAGAATGACTCACAAGTCACAAAGAGATTCTTTCTGGAAAGATCACCCACTGCTGAGGTAAACTATAGACAATGTTATGCAATTTGAATCACTAGAGTAAATACATCACAAATAGCATGTCATCATTACTTGAAATTCACTTAAAGAATCTTCCACTGAGCATTCTTCAAAGAAATGGAACAAATATTACTGAAATTCACCACAAAAGACCCCAGTAGCCAAAATATTCGTGACAAAAAAAAGGGGGGGGGAGAATGTGGATATCTCATTCCCAGACTTCAAACTATACTACAAAGCAATAGTAATCAAAGCAGTATGATACTGGAACAAAAACAGACACACACAGACCAATGGAATTGACTTGAGAGTGTAGATAAAAATCGCTACATCTATAGTTTATCTATGACAAAAGCCAAGAGTATATACTGAAGAGTCTCTTCACCAAATAAACATGGGAAAACTGAACAGCCATACGCAAAGAATGAAACTAGATCCCTACCTCACACTTAACAAAAATTAACTCAAAGTGCATAAGAGTTGGATGTAAAAACTGAAGCCATAAAATACAAAGAGGAAAACATAGGCAAAACACTTAATGACACAGACTTCTGAGATGTTTGGGGACTCATCTCCAGCATCAAGGAAAACAAAAGAGAACATAAAAACAGAGATTACATTAAGCTAAAAAGTGAACGAAACCATTACTAAAGCAAAGACACCTTACTGAATGGAAGAAAATATTTGCACACTATATATCTGACAAGGGATGATATCAAAGATCTACAAAAAAACTCATACAACTCAACAAAAATTCAATTAAAAAAATGGGCAGGATATACATTTCTCCAAAGAAAAACATGGGGATGGCCAATAGGTACATGAAAAAATGTTCATCATCACTTATTGCCAGGGAAATGCAAATTAAAGCCACAATTAGATACCAACTCAACACACCTGTGAGAATGTACCATATCAAAATGAGGGAACAAGTCCTTAAAAGGGTATGGGTCAAAAAGGAACCCCTCTCATAATGTTGGTGGGAATGTAGGCTGGTCCAATCACTATGGAAATCATGGAGGTTTCTCAAAAGATTAAAAATGAATCTGGGGCCTCCCTGGTGTCACAAGGGGTTAAGTCTCAGCATTATCAAGCTATCAGCAGCCACTGCAGCATGAGTTGAATCCCCAGCCAGGAAGGTGACCCACATGGCACAGTAGACCTCTCCTATATCCCCGCTGCTCCCCTCAGTAGTGTATTTCAGTAGATCTGCCTGTTCTGCTCCCCATTCTGGTGAATCCTCTCACCCCTGAGCCTCTGGCCTGTACGCCAGCTCTTGTATGCATAAATAAATGAAATAAATCTTTAAACAAAAACAAATAAATAAAAATAAAAGTGAATCTGCCATTTTTTAGCAGCAATTCCACACCTAGGTTTTTACCCAAATACAAAAACACTAACTGAATTACCATGTCCATTGTAGCTGTTTACAATAGCCAAGCTATGGAAACAACCTTAGTACCCAAACACAGATGACTGGATCAGAAAGATGTGGCATATTGTACACAATGGAATATTACTTGGCTATTAAAAAAAATCTAGTCATTTGCTACAGCATGGATGGAACAAGAGAGGGTAATGCCAAGTGAAGTAAGAAAGAAGGAAAAAGACAAATAGCAGATGGTTTCATTTACATGTGGAATAGAGAGAAACAAAACAAAGAGTCAGAAAAAAACAAACCCCAAAAACCCCAAAAACCTGACTGTGGAATTGAGGCTACAATATAGAGAGAAGGGATGAGAACAAAGTGGGGAAAGGGCACAACGGACTAATGTGGAGGGCTGTGGGCACCTTGATGGGAGGTGGTGGTGGGTGACGTACATCTGAAGAGGTGCCATCCTATGCTTCTGATCAAATACTGTGTTGTAAACCAACATTAGCTCACTTAAAATAAATAAACTTCCATTGATTTACCAAACAAATACTCTTTTTAAAAAGGCAAACATGGGGGCCTCCCTGGTGGCGCAAGGGGTTAAGCACTGCACTATGAAGCAAGCCGCAGCTTCTGCAGCACAAGTTCGATCCCCGGCTGGCCAGGGAGCAACACACATGGCGGGGCAGACCTCTCCTGACTCACCTGCTGCTCCCCTCAGCAGTGTCTTTCAGTCAGTCTGCCTGTTTGGGTCACCACTCTTTCTCTGGTGAATCCTCTCACACCCCACACCTCTGGCCTGTACCCCAGCTCTCGTATGCATAAATAAATAAATCTTTTTAAAAAATAAAATAAAAAGGCAAACACAACTTGCCAATTTAACCTCATAATTCTCCTCATCTTTAACACTTTCGCATCCATAATTCTTTCCAGCTGTAGCTAGTGGAATGAGGCAACTGATCCAGAGAGGTAGGTACTAAGAGAAAACTGAAATTGCAAAGAATACCAAAATATGTTCTGCTTAATCTTTGTAGGTTCCAGTAAGCAGGGAACCAGTGTCCAGCTTTGGTGGAGTAGATGGGATAGAGGCTTTGCAAGATGCTGTATGTCAGTCCCAAATTAGACACTTCTACCTCATGGCACACATGAGTTTTTGTTTTATTTTGTTTTGTTTTCCTTTCCATATTGCCCGTGGCTGAGTTACTTCTGGAAAAATGTTATGTGGACCAAGAGTTCTCAGTCAGGGTCAGTTTGTCCCCCAGAAGATGTCGGCAATGTCTGGAGACATTTTTGGTTGCCACAACTAGGGAAGATATTAGCATCTAGTGAAGAGAGACCAGGGATGCATCCTACAATGCATCCCTACAACGCCAAGGATGCAATTAAGCATCCTACAGTGCAAAGGATAGGCCCCCTCAGCAAAGAGTTGTCTTGCCCCAAATGTCAATAGCCCTGAGGTAGAGAAGCCCCGATGCAAATAAAGGTGACTTATTCATTCCAGAAAGCTCATGTGCAGATATTCCTTGCTTGCAGAAAGTGTAGACATGGGTTTATACACAATTTCATCCCTTGAAATGGACAAGAGCGAGCAAGTTATAGGAAACTGTTCATCTACATAGCTGTATGAGTTTGTTTACAAATAGTTACTGCCAATGTCAACTGGGTTGCACTTTCTTGGAGCCATCCAGGAAGCATATCACTTTCATTCCATACCAGGTTTGAATGGATTAGAAATACAGTTCTGAGTAAGTGTTCAGCCCTTCATTCAGGGGACTATAATGGGCTATGTTGTTTTCCCCCAAATTCATACACGTCCTAACTCCCAGTATCTCAAAATTTGACTGTTTGGGGACATAGTATCTTCAAAGAAGTAATCAGTGTCAAACAGGTTTTTAGGCTGTTCCCTAATACAATATGAGTTATGTCCTTAAAAGGAGAGATCAGAATCCAGACACTCACAGAAGAAAACAAGGTTCATCTGAAGATGATGATCTACTGGCCAAGGAACAAGATGTCAGAAGAAATCAAACTTGCTGACATCTTAATTGGAGACATCTAGCCTTCAGAATTGTGGGAAAATAAATTTCTTTTATTTAAAATAAATTTCTTTTGCTACCCCACCTGGTCTGTGGCACGTTGTTATGGCAGGCCCAGGAGACTAAATACAGTAACATATTGTGTGGTCATCCTCATTCATATAAACCAAATACAAGGAGTGTTTTCTGGCATTCTTGAGTTTCTAAACTGCTACAAAGAGCAAGCAAATTCTCTCTGTTCTCATAAGATATCTCCCAATCAATATAAGATGGGAGATGAAGATTGAGGTTGCAGTATCTAACTATGAGACAAGTGTTCTCTTTCATAAAAAAAAAATGTCCTGCCTATTCCCCAGTCTGTGGTTGGTGGCAAGACTTCACAACCCTTGCCCAGTAGGGTCATTTTAAATTACTTTTTTTTGTTTTTATTTATTTAGTTATTTAGTTATGCAAACAAGAACTGGGGTGTAGGCCAGAGGTGCAGGGGATGAGAGGATTCACCAGAGGCAGAGTGAGTTGCAGAACAGGGAGACTGACTGAAATACATGGCTGAGAGGAGCAGTGGGTGAGATAGGAGAGGTCTGCTGCCATGTGGGTTAGCTCCTTGGCCAGAGATCAAACCCATGCTGCAGTGGCTAGCACTGAGACTTTAACCCCTGCACCACCAGGGAGGCCCCATTTTAAATTACGTTGTTGTTACTTTTTCACTCTGGAGCCAGGCTTTTCTTCTGATTGTGGCCAGGCTGCGAGAATCACTTACTGATTTTCAAAATACATCATCAAAATTTAAAACTTTTTTGAGGGCCTCCCCGGTGGCGCAGCGGTTGAGCGCTGGGTTGCGAAGCTGCCCGCGGCCTCTGCGGCGCCGGTTCGATCCCCGGCTGCTCCCCGGCCACCAGAGGAGGGTCCCACATGGCGCGCAGACCTCTCCTGCCGCCCGCTGCTCCCCTCAGCAGTGTACTTCGGTCCTTCTGCCTGCTCTGCTCCCCGCTCTGGCTCTGGTGAATTCTCTCACCCTTCCGCGCTTCTGACTGTACCCAGTGCATGTATAAACAAAAGAAACAAACAACAAACCAGCAAACAAATAAATAAAGCATGCCTCTATAAAAAAAAAAAAAAAAAAAAAACTTTTTTGAAAGATGTGTCAGAAGAATGAAAAGAAAAGGCCCTGACTGGGAGAAAATTTTGCAAAGCATGTATGTAATAAAGAACTTGTATGTGGAGGGGCCTCCCCGGTGGCGCAGCGGTTGAGCGCTGGGTTGCGAAGCTGCCCGCGGCCTCTGCGGCGCCGGTTCGATCCCCGGCTGCTCCCCGGCCACTGGAGGAGGGTCCCACATGGCGCGCAGACCTCTCCTGCCGCCCGCTGCTCCCCTCAGCAGTGTACTTCGGTCCTTCTGCCTGTTCTGCTCCCCGCTCTGGCTCTGGTGAATTCTCTCACCCTCCCGCGCTTCTGACTGTACCCAGTGCATGTATAAACAAAAAAAAAAAAAAAAAAAAAAAAGAACTTGTATGTGGATGGTATTGAGAATAATGAGAAATAAAAATATTTTTAAATGGGTAAAGAATTTCAATAGACATTTCAACAAAGATATACGGATGTCAAGTCAGCATACGAAAAAATGCTCAACATCACTAATCATTATTAGAATTAAAACCCCGATGAAGTACCACTTCACATCAACTAGAACTGCTAAAACTTTAAAAGTGACCAGACAATTGTTGGCAAGGATATGGAATAACCGGTGTCATTCATTGTTGATGGGACTATAAAATGATATACTCACTTAGGAAAAAACTTCATTAGTTTAAAAGTTTAAGATCCATCAAACATATGATGAAGCCATTTCACACCTAGGTATTTACCTAGAAGAATGAAAACTTACGTTGATGCAAAGACTTCTACAAATGTTCATAGCAGCTTTGTTGGTAATAGACAAATATCTATCAACAGGTACAAATAAATGTGGTCCATCAATTCAAAGGGATATTAGTCAGCCATAAAAGGAATGAAGTATTGGTACATGCCAGATGAATAACTCTCAAAACAACTACTTGCTTTGGGAAATTGTCACAACCCAAGATGTATGTATGTGGGGAAAAAAGGGTTAAGACATTTTTGTAGAACAGTGTTACTCACATTGTGAAAAATAACTAGTGACATGGAAAAAAAATCATGACATATGCACAAAACAAAGTGTGATAATGAAGAGGATGTACTTATAACCCTTGAGTTTGCAAAAAAGATTGTATCAATGGCAGGATGAGGATAGTGGATATTTCAGAGTGGTACCTAACATACAGTACCAGGTAAGTAGTAGAACCATAGAAGTCTTTATTTCCTTCTTTCAACTTACTTCTATTTTATAAAATGAACATGTAATATTTCACAATGTGAACATTTAATAAATAGTATTTTCTTTGGGGGAGGAGATTATAGGTTTAGGGTAAGGAAGAATTAAGACCATGTTGTTTTGGGCCTCCCCGGTGGCGCAGCGGTTGAGTGCTGGGTTGCGAGGCTGCGCGCGGCCTCTGCGGCGCCGGTTCGATCCCCGGCTGCTCCCCGGCCACCGGAGGAGGGTCCCACATGGCGCGCAGACCTCTCCTGCCGCCCGCTGCTCCCCTCAGCAGCGTACTTCGGTCCTTCTGCCTGCTCTGCTCCCTGCTCTGGCTCTGGTGAATTCTCTCACCCTCCCGCGCTTCTGACTGTACCCAGTGCATGTACAAACAAACCAGCAAACAAATAAATAAAGCATGCCTCTATTAAAAAAAAAAAAAAAAAAAAAAGACCATGTTGTTTTGTCCTTTACCTGTTATTCTATTTGATTTAGATTTTTAAGATAGCAATTAACTTTTCTATAAGGAAAGGAATGATGTGTGTTTAATAATTTACTTTAAAATGCTTAAATGCAATGGAATATTATAAAAGATATCTGACAAATTTGCAGCTTCCACTTCTGGATCCTAAGTGGTGTTCACCATATACACAGACACGGTCTAAATAATTGAATAATGAAAAGTAATATATTGAATAATGAAAACAATAGTGAGGGTCTATACTTATGAGTGACAATGCTGTCTATCAAATTTCCATAATAACTAACATTTTACTGTGGGTGGTGTGCAAATGACTTGAACATAACATTTATGTCTGAAATAAAACTCAATTGTTTCTTTCTGCCAAAAAAAAAAAAAAAAAGACTAGGGAAAGAAAACATCTAATTTTAATGTAACACTAAATCCAAAGGCAGTACAGCTGTTTGGTTTGGTTGTTTAGCTCAGCTGTTTTATTCTGAGAAAAGCACAGCTGCCTTTTGATGTTGTCTGTTATTCAAGACTGTTCTTTAGGGGAGTTAAATGCATGAGAGCTGATAGACCACTGGTGGGTTCAGTTTCCTCTCTTACTTCAGTGCCATTTCTAGGCTTCAACAGTGGCTAAGACAAATTCCTTCGCTTGTTGCTTTTCCCTCCAGAATTCTGCTTTCAAGAGCTGTGCAGTGGGCGAGAAAATTCGTACTTCTTTTTCCCAGAGGTCAATTTTTGAGGACCTATTCAGATGTGAAATGGATATTAAAAAGTTAAAAGTTAATAATTTTTGAGGTCTGACAGTGGTGTTGGAGTTTTAGAAAAGAGTAATCTTTCAGTGATGCATGCAGAAATAGTTACATATGAAATGCTATGTCTGAGATTTGCTTTAAAATCATCAAGGGGACTATTCCCTCAAGGGAAGGCAAGGTGGCTAAGTAAATTAAGCTTGGCTGAGATTTGATAATTGGGAGAGCTAGAGAAAAGGTGAGTGTTCATCAGAGAGCGCTCTCTACTTTTATATTTGCTTGCAAATTTCCATAATGAAAAGGTTTCAGAAATGACCAATGGGGGCCTCACCGGTGGTGCAGCAGTTGAGCATTGGGTTGCGAAGCTGCCCGTGGACTCTGCAGCACCGGTTCGATCCCCCTCTGCTCCCCGGCCACTGGAGGAGGGTCCCACATGGTGAGCAGACCTCTCCTGCCGCCCGCTGCTCCCCTCAGCAGTGTACTTCGGTCCTTCTGCCTGCTCTGCTCCCCGATCTGTCTCTGGTGAATTCTCTCACCTTCCCACGCTTCTGACTGTACCCAGTGCTTGAATAAATAAATAAATAAATAAATAAATAAATAAATAAATAAATAAATAAATAAATAAATAAATCTTAAAAAAAAATGACCAATGAAAACAATGTAAATGCTTTGATCCCTTGGCCCCTCAGTTCCACATCTGGTAATCTATCCCACAGAAGCACTCATACTCATGCAGCCATTTATGTAGAAAGATGCTTCCATGACATGATTTGGAATACCCAATGATTAGAAACCATATTCATGTTCAACAATGGGGGAATATTTAAAATGAACTGTAATCGATTCTACCAGTTATTTGTATGTTCTCCTCCCCAACTTAGAGTCAGTTAATATAGGCAAATGTTTATGAAAGTTAGAAGATACTGCTTAGAAGAACCCAGAATGACATTACAAGGAGGGAATCCCTAACTGAATGGATGTCTGGTGAACACAATGCCAAGTCCCTAAACAGGGAGTAAATCATCAACTTGAAAATCGTAAGGCTAACTATGCCAATAATCCCGATGACTCAGAACAAGAGCGTGCTGACAAACACAGGGTGATGTTACCATTTCCTGCCTCAGGAAGTCTTTTAGAGGGGGAGGAGAAGTCTGTGGCAGGTAGGGAAGATCAAAGGCCTGGGATCATCCCCCACTTTCCCTTCATTCTTGCCTCCCCTTTAGGTATAATCTCAAGGAATGTACTTGTCATTTTGTCCCTACAGTGACTTGTATTATTTGACTTGGATGAAGCTTTTTCAAGTCAATGGACAAAGCACTCCCTTGAGGCCCAGTGAAGCTCTGGGGTCTGTTTCTACACACAGCAGAGCCAAGTCAGAATCTGTGCTCTCAAAGATTAATCCACTTACCATCACCTCATCAGCGCTCACCTGCTCCTCTTAGCAGGCCCAGACAGACTGTACCCTGGACCAAGGGGAGACTGGGAAGCTCTCTAGATGAGCTGAAAATTTCCTCCAGGTCCAAGCTCCCCAACTCCTTGGCTCTGGTGGCTGCTTTCTGCTTAGTGTCTCCCCACTCTTGAAACAGCAACGCTATTATGAAGTCAAGGAGCTGACTTGTTCTTTGTTGGTTCAGTGCTTGTGGGTTGCTGAACCACATATGTCCACCCAGGAATAAGCCCCTTACCAAGGTCTAGCTGTCACTGCATCAGAACCAGATTATTAGTAAGAGCTACATACAAAATTCATGTTCCAGAACAAAGATAGACCTTGCTTCACCTCTCTGCAACTAAAGGAGTCATCCCAAGATATTTTTTTCCAACAATAAGGAATAACCAGCTCAAAAAATGAGCAAAGGTCTAAACTCTTAGGAGAAAAAAGCCTGATTGTAGCTTGTTAGCTGATTAACAATGACTGTAGTAGTTAATATGATAGGACTGAAGTCTACCAATTTACCATTTGTTAGCTTTCCCCCTTGTTTTTTTTTTGTTAGTTTGTTCCTCTGTTTCTACTTTCCTGCCTTCTTTATTATTTGGGGGGAAAAGTTTTATTCTATTTTATGTGTTGGCTTTTAGCTATATCTCTTCATTTTTCTTGCTGGTTAGTCTAGGAGATTACAGTATACATCTTTCCCACTGTCTAAGTTAACATTGTTGTATTTCACGTAAAATGCAAAAAATCTTGCAACCATGTAAGTCCATTTATCACCTCCCTGTTTTCACTACAGTTGTCAAATGTCTTCCATCTATGTTAGAATCCCCACAAAATAATGTGAAGTTTTTGCTATAAACACTCATAAAATGTAAGTTATGAGTTAAATGTAAGTTAGCAGGAAAAAATAATGTTTGTAAAATATCTCTAATTTTCTTAAAAGGTAATATCCTTAGCAAATTGTCTATAAGTTCTAAGGACTTGATATCTAACATATCACATTTCTCAGTTCCTTATTATTCCCAAGTAACTGCTTAATTTTTTTTTTAACTTTTAGCTTTTTAGTCACAGTTTATATAATGCCATTCCAGGACTTCATGTATTTTTTTTAATTAAACAAAATCTATTTGTTTCATTTTGGCCAAAATATTAGCATTGCTAATAATTTCATAACAATCACATAGTCAAGGTAAGAAAAGTACATCTTTCAACAAATAAACACCAACATTCTGAGAGGTAAGCCTTAAAGGGAAAAAATCTATTTAAAGTTCTATTGACTCTTTTAATTTTATAATAAGCTGCTCATTTGGTGGATGTTTTTACAATGACCAAGAGAGCATTTAAGACATCAGGAATGTGTCTCTAAGGTTGCTACAGCTATAAATATTATAAATTAAGATGTCTATTTATATTTGTGCAAACTTTATGAAATACTGAAGGGAATTCGGCTGGGGAGCTAGCTCTTTCCCAAAGCCCTGTTACAGGCAAGACAGGTGTGATTTGGTCCTGCATTCTTCTAAGTTCCCTGGCTCTCCACCTCCTATAAACCCTGTGGATGGCAAAACAGGAAAAGTTGCTTCAGCACTCCCGGCTGTATCACCTGGGTTTACACCTCCACAATCCACCCTGGGTAGCAACTAAGCACAAGTGATTCAGAATGTAATTAAAATTCAAAAAGGAATCAATAACATTTCCAACCAAACTTATGATCGCTAAGTCTTTTTAATTTGGGAAAAGATAAATGCTGTGTTTTTAGGCTTTTTTTTCCATTCCGTGTCCCTTTTAAGAAAGGTGGGAAAAAAATCTCTCTGGAGAAATAAAGAAATTACAATCCTTTGGCAAAGAAAGGCATGTAGTTCTTAGCCATTGTCACCTTCAAACAAGTATTTAAGATCATTGGCCCTATCCCCTTTACTCCTGATAATTTTAGAAAATAAAAACAAAGATAAAATATATCCTCCCAAGATTTTCAAATATATACTATAAATATACCATATATATCCGTTTTATTTTTGTGAAAATCATCATTTTAACCCTTAAGGTTTATTAATAATACGGTTTTCTAATAAAAAGTAATATTTTTCAATACTAGTGAGCAAACGCTCCTTAAAAGCAAAGTTTCATGCTCTTTCAGCCACATAGAAAATTAGTAGTACTTATCATGCTTTCATTTAGGTGTATCCTCAGGTAGATCTAGGACAGAATATTAATTTAACTTGCAGTGGTACCATGGTGATTAATCAATAATCATTTCCGAAGAGTTATGGCTGCTTACAATCTCAGAAAACACCATCTATATACTTCCTTTGCTCATTTCAGGGTTAACAAAGAGTAAGCATCACTTCATAACTGCTTTTCTTTGTATCTTTCAAGTTACACAAGAAATCAACGTATTTATCTCGGTATGTTCATTTAAGTCCAAAAGATTTCAAAATTAGCCTTGAATCCCTTTACATGGATTCCAGTTATAGTGGGGCAACTAGGCACAGGGGGGGCAGAGAGCTCCAGGGGCCAGGAGGCAGGCAGCAGTCAAGCCCCTCAACCCCCAGAGAATCTCTGTGCTCATTTCTCTGGGGTCTCTCTGGTTTTCTCTCCTGATCTCACCTCTCTGTAGTCACTCGTCCTCTCGTAGCCATCTTCCTGTAGCCGTCTGAATGACACTGCCCTTATATGCCTGGTCCCTAGGCTCAGGTGCACCCACTTACACATGCCCCGACCCAGGCCCCAGGTGTCCAGAGTCAGGAATGTGTGCTCCGAGTCCACGCTGCCAAGCGCCTTCTTAACACCATCAAGACTGCAGGTGGGGCCTCCCCAGTGGCGCAGCGGTTGAGCTCTGGGTTGCGAAGCTGCCCGCAGCCTCTGCAGCGCCGGCTCGATCCCCTGCTGCTCCCCGGCCACAGGCGAGGGACCCATATGGCACGCAGACCTCTCCTGCCATGCCCGCTGCTCCCCTCAGCAGTGTATTTCATCAGTCTGCCTGTTCTGCTCCCCGCTCTGGCTCTGGTGAATCCTCTCACCCTCCCGCGCTTCTAACTGTACCCAGTGCTTGCAAAAATAAATAAATAAATAAATCTAAAAAAAAAAAAAAAAAGACTGCAGGTGATGGCCACAGAGGCCGGTGGTGTAGAAAGCCTGATCAGTTCATTTACCCAACACCAATATGTCTACTAATCAGCAGAGCAATACTATCAAAGACATTTTGCAATTTCTAATACTAACATTTTTAAATGCTCTCAAATATTCAGATACTTTATCCTGTAACAGGGAACACCACCTTTTTAATAGCATCTGGTGAGAATTCATGATTGGTGTTTTTACTTTTACTCAGATTTAGATCACCCTAACTTTCTTAGTCTAAGATATATAAGATTTATCCATACTTTTTTTTAAGATTTATTTATTTATACAAGCACTGTATAAATAGTGTATAGTCAGAAGCATGGGAGGGTGAGAGAATTCACCAGAGCCAGAGCGGGGAACAGAACAGGCAGAAGGACTGAAGGACACTGCTGAGGGGAGCAGCGGGCAGCAGGAGAGGTCTGCGTGCCATATGGGACCCTCCTCCGGTGGCCGGAGAGCAGCCGGGGATCGAACCGGTGCTGCAGAGGCTGCGGGCAGCTTCGCAGCCCAGCGCTCAACCGCGCCACCAGGGAGGCCCGATTTATCCATACTTTTGAGGTAATTTTTCAAGTCCCTTGATTTAGTTAACACATATTTGTTGAGCACTGGCTATGTCTGGAGCCTAGTGTGGAAAATTCAGAAACAGAGAAAAATGATTCTTCCTTGCACAATTTTGGCAAGATGGCAACATGTTCTTGTATATTTTTCAACTTTATAAGCCACAGACACCAAGATGGGTGCTTCGATGTAGAGTGCTTTTAACATTTCGTATAATAAAAAAAGTCCAAATATTATTTTAACTAGCTCCTTCTAAATCTGTATTACTTGAATTTTCTTATGTGTACTGGATGCTAACATTCATATGAGAAACTCAGCCTGGTTTCCTACAAACCACAGAAGGTGGATATGATGCTAGGGAGGTACAGAGTCACATGAAAATTATCCAGCAATTTCCAAGAAACTGTGGGGTACACATTTAACTCTTGGTGATGAGCTTATCATCCTCTTTGCCCTCTTCTTCCTCCTCCAGCTCCTGTTTATTTTTACCGAAATTATGTTTGCCGGTGGTTTAAAAGTTAAGTACTTCTACAAGGCTATTTATGAAAAAATAATAACCGCCATATTCCTTCCTTTCTCTGCCATTACCCCATGCCTAGAGATAGCTGTATGCAAGTGTTTTAAGCAGGTCTCAGCATTTTGTTCTTTATTTCTGCTTATCATGTCTGCATTGCCATCTCTTCGGTTGTACAGTTTTTTGTTTTACATGGAATTAATATTTGTGTGAGTTATTTTCAATACATGAATCTCAAATGAAGCCCTCAAATCATTAGCAGTTGTCAAAATCAGGTGCCAGCAGATTTTTTCTGTAAAAGAGACAGATTGTAAATATTTTAGATTTTTGTGATTCACATAGTCTCCGTTGCATACTGTTTTTCCTAACCCTTTAAAAATGTAAAATCCCAGGCCTCCCTTGTGGCGCAAGGGGTTAAGCACTGCACTATGAAGCAATCCACGGCCTCTGCAGCACCAGTTCAATCCCCGGCCGGCCAGGGAGCAGCCCACACAGCGAAGCAGACTTCTCCTGACACCTGCTGCTCCCCTCAGCAGGGTATTTCATTCAGTCTGCCTATTCTGTTCCTCACTCTGTCTCTGGTGAATCCTCTCTGGCCTGTACCCCAGCTCTTGTATGCATAAATAAATCTTTGAAAAAAAAAAAATCTGAAGCATCTCAACTCCCTTTCTACATGACTCTGTTTTCTCTCTGGGAGCTTTAGGAATTTCCTTTTGGTCCCAGGATTTGAAGTACCTACTGGTGTGAACCTATTTTATTTTTTTAAAGATTTATTTATTTATGCATACAAGAGCTGGGGTACAGGCCAGAGATGCAGGGGGTGGGGCGATGAGAGGATTCACCAGAGACAGAGTGGGGAACAGAACAGGTGGATCTACTGAAATACACTGCTGAGGGGAGCAGCAGGCAAGTCAGGGGAGGTCTGCCGTGCCACGTGGGTAGCTCCCTGGCTGGGGATCGAACTTGTGCTGCAGTAGCTGCGGATTGCATCATAGTATTGATGCTTAATCCCTTGCGCCACCAGGAGACCCTGTGTGAACCTATTTACATGAGTGTAGCAGGGCATTCAAAACACCTTTCAATCTTGAAAGTCATGTCCCTTAGTTTTAAGAAATTTTGCTAAATTATTTTAAAATTTTCTTTCTCTTCATTTTATTCTTTACTCTCTTTTTTGAACTTCTGTTCAGATGACAACCTCTTAAAAAGGATTTTTTTTTTCAGAGGTTTATTATGAAAAGGAGAAAAGGAGACACGCCTGCATAGTCATAACCGGGCAGGAGAGCCGCTGAAAAAGGAACTTGAATTTATTTTCTTCGTTTGTACTTTTTGGTTTACTTTTGACTCTTTTACATCAGTTGTCATATTTTCCATTTTAATTTTTCATTCTCTGCATGTTCTTTAGAACATGTTTGTGTGCTGTTTGTTTTGTAGTTATACCTTTCTTATCTCTCTGGGGCTATTAATAAGTTTTTTTTTTTTTTCCCACCACACATAGTCTTTTTTTCTCCAAGTTGCTTCTTTCTGTTGTATCTCTTTTATACTGGTTGGTTTTCCTAGATATCAGACAATTCTTGCTTGTCTGTTAACATTTAATAGTGAGCAACCAAGAATTGGAAGCTGGGAGATGTGTAAGGCTAATCATCTGTGAGTTTCTCAGTGAGTAATCTGTCTGGATCATTTTATTGGAGTACTTGAAATTTTAGATCTTTCCTCTTGGATTAGTACATTTTGAAGATTTTCCAGGCTCCTACCAAGTGGATAAAGACCTGCCTCCAGCATTCTGGGACAAATGAAGAAAGGAAGAAAAATAGGCTCTAGCAAGAAATACGCAGATTCATTCACTCCTCCTACTTCCTGTTGAGCACTCTACTGGGCCTGTTGTCTCCTCATTTAGAGAACTTCTGTCTTTGCTCTCTTCAGAGCATAAGTATATAAACTTCCAGGACCCTCCCTAGTGGCGCAAGAGGTTAAGACACAACCTACGAAGCTATTCACAGCCACTGCAGCATGAGTTCGATCCCTGACCAGGGAGCTACCCACATGGCACAGCAGACCTCTCCTGGCTCGCCCACTGCTCCCCTCAGCAATGTATTTCAGTCTGCCTGTTCTGTTCTCCACTCTGTCTCTGGTGAATCCTCTCACCCCCCACACTTCTGGCCTGTACCCCACTTCTTGTGTTCATAAATAAATAAATCTTAAAAAAAAAAGCATATAAACTTCTATTCTGCTGGGGTATAGATTAGCTGGTTGTTCCCTGTTCACACTATGTATATATTGGAAGGGGGGGCTCTAGAGAATTAACAGCTTCTAAGACAAACTCTAAACAATCATATTTCAGCTTCACTCCAGAAGTACTAGATGCTACAAATTCCTGGCATCTTTTGGAATTTTTGTGGTGATTATAATTCAGTTCCTGATTTTCCCCACTACTAGTTTAGGCTTTAGCTTTTTCAGTTCTGTCCAGCTTTTTGCTTCTTATATCTAGCTCTCTTTAGCTCCCATAAGTTTGTCGGTGTTTCTGTTTTCCTGTTTCCTTCAAAATTGTATGCCGTGCAGGAAAAAGGCCCATTTTAGTGGGCTTTAGAAGGCTCAAAATTAGATGTGATCAATCTGCCATTTTTTCCTAGAAACTTTTATGAGCTTCTTAGTTACCTATTCAAACTCCTTTCATATATATCATCATTCCAATGTCTTCAATTGACAGGTAGCATTAAATTTTTGCCTTTATATTCAAGAATATGACCGTTTCTACATACTTTTGTGAGTGTTATAAGGCAAGAGAAATGGGTAAAATAAAGATTGCTGGTCTTGGCCTCCCTGATGGCACGGGGTTTAAAGTCTCAGGGCTATGGGCCTCCCTGGTGGTGCAGCTGTTGAGCGCTGGGTTGCAAAGCTGCCCACGGCCTCTGCGGAGCCGGTTCAATCCCCGGCTGCTCCCCGGCCACCAGAGGAGGGTCCCACATGGCGCGCAGACCTCTCCTGCCGCCCGCTGCTCCCCTCAGCAGTGTCCTTCGGTCCTTCTGCCTGCTCTGCTCCCCGCTCTGGCTCTGGTGAGTTCTCTCACCCTCCCGCACTTCTGACTGTACCCAGTGCATGTATAAACAAAAATAAATAAATAAATAAATAAATAAATAAATAAATAAATAAATAAATAAATAAATAAAACATGCCTCTATAAAATAAAAAAATTTAAAAAAAAATAATAAAGTCTCAGGGCTATTAAGCTGTCACCGGCCACCGAGACATGAGTTTAATCCCCGGCCAGGGAGCAAACCCCATGGCACAGCAGACCACTCCTGTCTCGCCCGCTGCTCTCCTCAACAGTGTATTTCAGTCGATCTTCCTGTTCTGCTCCCCATTCTGTCTCTGGTGAATCCTCTTGCCCCCCCTGTACCTCTGGCCTACACCAGTTTTTGTATGCAAAAATAAATAACAATAAATCTTTTTTTTTTTTTTTTTTTAAAGATTTATTTATTGATTGATTGATTGATACATACAAGCACTGGGTACAGTTAGAAGCGCGGGAGGGAGAGAGAATTCACCAGAGCCAGAGCGGGGAGCAGAGCAGGCAGAAGGACTGAAGTACACTGCTGAGGGGAGCAGCGGGCGGCAGGAGAGGTCTGCGCGCCATGTGGGACCCTCCTCCCGAGGCCGGGGAGCAGCCGGGGATTGAACCGGCGCTGCAGAGACTGCCGGCAGCTTCCCAACCCAGCGCTCAACCGCTGCGCCACCGGGAGGCCCAATAACAATAAATCTTAAAAAAAAAAAAAGGTTGCTGGTTTATAAAGAAATTGAAATTTCTGAGTTTTCATGTAACAAACTCTTCCAATCACACATAGCTTTTATGGGATTTGTTATGCATAATAGTGTTAGTAGTCGCTCCAAAAATAACTTAAATCTGGGCCCTTGCTTCCAAGATGACCAACAAAAAAAAAGGGACAATCGTTTGTACCCCCAAAAGGCCTAACCACACACAGCCTATTCAATGCACTAACTGTGCCAGATGCAGGCCTTAAGACAAGACCATTAAGAAGTTTGTCATTTAAAATAATAGAGGGCCTCCCCGGTGGCGCAGCGGTTGAGCGCTGGGTTGCAAAGCTGCCCGCAGCCTCTGCAGCGCCGGTTCGATCCCTGGCTGCTCCCAGGCCACCACCGGAGGAGGGTCCCACATGGCGCGCAGACCTCTCCTGCCGCCCGCTGCTCCCCTCAGCAGTGTACTTCGGTCCTTCTGCCTGCTCTGCTCCCCGCTCTGGCTCTGGTGAATTCTCTCACCCTCCCGCGCTTCTGACTGTACCCAGTGCATGTAGAAACAAAACAAACAAACAAACAAATAAATAAATAAAAACAACGTGCCTCTATTAAAAAAAAATAAATAAATAAATAAATAAATAAAATAATAGAGATCTCAGTGGCAAGGGACATTTCCTAAAATAGGGCCTTCAACACCTATTTGCTTCCTAAGCTGCATGTGAAATTTCAGTACTAAGTGTTTTGTGCCCCTCATAGCAAGACAGACAGGAAAATTCTAATCAAGCCTAGAAAGATAAAGACCCACAACTCAATTTAGAACTATAGGTGCTGCCCCATGACCTTGTAATGGATTGTAGACCTTAAGGACTGAAGAAAAAAAATGCTCTCAGGGGAAAATTTAAATGGAAATTAGGGTCTAAAAAATAAATTAAAAATAATTATTAAATGATTTTCAGGTTTGGCCTCTTAAAACTCTGCTATAAGTTGAGAGAGAGAGAGAGAGAGAGAGAGAGAGAGAGAGAGAGAGAGCAGTGTCTGCTATTGATTAGTTTAACACTGCAAAGAAGAATCTAACCAAAGATGGAATTTGGTTGACTTCAAAGTAGAGACCAGATTTAGTAATGGAGAATAAAGCCTTTCTTTGTTGTTATGGCCCACGAGCTAATCCAAAGGGCTCTGGTGGGCTTAGTTGCAGATAGGAAAAGGAATCTAGCTAGATTTTGAAGAACATATTTATGTAGACAGGCCAGGTCATGCTTATCTAAGGATTCTCTAATTGGATACCATGAAGTGACACTTAACACAAACTGCAAAGTAAGAATGATATGACAAAATGAAGTAAAGCACAAAGACAAGATAATTTTGTGTTCAAATAAAAAATAACTGACAATAGTTAAAACTCAGAACATTACTTGAAATCAAATCACAGAATTGCATTCTGGTCAATTAGAACGTGGTGTATTCAATTTTTGTGTACTTGGGGTAGTTTGTTTACCAGAAGACTGCTTAGAATATGTTTGAACACTGATATGCATTTTATGGACATAATGCCCATAATATCATTTTTATTTAAATTATTTACAGTTAATTATTTGTAGTTGAAAGTATGTTCAGCATAATTGTCTAAAATAATTTTCTCTTGAAAACTCACTAAATAATGTTTAAAATTTCACAAGGTGATACATGTTTACTCACATTAAAATCACAGTTCCACATACAAACTTTTATCAAAAATGTAATATCAATGCTATATTAAACAGTACAATATGGAAAGGAAATTTGGTAATATTAGATTGAATCTCTCCGGGGCTTAAACCAATTCATATAACACCATAATGTTATTTTTGACATCTGCCTTATCAATCAACAAAACCAGAAATACAAAGATAACCTAAGAAGTGTTTCTTCTAGGGAATTGACACTGAAGAAAATCATGTGATAGAAGTGGGAAAATAGGGGCCTCCCTGGTGGCACAAGGGGTTAAGACGCAGCACTATGAAGCTATCCGCAGCCACTGCAGCATGAGTTTGATCCCCAGCCAGGGAGGTGATCCACATGGTGCAGCAGACCTCTCCTGTCTAACCTGCTGCTCCCCTCGGCAGTGTATTTCAGTGAATCCACCTGTTCTGCTCCCCACTCTGTCTCTGGTGAATCCTTTCACCCCCCCACATCTCTGGCCTGTACTCCAGCTCTTGTATGCATAAATAAATAAATCTTAAAAAAAAAAAGTGGGAAAATAATTCAAAGAATAAAGTGTCATAATGTCTCCAAATACAAAAGAAGTTCAAGTGTCTGGCTAATGAAGACTGAAGTCTGAACTGAGCTTTGTAAGACATGAATTTGCACAGGTAGCTGGCAAGAGGAGGAAGGACTGTCTACAAAAGGAGGAAAAGATCATGAAGAGAGGAAAGAGTGGTTCTTGCTCGCTAATTTAGGGGTGAAATGGAATTCAGATGTTAGGAAGGTGAATGCAATGAAGTGCTAGGAACTAGAGCAAGGGTGATTTCTACTCAATCTTACTTCATATAATTATCTTTCACAACTGAATTTCTGATACAGCTCTGGTTTATTACTAAACATTAGGAGTTGTTTTGCTTCAAAAATTATAGCCTATTTCAATTTCTAGAAATTAATTTAAATCAAAGAAATTATGTTTTTGCCCCATAAAAGAAAAAGTTCTGGCGAGGGAATGAATTGGGAAGTATTCTTGGGCTATTACTTGAATGACAGGGAAGAATGAGGAGTCAAATAAAGAGAGGCTAAATAAACTTACAAAGCCAGAATAAAATTGCAACTGTCACTTTAAATGTGACATCAGGGATTTTCCCATTTACAGAAAAATATTTATGCATACAAGAGCTGAAGTACAGACCAGAGGTTTGGGTGGGGGAAGAGGATTCACCAGAGACAGAGTTGGGAGCAAGAGAATCTACTGAAATACACTGCTGAGAGGAGCAGTGGGGGAGACAGGAGAGGTCTGCTGCACCATGTGTGTAGCTCCCTGGCTGGCAGGGCATGAACTCATGCACAGTGGCTGGTGATAGCTTGATAGTGCTGAGACTTTAACCCCTGTACCATCAGGGAGCCCCCTTACCTTCAATTTTTAAGAAAGCTTTTATTCTAGAGGTTCTAGATTTATAGAATTACTGCCAATATAGTAGAGTTCCCATGTATGCCACCCAAGTTTCCCTATTAACAATTCACACAAGTATGATATATTTGCCACAATGAATGAACAAATATTGATACATTAAGTAAAAAGCCCATATTTTGTTTAGCTTCTCCCAGTTTTCCTAATGTCCTTTTTCTATTCCCATTCAATTTATATTACATTTAGTCATATCTTGTGCTTCTTGACTGGTGACAGCTTCTGAGATTCTTGTTTTTCATGACCTCAACAGTTTTGAGTACTGGTTAGATATTTTATAAAATGTCGCCCAATTTCGATTTGTGTTTCTCAAGATTAGACTTGGGTTATATGATTTTAGGAGGAAGTTCATAGAGGCAAAGTTCCATTTTCATCACATCAAATCAAGGTTATATGCTATCAACATGACTTATCACTGTGGACCTTAATCAGGCAGTTTGGCAGGTTTCTACATTGTAAATTTATTCTCTCCTTGCCATATTGTACTCTTTGGAACAAAGTCACTAAGTGCAATTTACACTTGAGAGGGGGATTATGTTCTACCTGAAGGTAGAATAGCTATGAAAAATTGCTCATGATTCTTCCACACATTTGTTTACTTTCTCCTGTTTATTGTCCTTTATGTATGGAATTATGGATATTCTGTACCTTAGGTTGTAATTCAGTCCTCTGTACTATTGCTCTGACATACACCCATCACCAGTATTTTTTTTATTATTATTTTCTGTCACTTTTAAGATGCTCCAGGATTATTTTATGTATTTCCTACCTGCTTCCTAGCATCAGTCCTGCAAAGACCTCAGTTCTTTCTAGGAAGTTTTTTTTTTTTTTTTTTTTTAAGATTTAGGCCTACAAGCTACTTTATTGCTACTGGATATGATTTTAATGTTTAAAAAAAACAATTCTTTGGTTTGTCTGATAATAAAATTGGCATATGCAAGTTACCACTATAGTGCTTTTAGCTAATGATCTGGAAAAGGTTAATGCAGTATGTTTCCCTGTAGTGACCACAAAAAAAGTCAGCATTCATGAAGTATGCCTTCCACTCACACTTCTAATTATATTTTAAAAGCAACCCGTATTTTGCCTTTTTAAATGTAGATTTTGGTTCAGAGTGGGTATTGGTTTTATATTTGTAACCATCCTGATAAAACAGATCCATAAAAATAATTTTCTTATGGAAATCTTTTCAACAAGTGATGTTGGGAAAATTAGGATAGTTATACGCAAAAAAAAAGAAACTAGACCACTATCCTATATCTTACACAAATAATCAACTCAAAATGGGTTAAGCCTTGGATGTAAAACCTAAAACCATAAAGTCCATAGAAAATATAGGCAGGATATACAACACAGTCTTAGGGGATGATTGTGGACTCACCTCCAGCAGCAAGGAAAACAAGGGACTATATAAACAACTGGGACTATATTAAACTAAAAATTCTGCACAGGGAAAGAAACCGCCAGTCACAAAGACACCCTACTGAATTGGGAGAAAAATATTTACACACCATACATCAGATAAGGAGCTGTTATCAAATGTCTACAAAGAGCTCATACAACTCAACAAAAACTGGACAAAAGAGCTAACTAAATAGGCACTTGTCCAAGACATACAGATGGCCAACGGGCACATGAAAAAATGTTCATCACTTATCAATCAGGTAAATCCAAATTAAAGTCACGAGATCCCACCCCCACACCTTGTAACAAAAAGACCAGAAACAAATGTTGGCAAAGATGTGGAGAAAGGGAAACTTCTCTTACAATGTTGGTGGGAATGTTTCCAGTCCCTATGGAAACCATGATTTCTCAAAGATTAAAATGGATTCACCATTTTTACTAGCAATTCCATCCCTACCTAAATACAAAAACACTAATTGCAAGAACCAAGCTATGGAACCACCACAGTGCAGAGATGACTGGGTCAGGGAGATGTGACACATGACACGTACATAGCCCATCATGGAATACTCAGGTATTTAAAAAAAAAAAGCTTGCTATTTGCAGCAACATGGATGAAGGAAACGTGTAATCAGAAAGAGAAACACAGATGGCAAATGGTATCATTTATACGTGGAATATACAGAACTGAGTCTGGGGGGAGACGAGGTGGGAGGGATAGGAGAGCAAGGTGAGGAAGGAGCACAATGGTATAGTGGAAGGCTGGGTATCTGGGCACTGATGCCATATGGTAACACTTAATGGGGGTGGATCCTATACTTCTAATACACAATGATGTAAAGCAATGTTACAGTAAAAAGAAAAACAGCAAACACTACTACAAAGAACATTTAAAAAAATCGGGACATGGAATTTGCTGTTTTGGCTATTGTAGGTGAAGAAGGCACAACATGAGTCTTTTAGGCACTTTTTATTTTCCAAAAAAAAATTGTCGTTAATATATAAACATCTCATTCTCTCAAAAAATTCTACATCTATACAGCTGTTTGCTCCATTATTTGCATAGGAAATGACCACAATACAAAAATAAGAGGGAAAAAGAAGCAAAACAGCAACTGAGTTATGCTTTTTATGTAGGTATGTTTCCACGTATAAACATTTTGAAGCCTCTTACAAAATATTTACACCATTTGTCATCTATTTACATGTTTTAAGAGCAACTTTTCTAACAAACAAAACTATAATTTATCAAGTTATGAAAATTTTCTAAAAAAACTTACTATATTACCACAAAATAAATAAAGATAAACAATATTTTAAAAACAAAATTAAATTTTCATTTCAATTAAGACCCCTTTTGGCATTTTGCTTATTTATTCTGCCCTTTGGTTAACAGCATCAGCATCACATTACTATTTTATATTGCATATATGTAGCACTTGCTTTCTTACGTTTTCAACATGTCATTTATAATTAAAGGCAGACACTGAGTCAGTATTAACAATAGATTAACTAGACTGCACTGTAATTTAGGAAAAATTACTGTGTCTCGAAAGTATGTTACATGCAAAATCCACATAAACTGGCATTTAACCAACATTACTGCACAAGCCAACATCTTGGTATATGAAAACTGCATCATAAATTCAACTGTTACCATGTGAAAACTACATAAATCCTTCTTTTATAAAATGATACTGCTTAGCTTATTGTAGGAGGTTTGACTTTTGTATATTGTAACTACCTATAAGCTCTTGAGTTCACAATTCATATAAAATGTCTTTCATATTTAAAATAAACAATCCTATTTAATCAGTGCATGAAATCTGCTTTTTATGTTCATTTGAATGATTATTTGATTACCCTAAAGAAATTAATTTGGTAGTGTTTTAAGAGGTATCTTATCACAAATTCTAACTGTAAATGTATTCATGGTTATTCTCAAAAGAATCAACGATTTTTCCCCCAAAAGAATCCTAGAAAACTTGTAATAAACCTATAAAGCTGATTTGCATATTTACAAAATTTTGAATAGCAAATATAGGCAACTCATATTTTAAAAAACACATTTGTTCAATGGCTACTTGTGAATTGCCAGGTACAATGCGCACCTCTAAGGAATTATCTAATATTGAAAAAAACAATTCAATGTCAAGTAAAATCTTGACATACAATCCAGTCTTCTTCCTGTGCCTGCCAACTGATTTGTTTACTAAACACTGTCACATTAAATGATGGTGCTTAGGTAAAAACACTGCAAACACACTCTGCTCCCCCAACCCCTACCCACACTGAGATGCGGCTGCCTGTCGTGAGATGAAAACTGCTTGAGTAGAGCCATATACATTACAGCAAGCATTCCAGATTCTTAAAAGGACCAAACACTTTGGTATTAATACAATGTATTCCCTGTTTTCTCAAATATACAAAATATACATTTCCAGTTTTTTGCTTTTTCTTTTTTTTATATATATATAGTTAAGTTTGTAGTTTAAAATTTTGCCAAGTGAACTGCAGAACGTCAGTGGGAATTGCATAGGCACAGCAGGCCCGCGGCTCTCAGTTCTGGTGCCTCTTCATGTGCAGGGCCAGGTGGTCAGAGCGGGAGAAGCTGCGGTTGCACACTGCACACTGGAAAGGTTTGGCCCCGGTGTGCTTCCGGTAGTGGCGGGTCAGCTCATCTGAGCGGGCAAACCTCCAGTCACAGCCTTCCCAGGTGCACTTGTAGGGCTTTTCACCTGTGACAATGAACAACGAGTAGGTGAGAATGCGCTCACCAGACAGACAATATACGCACTATATATACACTGCTCGAGGAAACAATTTTTTATAATTATGGTCCCAAGAAAAGGAAAGTTCATAGTAAAGAGTTATGTTTCATGGAATGATACTTAATCTCTAATTATATAAAGAGATTTAAAAAAAAAAAAAACTGTGTACCTCAGAAAAAGTTACTTCTAAACCTGGAAAATCAATCAGTACTCTCGTTTCTGTGTACTATTCCTATAGATGTAGATCTATAAAATGAGTTGAGGATGGGCAACTTCATGAATAATCTCAACAACGATAAACCTAAACTAGTATAGTAAAATGGAGATAAGCAGGCCTTCAGGGGGGCGACGGGAATGTTTAAATAACCAACATGATGAATTTAATGCACTACAGTTGCAATCTTTTACTTTAAACTGGTCCTAGATGTTTCTAAATTAGCCAAACTGAAACTTCCAGCACATAAATTAGTTCACCTGAATACACCACCTCCAAAATGGGTTATTGGGACACTCTGTTCTTTGAAATTCACACTAGCACACTCATTCACACCTTCCCATTTTCCAGATTGGAGCAAAAGAATGCTAGAAAGATTTTAAAGTTGAACAGTAACAAAGTTTTATGCATTTGATATTTACTACATTCCTCGACCTGATCAAAAAAGTTTGGTTCTAATGACTTTACCTCAGTTTAAGTGTCATGAAACGCACAGAATAATGCCAAAGTTTGCTAGATATGGGCTTTCCTTTGGAATGCACTGCACCCAAAAGATCATGAAAATTCATCTCATAAAGGCTTCACCAAGTGCTTGTTAAATGCCAGGAAATGCCCGGACAACAACACAAAAATGTCTGACTTCAAGGAGCTTACCGTGTTATCTATATTTTACAAGACTCTTTTCAGTCTAGCTATACTTTGACAGGTCTCGCCTCTTAAATAGTGAAGTAATATCTGAGCAGTCCTCCATCACAATTTGCATTACTCTTAATACTGTACAAAGTGTGCTAGTTGCTATTCTTTCAAAACCACTCAAATTTATAATGTAATCTTAACTTTAGACTTAATCCTATATGAGATCATGTATTTCCCCTGAAACAAATCCCCAAGCCTAAGAATCTTCACAAAGTATTAACTATTTCTTATGCTTTATTTGCTAAAATTTCCTCTCAATTTTAGATTAAGATGTAAATTTCTGAGATAAACTTGCACGCTAATGTTCCACTGGCTTACTGCAGAGTTTTATATGGGTGCCATTGAAAACTGAATAGTAAAACTGCTAAAATTCCTTTTAAAGTGTTTTCTTCTGAAAGAGAACCTCAGAGCTGCTTTTGAACACTCACTACTCAGTGTCACAGCGGAAACTCCACAACCCTTCTGCCTGATTTAGCAGTATCATATTCAGGAAGTTGTAAGATTACTCAACTGAGTCCAACTTTTTGAAGACAATGTCTGCATCAACTGAGATTTCTACAGCTTGTGGTTAATACATATTTTGTTGCTGTCCAGAAAACCATTCTGAATCTTAAACTCCCACAAAGACAAAGAAGGACCGAAACTGTCCTTGAAATATGTACTAATTCTTTCTCGCGAGATTTCTCTTTCAACTGCTAGGGTGTACACCCCTGTGCCATCTTTTCTTTCTCTTCTCTCTCCTCTGACCAAAGACACAAAGTATTCTTTATTTTTTCAAATCTCTATCACTACATTTAAAAAATGCCCTTCTCGATTTCTGAAGTTTTCTTCTATTTTCCCTTTCAAGGTAATTCTAAAAATTTAGGCTAAGACACTCAAATGCTTTAAGTAACACTAACAAATATGTCTCTTTTCTTGTACCTATATTCACATATAATCTCTTTAACAGAGAAATATTTTAATACTAGTCATAAATGTAGCTATCACTCTTGGAGATATAAATCAAGCAGGAAAAAATAACATTTTGCAAAAGTGTTTTGTTTTTGTTACTGTGAAAAATAAATCACAAAAACATACTGGTTAAATACTTTACTGTCATTTAATGGAAAGAGAAAGTTATTTCTGATGTCTGAGGCAAGAAAAAAATTCCTAAAGTGCTCCAATTTTAAAAGAAATCATTCTAGTCTTTTGAATTTAATAATTTAAATAGCAAGAGAACAGAATTTTCAAAGTTTATTTAAGAAACAAGGGACACTAGACTCTTTTTGTCCACTATTTTTATTGGCTATGAAGCCATAAACTGCACCAATATTTTTAAAAGTTTACTTTACTGATTGGTTGAAAAACGGTAGCCATTAAAGTTCCTAAAACATTTGGGATCTTGCTCTCAATTTATGCACATCTATAGATTATTCAGCCAAGAATACTACCAGTGTCTGGGTCATTAATTATGAGGCCAAGTCTTTACTATAAAAGCAAGGACAACTATTCCCCACTTGGGGCCATTTCTATGGGATTTGTTCAAGTGTCAACACTGCTCAAGTAAAACATCATAAGGAAGCTGGTACCCAATTTCTGGCCAAATAGCAGATTTGGGCCTTTCTTCCTCAGCCAGAAACACTATGCACAGTACTTCTGGGAAACCAAACTGACTTCCTTTAAGTTATTTCAACAGGATAGAGCTTTCAAAAGTTTAATTGGATTTTTACAGAATCTCTTTCCAATACCACCAATTTAAAATATTTAGTTAAGCTCTTTCAACATCAACTGTATTTTTAAGTTCTCATGCTGTTAATGTGAAACTTTCCAAAGGCAAAAAGAAAAAAGTGACAAGTCTGTACAACATGGAAAACAAACCTCAACTTTATCTCAAAGCATACATGTTCTCATGCTATTTTAAAATTACCAGCAATATTTTGCCAGGGATCGCTAACCTTTTTTTAAAGGCTCAATTAAGCATACTATCCATAGTGAGAAACTCAACTGACATGTTCTGTACAAGTGTTCAGCAAAAATGTAACCAGGCAAAGGAGAGAGCAGGCACAAACATCCACTGAGCACATACTCCAGAGTCAGGTATTTCTCAGCATTTCACCTAATCCTCACAGTAACCCCAGGAGTTAGAACAAAACCATGAGCTCTACATCAAGAATCCCGGCTTGCCACTTTTCCTTAATGTCCTACTTAAATCTTCCATTAGCAAACATTAATATACTCTATATGAATGATTTAAGGAACACAAATAGTTCAAATTTCTTTAAAGATTTTAAGGCCACTTATGAAGGGCAGTTAAGGAGTAACTTAATGGACTCTGAGCAGGTTGTAAGGCCCAGACTGTCTGAGACACAAGGCAAAGGCTGGCTGAGTCAATCTTCTGTGGAGACCCATCTTCAATACCTGTGAGTCCTGAAACTATTCTTTGCAGGTATTAACAATCCCAATATTACCTAATGGTGTTTCCTTTTGACCCCAGGTTAAGTGAACTTCAGTAGATCAGCAGAACAAGTCCATAAAGTATTCGAAAGCTTTAACAATGAACTAAAAAATTATCTAATTTTTCCCCCTCTAATGAACAGATAAAAAAATTACTTTGGAACCTATCACAGTAGGATGGGAGGTTTCTCTGCTCTGCTGAACACATTCAATAGATTCATACCAAGGCCGTTCCCTAGAATGTTCTACACAGATTCCAAAGAAAAATATTGTAGATGGATTTATCTTTTAAAAGTTATTTCAGTTAACTTTTAAAATGTTTATCAGGCAAAAATGCAGTTTCCTCCCTGGTGGCTAAAGTTAACACTATCAATTGTATCTGACAAAGGCTAAAAACCATCAGAATTAAAGTGGATGTTTAGTAAACATTGTTTGCTAAATGACTTGCAAAGCACAATAAATAAGACTTAGTTTCTGGTCTTAAAGAACTTAAAATCCATATCCAATCTGAGAACCAAAACAGCGCAGCAAATTACTAAAGTTGAAAAAAACTATTAACACTTAATTCTTGGAATTTAAGAATCCTTGAAGTTCAACATGAACCATTTCAGGAAGAAAATATTTACATGCCAATTCAATAGATTTCCCCATATTTAGTGACTTATGTAATTCAGAATCTGAAACATTCTATATATAGTCTAATGAAAGGTTAAAAAATAGGAAGCATTTACTAAGATTAAACCCTACAGGGAAATTAGATATGTCTTTAAAAAAAAAAACAAGTGTGAAAAATCTTTTTGTTAAAGCTTATTGTAACACACTACACTTGTAAGAGGAGAGGATAGGCACTTTACTTCAAAGATTAATATTTGCAAGACGCATCTCGTGTTTGCTAGGATATCCCTGTCAATAATGTGTCCACATTTAAGAAACTGATAAATTTAAAAGGACATATTAAGAATTCCCTTCATTCTCCCTATCAATTTGTGTCCATTCCCTTCCTTAAAATCTGATTTGCCTTACCCTTCCCAGAAATCTCTACAGGGTCCACAAGAGATCATTCCCACTTCTTTGTCTCTCCATCATCACTTAAATCCACTTTGAATGAATCTTTTACACTTAATACATATGAAGACTTCAAATAGCTGCATTTGGCCTCTTTAAGTAGCTTGCGTTCTGTCCCATCTGTAATGTCACACTTCTAATGCTTCTTTGAAAGAATCATGTTTGACCTAAGTGTGACCAAGTTGGTTATTTTCATTAATCAAGACGAAAGGTGTATAGAAAGGAGTGTCAAGTATGAGTCTATCAGACTGGTCTTTTTTTGTGGCCCACCTGCAGCAGGAATTTGCCTGGCTCTACTCTGCCTAGAGTCACTGAGAGTAATGGACTAAATGTGCTTTGGGGTAAGAACCTTGCTTTTAGCCTGTTTAGAAGGACATGCTCAGTATCGATTATCATTCATCCTAAAGATACACAGGATAAAATCAGTCTAAAGTAGATTGGAGTTGATGAAAACCATGAAGTTCTAGAGCCTCTGTTGCTGTTCAATGGCAGAAAGGGGCCATCTCCTGGGGCGAGGAGATTACCAAACTTAAAGGGGAATTATATGGTGACATGTGAAGGGTCACCTTGTCGATGTCCCAGCAGAGTGAATCCCTAGGCTCCTAAGCTACTATTACTTCTAAGGCTTTTTGACAAACAAAAACAATGAGTAACCTTCTTTATCATTAGCGTTAATGAAATAAAATACCTGTTCCTGAGCCTCTTGACAGAAAGACAACACCAAAATTCACTTTCTTGTACTAAGAGCCTAAACTGAACTTAAAAAAAAGGTAACATGTCAATGAAATAGTTTCCCTTTTTAAACCAAAATAGGAAAAAAAAAAAAAAACCCACCCTTTATTTCCATTTTTCTAGTACTGAACGAGTACTATACCTCTCTTTTAACTTAATTTGCACTCAACCAGCAACTTAACCAGGAGATATCGCCCCACTTTATAGATCAATCAAATTTATTCTTCTGCTTACATCTTTTTAATGAAAGTTACCTACAATAAATTTCTAAAAGAGTAAATCACCCTTTATCAGAGTTGTTAGAGATCCCTGAATACAAATAACACAGGCTGATAGAAGGGACTGCTGCTATAGACACTAAACTAGGACATTGCTTTGTTTCTAATCTTTCACTGAAAAAAATGTAGGTCATCAAGTAAACAGCTACTACATTCTATAGAACTAAAAATATCTGCTGAGTGAAATCTTCCATGATTAAATTATTACTTTTTTAAAGTTTGCTCTCTACCTTCACAACTCATGTTTCTATCTCAACTTCTGCAATTTTACAATTCTATTTAAATCTACGTATGAACTACTTTCTCCCACTATTATAAAAGAACAAAAAGGAAGAAGAGATTGGTGTTCTCATTTTCCACAAGGTCTCCTTAGTCAAATTTTGCTTCTTAACCTTTGATAGGCTTTATCATCAAGACAATGTTTAATCAATTTCCTATGTAAAATGTTTTTGAGATGAAAGAGTGTGAGGAGGGAAGCAAAATTTAATCTTCAGAGTGAGTCATTAAAAAAATTGTTTCTAGGCTATTATTCTCATAAATACCTTCCCAGGGGTCTGAACCAGCAACTCTTTTGTCATTACTTGTTTTTTACATAAGATTGAAGTTGTAAATAAAGACAGACTTTGAAGCTATAAATGAAAATAAAAATAATTTAGGAATGTTTAACTAGTATTTTCGAACACTACAGGCCAAATAGGACTTTTTCCTGCGTAGTTTTCAAATACAGACTCAAAAAAATCATTGGGCACTAAATAATTTTATCCTGCAAAACTTTTTCATTTCTTCCCAAAAACACAGGTTATATATTCAACAAATACTAATCTCAAAGCTAATATTAGCTCTAAATGTTTCCCAACAAAGTGAAATCCTTCTTTTTAAAAGCCTTTCACTCCTTTCACACACTGTTCCACACAAACAAAAAGAGATCAACAAGTTCAGAAAGTGATTTTTTTTTAAAGTGGGGACGTACCAGTAATGAAAATCTTTAGTCATTTTAAATAAAAATCTATTACCTAATATATTCAACATCTAAGTGTAGAACAAAGAACTAGACATTTTTTATCTAACATTTTTAATATCCAAACTGAAACCAAAATCAATACTCAGCAACAGATCTCAAGCAGAGACTTTATATTTTAACGTATACATAACACCTTAATATAAATGTCATACAGAAATAAATTTGTTCTATACAAGTAAAGCAAATCATGGGAGTTTACCCCTTTTACAATTTGGCTTAGGCCAAAAAAAAAAAAAAATCTTTCAACATTTACTGTGAAATTCTTTCTTAACCAAGAAATCCTGAACACAGTTCACTGTCAAATGCAACACTGAAGTGTATGGCTGCACTCAAGAGTCCAGTTTTGTATTCCTATGATATTTGTATGTCTCTGTTGTCTCTTATAGGAGTTTCCGACTGTCCTTGTCAAACTATAGCAAGGGATTCTGTAATCATTTAATATACACATAACAGCCATGCATAGAGTTTAAGGGAGTACTTGAGTGCTGCTCAAATACTTTCTTCATACAACTGCTAATTTTCTGCCCTGTTCTGATAGGCAAGACTGATAAGTTACCTAAATATGTTACTGTTTTCTAATTTCCCAACCACTTAGCATATTCTCCAGGGTTAAGTGCATATCCACACACGCAAGTAAAACCATTAAAATTTCACACATTTGTATTGAGCTCATTATTTACTTTTTCAAAACTTTCTTTTGAAAGCAAATACATTTTACTAAAGTGTAAACATGATTTTCAAAGAAGTTCCCACATTCAACATAAAAAAAAAAAGTAATAATTCAACTTATGGCACTCACAAGCACACTAAGAAACCAGTACCAGTGATAATAAATTTTTAATTTCTGGCTAATTTTCTTTGGATATAAAGTCCTAATATATTTTCCTATTGCTTTTTACTTTTCTCTGACAGCCCATGCTTAAAAGTTATTTAGAATCTCCATTATGAAACTAAAGACAATAAGGCATACAACTGTAGATTTTTCTATTTGATCCACGAATCAATTTAACAAGTTATGTTAATTTACAAGGGTGGAATGGCAAGTAAATCTGTTCAGTAAACGTACTTAGGAGTGGCTTTCAAAATGTTGGCATGGGAATAGTCCTTTGTATGCATCATGAAGCATATACAAATATCAGTAGAATATTCACATTTAGATGTTATTGTTATTTGTAAATATACTACTTCTTGACACTGTTGCCTAGAAGCAGCCATAATTATTTATAACCAGAGGCACGACATGTATACACACATATTACAAATAACACACAAACACCCACGCAGTCATAAAAGGAGTGCCTCTATAGGCCTGTAAGTAGGCTATCGTAGGTATATATAAAGACCTAACATGTTTTTAAGTGAATTATAATTATTTCCTAGAATAGAGGCAAAGTAGATCTCAGGTATTTTGTCTAACCATACAAAGCAGAACTTTGTAGTATCTGCATATTCATTGCAAATAAAAAAACCGAAGTGTACGAACTTAGAAAAACTTGAATTGCTCTGAGGTTTCTAGTTAAAGAAGCTGGTATCTTCTATTCTTTCATGTCAACTTTTTAAAAAGAGTCTTGTTTTGGAAAGACTATTTCCTTAGGTACAATTTGCAAGTCAAGCATTTACAATCTAAAAAGTGATTAAATAGCTCAGATGTAGGTTGTTTTAATTGCTTGAATCATTTTTAAAACATAAGGTAACCTGACATTTTAAAGCAATTACAATTATATTCCAAAGAAATGCTAGGGTATTTTATATTCTGCCTGAAAAATGGCAACCCATCAACATTCCTAAATAGATTGTTTTATTTTTTTAGGCCCCCCTAAATAAATCGTCCAAGGGGAAGGTCAGGGAACACAGAAACGAGAAAGCTATTAAATAAAAATTGTTCTTTAGAAATACCTGGGCCTTAAAAGGAAAACAAAAAAACAACAACAACAAAAAAGAAAAACAAGTCCTAGCTGGCTTTAGATTCATTTAAAAACAACAGGCAGGGTGGAAAGGATGCAATGAGAGCACAGTAATTTTAAAAAGCATTGTCTAGAAACTAGAAATGAGGAGAAAACAACCTCAATGCTCTATGATTACCCAAGAACGGGTTTGGCCAGATGAACAAGTCTGCTACAAACTCTCCCCAAGGCAGCTGAAAGACTATCAAACAAAACTTTATTAAACTGGATTACATAGTCTCCCTCATTAAAAGGCCACACGTTTATGATGAGGGGGAAAAGTCCATACATGGGACCCAAAGTAGGCCTAAGTCCTCTTAGTTTGTTTTCATTAGTACTAGCACTGTTAAGACAAAACCACTATTAAATTTCTTTGCCAGCAGGTCAAGTTCCAGAATCCCAGGTAAAGCATTCAGAGCACTAAACCCTGACAGGAGTTAGTTGCAAGGCCATTTAGATATGCCCGCAATAACCAGTTGATTACATCGTTATATGCAATTGCACTCCTCTTTTATTAGGAGACTTTAACCTCATGGAAAAAAAAAAAAAAATGTTCCTTCAGTCCTATCTCCTGTTTCAAGGGCTTTCAAAGGAAAAAACAATAGTTGGAATGTTTCTAACTTATTTACACTTCCCCTTAATTAAATCCAGGTAAAAACCCATTTTCAATGCTTCCTTCATAACATATAATCTGTAAAATGATTCTTGAGAATTTCTATATGGAACGTTTTCTTGGCCTTGTCGTTTGTACTTTGATATCTTTAGATTGTTTTATTGTATGCTTAATGGCTGGTTAACTATAAATACAATTTCTACTTTGGCCTGCTTTATGTAGCATCTTTCCTTCTATGTAATCAATTTGTATCTAAAACTTCAGGCCAAAACAACCCTTTCATTTCACTGATAAATACATGCAATGTCTCTTCTTTAAAAGCAATTTCCCAGCTAGTCTCAGAATCTACCACATTGTCGCCTACACTATTTAGACTTTAATAAGTATGTTCAGCGTTGGGATATCAAGAAATAGTTCCTCGCATGCATACAAAATGTCTGCAGCCATATTCCTCTTAGTGCTCTATCTCAGCACTGACCTTTGTTCAAAGGCTTTTACTTTTTAATGCAGCAGTTAGAGATAACTACTTCATTTATCAAAACTCAATTTCCATAGTAACATCTAGCCTGGGGAGATTCAAGCCCTCACACTAATCCAACAACCCATTCAAAGGAACTGTTGAATACTTTGGTTTCCATAGCAATGATGGAATAAAACATTTTGCTAGGTCATTGCTTTTATTAGCAAACTTATTCTTTGAACTTTAGGTAAGACTGCACTTACTGAGCAGGAAAGGAGAAAAAAATCTACAATTGCTTCATATAAGTTCTTCCCTTAATGGCTGTTCTTTGAAGAAAATCACAAATTGTAACCAAAATACTGTAAAATAGTTTTTGGTTATTTGGATGTATGTAAAGCATGCCACCTAGCTTGATCCTAAAATGAGCTCTGATACAAAGTTTTAAGATTAAAAAGCTCTTAAAAGTGCTTATACAGATCTGGCAAAATAAATATTTATAAAATTAAAGGGGCTCAGCTTTAGAGCATATTTTAAACAGGAATGAAACATAAGCTAGAATAAAGATAAAGTCTCTCAAATGCATAAAATGTGGGCCGGGGTAGTGTACAGAAGAATTACTTTTATAAACCGTAACTCCCATCTTTGTCCAAATTCAATACTCTGCAACTTCAGCCCTACTTTTCAAATATGGAAATCATGCTAAACACAAATATCTTAGGCTAAAGTTAAAACAAAAGATTATTAGGTAGTTACGCTTTAAATGCCAAATAGTAAAGTTTTTAGTCTTTAATACAGCTTTCTGGAAGCACATTGATCTATTATGGAGGGAAAAATATTTTTTCCCTTCAAGCTAGAAATAGCAGTGTCATTTTTTTTTTTTTTTTTCAAATTCATCAGTAAACATCATGTTGTTTACCTTTTTTGGGTAATTAATTCTATGTAAGGTGACAGGAGAAGGCCTTAGTGAAGGAACATCAGCCTTCCTGGAACCAGACTTTTTCACTGAACTAAATTTTGAGCCAAGCCAGCACTGAAAAGGTAGGCCATTAAAAAATAAAAGTTGACAGAAGAAAGAAGAGATCAAACACGTGTTGGCTTTTAAAAGGATGAATACCACTTACACTATTTACACAACTCACAGAATTAACAAGAAAATTACATACCAGTATGAGTCCTCAGGTGAGCTTTTAAATGAGAAGACTTTGTATAAACTTTTGTGCAGCCTAAAATAAAGGAGGGAAGGAAGAACAGCTTGTCATTTTGGAAATCCTTTTGAAATCTTTACATTGATGATTCAGTGTTTAAAATCTGGCTTTAAAGAAGAAATCTCTCATGCTAGGTGAGATCTTGAAGCTTCACTTTAAAAAGTTGTAAAGAGTTCCCTTATTACCTTATTAAAGGTATAAAGAGATTTGCTTTATGCATCACTTTAGAAGGAAACAGTACAAATAATCAAGCCAAGCTACAAATGGGAAATTCGTATTGATTTTCTAGTAGGTGCTTTATACCAACTAAACATACTTCAGTGCCTAAAAAAATTCTAATGGCTCTAAAACTGACAGTGTTAAACTATTACCCAAGATGACTGCAACTTTCTGTTCTACATTTCTTGTTCTACATTTAGTATGGGATGCTGTATCACATACCATAAATTAATAAAGTATACCCTGTATTAATCTTAAGCTAGCTTATGCCAGCAGCTTGTAGATATATTCATAACCATCATCAATTTTTATTTTGGGCCATGTATCTCATTCAAGAATGAGCAGTCTCCTGCCTACCATCAGGATATCAATTCCAACTTCATGGCCACACCTTATTTTCCCCTATCCTATATTTAATCTCTTTTCAGAGTGCTTAATTTAGAACTAAAAGCTCCAATTTAGGTTTATTTGGCATAACTCAAAATTCAAATTTTCATTTGATACTAAGGAGAAAAAGTACAAAGAATCTTGTTCCCAGATCCTGGCCATTAAAAAAAAACATTATAGATAAAATAAGCTATACACAACTAAGCGGCTGAACACCAGTGAGGCACAAACTGGGATAGGAATAGAATACAAAAAAAAAAAAAAAAAAAAAAAACAGGCAATCTTTATTGCCAGGCACTGATTTTGTCATAAATAAATCTAAAACCTGTGGTTGAAAAGGTACAAATACACCAACACTTAAATGCATGTATTGTTGTCCCAACCACTAACATCACTTACCAGGATAATCGCAGTAGTGGATGCGTCGTTTCTCCAAATCGGGGTTACTCCTTCTATTGTATCTGACAGGTTGGATATTTTGTGAATTAACTGGCAGGGTGGCAGGTAAATTTGGATTGTGAATGGCCAGTTTAGATGCAATTGTAGCAGCATAGGATGGAGGTGGGGTTAAATTCTGGAGCATCTCTGCTTGTCTATCTGGACTTCCAGGCTCTGAGCTTGGTGGTGACGGGGGAAAGTAAGTGGCCTGTTGTGGAAGAAACTGACTTGGCATTGTGTATGTGCAAGGGGGCATGCCCTGGAATTGTTTCATTGCAGTCTGCGGAACAGCAGAGGTGTGTGTGTTAAGGCCTGCCATGGCGGCTGACATAGAAACATTAAGAGTGTCCATTACTGCTGTCTGGTTTGTAGAACTGGGCATATCTAGATCCGGTGTATTCAGTAGCTGGTACAGGTGGCCCTGCTGGGGAGGGACAGAAAGATGAAGATCTGGTGTAGGAAGTTCTTGTTTGATGAAAATATTGTTCACCTCTGGAGCTGTGGTCTGGTGTGAGCTGAATATACTGGTGAACTCAGGGAGGGCCTGGGTCGGGGCCGGAGGAGGGGCAGTCGTTTCACTCTGGTGGCTGAAAATGGTAACAGGTTCTGTCTTGATGTGTGTTACGCACGGTCTCTGGGATTTGTAGAGGCCAGTTCTCAGGTGAGTGATGTCAGGGAGGAAGACGTTCATGTTGATACTGTAAGGTAACCCTTCACTGTCAGTGAAGAACTGGTCTACGACTGAGGCACTGTCTCGTCTATACTTTTTATGCTCTGGAATTATAGAAACTGGAGGAAGCTGAGGTGTCAGATACTTCTCCATTTCACATCTTGTCTAAAAAAAAGAAGAAACATAAACATGCATAATCCACCCAATTCATCATCTCGAGAAGACAAACAGTGTTAACTAAAAATTCCCAACAAGCTCTAAAAAATTCTAGGGTAAACTCCTAAGTGTTGCTTGAAATATATATCTCTTAAATAATAATTGTTTCAACAGAACCTAACAAAATTCTGTGTAACATTTATTTGGTAAAATAATTCCAACAACCAAACCCAGATTGGAAAGTGAGAGACTAATCAAAAAAATCAGGAAGCAAATGGAAAACATTCCTTTCTGATGCAATAAAGTATATTATCAAAAACAAGCAACATTCCCCGTCCCAATACACAATTCAGTACAATTGAAATACAGTATTGTAATATTGCAAAGTACCTTGAATTCTATGTCATGTAGTTAAATGTAATGTGTGTGTGTGCGCGTTTCAAGCAAACCTTAAAAACACTGTCATAGGTTTCCTTTTGCTTGAATAGGTATTGTCGAAATACGTAACATAAAACACTCCTTGGCTATTTCAGGGCATTTTTTGTTTATAGTTCAATGGAAACTTAAATACAACGTTTTGAGTAAAACAGTATCTACTTCACATTCGCCATTTGATCTAAATGTTGATTTTAATCAGCAGATTCTGTAATTGGTTAATATGATAATGAAATGTTTCTATTCATATCCCTATCTAAAACAGATCTTTAATTACCTAGGGGAAAATCACTCCCTTGGTAGAGTGGTGAGAAGGGGCCGTGGGTGGGAGAGGCTGCTGTATCACCAGCCTAGTCATCAGCAAAACATTTATCATGTCCTCAGTGGACCAATGCTACATTCCCCCTTACCCTGTAAAAACGCAGTCACCCCTTATATCTTGGTTTTCAAATGGTCATTTTTTTTTTGGACATAATCCAATTTATAACTAGTCTCCTCAATCTTTATACAGGTATCTTCTCCCCGACTATTAACACACACTTTTTTTTTAATTAAAAAAAAAAAAACCCACCCCCACTAGACGGCTCATAGAACTATTCATCGTGCAACTTAGTCTACAAATAATAGTCCTTTTTGCTACTATTTAATTTCAAAGCGTATTTCGGACCTTGCATGATACAGTGTGGATCCAGATTGGATTTCCCGGACAGACACTATTTAAAAATAAAATTAACGCTCTAGTCATGTGAGTCACATCCCTGACAAACGCCACTGCCCTTTCGCAGCGCGGCGACACTGCAGCTCCCCAGCCCGAGCAGGAGGCGAGCAGCACACACACTACAGCAAGCGGCGAGTAAACCAGGCGGCTTGAAATAAATCGAACTAAACCCATTCGTGCACTTCGCTCCCGCCGTGGTTAGTGGTTTCTGATTTTAGCTCTTCCAGCTGTTTGCATGTGGGTATGTTTCCAATTTTTTTTTTTTCCTTGGGACAGGCTAAAAGTCCCGGGAAGTTTTTTCTGGGCTGTATGACTCCCTGCGTGGGCGAAAGAAACAGGCGGTTGCTCTAATTCGGCTGCCGGGCAAGTGCAAAAGCCAACTGCCAGCTCTCCGCGCGGCTCCGGGAGGAAATTTACGCGCACATTTAGAAAACAACCACCCTGGTTTTTTGGGTTTTTTTTTTTTTTTTTTTCGGTCTTTCTTTTTCAAGAGAAAACAAGAAGCGCTCCGACACAGCCTTAGAGGCCGAATGCCCATCTCCCCAAGCCGGCCCTGCGAGCGTGTCCCAGGCAGGTGGAGCCTAGGGGGATGCAACCAGCACCCCCAGCACCCAGACTCGCGTTTGCACCTAACCCGATCCGAGGTGGGGTCGGGGGTGCGGGCCCCTCAAGGGCACGGCCCTGGCAGGGGCTTAAGAAGCGCCAGGCGGAATTTTAGAAAAGTTGAGCGTGAGATGCGAGGAGGTTTCCTTCCCCAAATAAAAAAGCAAGGTGTGCCTGCGTACCCAGGTCGCTCCAGCCTTTCTCGGACGCACCCTCCTGGAAGCCCCGACCCACCCGCCCACCCTGTCCCCGCGAGGTGCCGGCGCCCCGCTCGGGCGGCGGGCAGGGCAGGGCCGGGCCGAGCCGGGCGGGGCGGGGCTGCCCACCCCGGCCCCGGTGCGCCCCGTCGCGCGCCCAGCCTGGAGCGGCCCCTGTCGCCCGCGCGCCGCAGCGGCGGGACACGCCCGAGCCCCGCGAGGGGGGCCGGGGAGCGGCTCTTACCTGGACCAGCTCCTCTGGGGGCATCCGCGGGCCCGCGGCGGGCGGCGGCGCCGGCTGCGGCGGCTGCGGGGCCGCGGGCTGCGCCTGCGGGTGATGGTGCGGGTGCTTGAGCTCCTCGCCGGGGAAGAGCGCCGCGTCGCGGGCCGGGTTCGCGGCGCCCAGCACGGGCTTGAGCTGCGCGAACACGGGCTCGTCCTGCGGGGCCGGCAGCTGGGGCACGGGCCCCAGGCGGGCGCTCATGGTCAGCACCCGGGTCGCCATCGGCACTCGTGGGGCGGCTTCGGGCTCGGGGGCGCGCGCTTCCCGCCTCGCCCACGCTGGCTCGGGCCGGCGAGCTGGGCGCGGGGCCGGGGGCGGAGGAGGGGAGGCTCCGGGCGGACCCCGCGGCCAGCGGCAGGCGCGGTGTTCGAAGGCGCGCACGAAACCCAAAGCTCGTCCGTTCTGCCGCGCGGCTGTGCCCACGTCCTCCAGACGGCCCCTGTCGCCCGCCCCGCCCCGCCGAGCTCCCTCGCGCGCCGGTGCCCGCTCCCGCCTGCGCCGGTCCCGGGAGCGAAGTGGCGACGCGCGTACCTGCCCCGCGACTACTGACACTTGACGCCCGCCTCGGGTTTTACCCAACTCTGGGGGGGCGGGGCCCGCCGCGCAGACGGGCAGCTCGGCGGCCAATCCCGGGGCCCGGAGGCCGCCCGGGCCTGAGAGGACAACCAATGACGAGAGAGAAATTCCCCGAGGCCACGCCCCCCGCCGGGCCGACCGCGCCCCTCGCCGGCCACGAGCTTCGCGCTCGGGGCGGCCGCGCGGTTTGTACACAACTTCTCTGACAGATTGGGCTGGCGGAGCCGGGGGCGGAGGGAAGGAGAGAAGAGGGTGGAATCTAGGAAGAGAGGGAATTAGGGTGGGGACGTGGAGGGAGATCTCCTCGGACTGTTCTCTGCCAGGATTAGGGAGAAAGGAGTTTTGCACGTCTTAGGTGTTGTGCAAGGACCTGAAACTCAAAAGCTGAAACCCAGTAGGCTGTTAGGTGGGGGCGCTCAGGTTTTGGGATACTTGGGTAGTGAGTGTGTATTTTTAAATATACAAAATGTACTTTTCTTGAGCGGAAAACCAGGGGCGGTGTGATAAACAAATTTAAAAACAGCTCTTGTCTCTATGTGTCTTGAGCAGTGACTGTTCATTTAGCAAAGCAAATTCGAAATGTCCTGAATAGGTTGAATGGTAAGTGTGTTTTGGAAATCTTGCACAAAAGCTTGTTTTTTTCCCCCTGCAGTATTTGAAGTGCTTAACAAGTTTTCACACATATTTCTACCTCTTACCCGTGTCTGAGGGGGGAGGGTGGGCCCTATGAATTTTGAAGTTTTCAATATTTACATTATGTTGATTCTAGCCGAGGCATGGAATCTAATTTAAGCACGAACGACTAGATCAAATGTATTTAAATAGACATTACATCTTTGACTTATTTTTGCTAGCACTGTAGGTTCAAAAAATGGAGTTCAACATTTACAAAACAGAAACGTAGCACATTTACCTAACACCGTGGCACCTTTTCCTACGAAAAGACAACCAAGCAAGCCACAAACATTAGATACGCAGCAACTCTGAAAACTGGAAATCCAAATTTGTTGGAAAGTAATAGCCAAATATTTTATCGTCCATTTACTATGTTATAATGGGAAGGTGAATTTTTGCCAACAGTCACCTAAGGAAACCACTTCCCTTAATCCTTAATGTTCCTGTACATGATTTTATCTGGCTTATTGAGAAGCCGGAACAATAAACTGCAATAAAAATGCCTGGAATATTACTACCTATGTATGTATGTTGACAGCACACTGTGCCATTAGACAACTTTACATATACAACAGTCTACTCGTTACTTCAGAGGAAAACAGTTTTTAAAAAATTGTTCCTAGAAAAACGTTCACTTCAAAGAGTGGATCTCATTTCAGTATGTAGATTTTTAAAAATTGATGCAAAGTATAACAGGTATTTATTATTAGAAAACACAAAATTATGCCGTAAAATGAGATTTTTTCCTCTTCTTCATTCTCTTCTTGTTAATTCATGATTCATTTTTATTACTGTGATTACCATTTCAGAGATTGGCTGACGACTACTTTCATAGACCAAAGTATTACTTTGTATTTTTGCAAATTTTTTTCCAAGCAAACAACCCTGTACAGTCCACCTCCATCTTTAAAAATAAAATAACTTAGAAGCTGGTAATTATAGGATTTAACACCACTTTTTAAAATTTTTAAACGTTGAACTATCTTTAGTTATTTAATGCTGACAACATGATCAAAGCTGAGTGTGCCATGGATAACTTTTAATAAAACTTTTGTAGTCTTTTTTATCTAAATCTTACTTAGACTTACTGCCTTTTGGAATCTATCTATATTTTAATTTTCATTTAAGCCCATCTAGAACTTCCTTTAATATTTTTCACCTGAGCATCCATGACCTGTTATTTCAATCTAACTTTTCACCTCAGTGCCAGTATATTTTACTTAAAATGTTTCTGTATTTCACACCATTTAACATGTGTTCCTTTACAAAAGCTTTTTTATTACCAAAAAAAAAAAAAAAAAATCCAGCTATTTGGTAAATTTTTAATCAAATAGGTTTGTAATTCTGTTTACTATCTTTTACATTTCCACCTTTCCTGATGGAATTGTTTATATATATATATATATATAGAGAGAGAGAGAGAGAGAGAGAGAGAGAGAGAGAGAGAGAGAGAGAGAGCACTATAGCTGGGCTTGCAATACATTTACATGGAAAAGCTGAAGATAATCATTTTTGCTCAAATATTTACATTTCATTTCTGACATAAGGGTTCATTAAATAGGATTGCCACTTTTAAGTAATGGTTTTTCTGAAATGCCCAGCTCTGCAATCTTACAGAAAATAACTAGCTTTGCACTGTACAATAGTACGGAAATTGGAAAGTAATCCTTTTCTGAGACATTTGCCATGAGGTTCTGAACATATAAAGAACATGTTCAACCTAGCTTGCTTGCTGTTGCTGTTTGCACAAATGCTACAGCTGCAAACTTGCTTCATCAACTTAGCAAAAAGGGTTAAAACTTGATATTTTTCAAATGTTCCAGGTTCTACATTGGCATGATGCCAGACAGTGTGAATGGACAGATCCTCAATTACTTTGAACTTTCTAGTTCTTTGCATTCCTTCCCGCTTAGTAGTGCTGTACCATTAGGGAAGATAGGAGAAAACAAAAAACAAATGTCAGGTTTCAGAAATCAATTAGTGGACTGTCAGTGGTGTGTTAACTGCACTGTGCCAAAACAGAGAATTCTGAAGGCAAGAAATTAAAAAATCGAATAGTCAAGTTAGGTAGGAGGTAAGCATAGAAGCAGTGTGCATGCTTTAGTCCTTAGTCACTGGGCAACACAGATTTAGTCTTAGAATAAACCGTGTCACTATCTTTACGGGAATAAATATGTCTGAATGTGTGGGGGCTGAACAGGCCTTCAAGGATGGGGGAGGGGAAGGTTTGAAGGAGGCAGTGGAAAAAAATGGATAAATAGCTTCTGAGTGATGAGATGAGAGAAATATGAAGCTATTACTGGGGCAATGTTCACAGAAAGACACGGCATAAGAAGTATCTATTCAGTTTGGCAAAAACGTCAGGGAGGGCTTAAAATTTAGAGATCGAAAGTATTATAGACAATGTTTTATTCACTTCGATTAGAAAAATATTCACAGGATATTCCATTGCTGTGAATGAATCAGAATCAAATTACTCAGTGAGATCAGGCACAGAATAAGAGTGAGCTTGAGTAAAAATAATTTTTAATAAGGGAGTGTACTCATTTCTAGGGTAAGATTATTTCATTAAAAGTGACTTTTTGACATTCATTGATTGTCAAAATCTATATCAATAAAAACAAAGCATAATTATTGTCCTCTACAAAACTTCATGTTTTTAATCCTTTTATTTTTTCATTAATGACAACTGCTTTAAGCCATACACCAAAAACAAGGTTACTGAGAAAAGAATGAAATAGAAGACTCAGTTGAGATTAGTTAAAATTCAAATAATTTTTACTCAAAAGAATGAAAAATGAGAGAAAAGATTATCTATACAGTCCTGTTGGGATGAGAAAATATGAAACTTAAATAGAATTTTGTTTCTATTTTAAATAAACAAAAAATATTAAAAATACTTTTTGTATTATCTCTCATACTAGTTGTCAAGAAATTTAAAATGTACTCCTGAAATTTAAATAGTACAGTGAACCAATGGTAAATCAATAAAAAAAAAAATGACCTAAAAAAGAAATTAAATTTTATATTCAACTATGGACTTAAACATGTCCTTCATGAAATACTTCACAAAGCTCCTAATGTGCGTTATTCTTAAATATACTGTAATTTATTTAACCTTTTAAAAAATATAGTAATATATGAAAAGAAGTAGAATTTTACCTTTGGGAGAGACTGGGATTGTTTTTTCCACCTTGTTAGTATAATACGCAGACAAAAATGACATTAATATAAATGCCCTGAACCAAGTTATAGGCCAGGCATACTGTAGCTTAAACTCTACAGTACTCGAATTCTGACTCTAAACATGATAGGAAATGTGAAGAGAAAAATCCTCAACGGAAGCAGTAACACCAAACAATCATTTAGAATATTAAGGAGGCCACATCACCAGCATCACAATGAACAGAGTTTTGAGCCAATTGCGGTTCATGTGATGACAACACACTAATAGGAGTAGGCTGTGGGCCACAGCCTTGTTCTCCTACCTCGTACCCAAAGTTGTGGAAAGTAATACCCAAATTTACTGGGGATTGAAAATTAAAGTTGGGGGGGGTGGGGCTGGCACACTTTGGGTACCAGGCAGGAGAACAAAGCTCTTAGGGAGAAGACAATGTAGACAGCCCATCAGAAATTATTTCATTCTATGTCTTCTGTATGAATATTTTAGATTAAGAAAACCAGATTACACATGAAGATCTTTAATTTTTTAAATATTTATTTTTGCACATAAGAACTGGGATACAGGCCAGAGGTGTGGGGGTGAGAGAATTCACCAGAAAGAGAGGGGAGCAGAACAGGTAGATCTGCTGAAATACACTGCTGAGGGGAGCAGCAGGTGAGACAGGAGAGGTCTGCTGTGCCATTTGGGTCCGCTCCCTGGTCGGCTGGGGATCCAACTCGTGCTGCAGTGGCTGCCAGTAGCCTGACAGCACTGTCTTTAACCCCTGTGCCAGCAGGGAAGCCCCACATGAAGATCTTTAAAGACACATATAAACTTTATCTAGAGTTTAAGAGTCTACATACTTTGTTAAAACATTGTAAATAACCTAATTCATTTAATAAAGAAAACAAAGTAAAAAGAGATACCTGAAATAACTTTGAGTAAAAATCACTGTAGAAGTTTAAGGTGATCTAGGAACTTGAATTTATAGCATTTTCTAAATCTGACTTTAGAACTGAGGTTACCAGGGACCTCCCTGGTGGTGCAAGGCATTAAGTCTCAGCACTGTGAGGTTGTCAGCAGCCACAGCAGCAGGAGTTCAATCCCTACCAGGGAGGTGACCCACATGGCACAGCAGACCTCTCCTGTCTCACCTGCTGCTCCTCTCAGCAGTGTAATTCAGTCAATCTGCCTGTTCTGCTCCCCACTCTGTCTCTGGTGAGTCCTCTCACCTCACCTCTGACCTACACCCCAGTTCTTGTATGATAAATAAATAAATAAATCTTAAAAAAAAAAAAAAAAAAAAGAACTGAGTTTACCAGAGGGAAGGAAGGGAAGGAGCAGAGGGGCGAGGTGGCCCAATGGACTACCATGGAGGATTATGGGTACTTTGGTGTGGTAACATACATCTGAAGAGGTATCAACGTATAATCCCTAAATCATATACCGTGTTACAACCAAGAGACAAGAAACCAGTATTATATCAATAAAAATGATAACATTTAAAAAATTATTTTCTATAAACAATTCCAATACAGAGCTGTTTTCTGAGTTAAGGGCCCACTTCTCATCCATCCCATCATGACCTCAACCCACACTTAAACACACACACCAGTCTCTATCATAAATTGGTGCCTGCATACATTTATTGAACTATCTATGTGCTAAACACTACTGCGGGCCTTGGAAATACAAATATGAGTGATATAGTCCCTGCCCAAAGTATCATCTCATAGATAACGCCTTCCTCAAATATGTTTCATTTCTTCCATCAGTGAATAGATTGGAGTCCAAGTTCTACATTGTGGGACTTTCTTCCAATCTCCAATCTTTACATCCCGGACTCTCAATACAACTCTCTGTGTCTTCCTTCAGGAACTCCAGGCTCTAATCATAGGACTTAATTGCCATTTTCCCAGTGCCTTTGCTGTTTTCCCCAACTGTAATATCTTTCTTTGACCACATATACCTTATATCACAAGCCCAGATAACAGCCCACTTCTCTTCCAAAGTCACTCTATATTCCCCCTTAAGAATTAACTCCTGTTGATTCCTCCTGCACATTAGCTTTACGTCTTCAGTAAAGCATTTACTTATGCTATCTACTTTATGGCTGTATCTCCCAACAAACTGTGTGTCCCTGAAGGGCACAAATGGGTCTCCTCTTTGCGTTCCTCATGATATCTCCTAGTACAGTATCCCACACAAAATACAAAATAGCTGTTTGGTGAATTTTATTCATTATAGATATGAAAGCTGAAGTTAAGAATAAAAGTCTGATGGGATTCCATCTAAAAATGTAGAAAAGTTGGGCCTCCCCTGGTGGCGCAGCGGTTGAGCGCTGGGCTGCGAAGCTGCCCGCAGCCTCTGCAGCACTGGTGTGATCCCCGGCCACCGGCGTGGGTCCCACATGGCCCGCAGACCTCTCCCGCTGTGCCCACTGCTCCCCTCAGCAGTGTATTTCGTCAGTCTGCCTGTTCTGTTCCCCACTTTGGCTCTGGTGAATTCTCTCACCCTCCCATGCTTCTGACTGTATCCAGTGCTTGTCTAAATAAATAAATAAATAAATAAATCTTTTTAAAAAATGTAGAAAAGTAAGATTAGAAAAATAACTGTTTTACAACCATGGTGATCTTAATTGATTTAGGCAACAATCAATGGAAGCTAAAATGTTGAGTGAAATTCTCCTGAGGAATAGGATATTTTACATAATCTGAAAGTATTTCCCCATATGTGAGGTTTAGTTACAGTAGGGAAAGATAACACCAATGGAAACACTTGGTAGACATTATCTTAAATAAATGCTTAAATAAATTAGCATCATCATTAGTGGAGGAAACTGACATCTTGTCCTTCCTGAAGTAAAGAACTGAGGATCTAACGTTATTTATTTTGTATTTCTACCAAATAAATGCATAACCTAAATCTAACCATTAGGAAAGATCAGACAAACTCAGTTTGAGGAACTTTCTACAAACCACTGGCCTCTCTCTTCAAATTTGTAAATGTTAGGAAAGAGTCCTGAAAGACAAAGTCTCAGCAACTTTTTTTTTTAAAAGAATAGATAATCCTGGTTTGATCTACATGGAAGAGGAGGATTGCTACAATGAATATTATTAGATAATTAGCAATTTCAGTATGGACTTTAAATAAAATTTTCATGTATTTTGAAATTCCACTTTTAGTTTATTGCTCAAAATCTCTTAAATGTGTACAAAAATAGATATACGAGAATGTTTATTTCAGTATTGTTTGCAAGGGACATTGTTGGGATAATTAGCAAAATTTGAGTACAGACAATGCTATATTTCTAAATTTGATAATGTAATCCTTGTTCTTAGGATTAATACACTAATTATGTATGGATAAAGGCTCAAAATGTGTGTGTGTGTGTAAGTGTATGTGTGAGACAGAAACAGAGCAGATATGGCAAAATATTGTGATTAGTAATCTGAGTAAAAAGCACATGGGGATTCTTTTTTATTCTTGCAACATTTTCCTTTAAGCTTGAAATAATTTTGAAATAAAAAAGGAAAAAGGAATGAATGTTTGGGAACTCTATTTACTTTGTTCAAAAAAATGAGATCTTGGGGCCTCCCTGGTGGCACACGGGTTAAAGACAGCACTGTCAAGCTATCATCAGCCACTGTAGAATGAGTTCGACCCCAGCCAGGGAGCTGACCCACAAGGCACAGCAAACCTCTCCTGACTCACCCGCTGCTCCTCTCAGCAGTGTGCTTCAGTCAGTTTGCCTGTTTTGCTTCCCCACTCTGTCTCTGGTGAATTCTCTTACCCCACCCCCACCTCTGGCCTACACCCCAGTTATTGTAGCATGCATCTATGCATAAATAAATAAATAAATAAATCTTAAAAAATATTAATAACCCAGAGAAGATAAGCATTGAGTAAAGCTATGAATAAAATAAGACTGACCTTGAGTTAATAATGGTTAAAGCTGGATAATGAGTATATACAGTTTCATTCTATTTTTGTCTTTTTGAAATGTTCTACAATAAGAAAAAAATTTAAGGTAAGCACAGTTGAAGCAGTAGTAATAATAAGCTCAACTTGAACAATCAATGACATAACAATTTTATTGCAATGTAGTTTTGTTATAGGACAGGGAGAGGGGCAGCCCAAGCCCCGCAAACCTGCCTATTCTAAATGGGTTCTGCCATCCGCCGCATCAACACAAAACATAGGAGACTTTAATGAAAAGGAACTTTAATAAAACTAGGAAACAATACAGGTAAGGCAAAGAGTCTAGTTTCTAAATGAAGCACCCAAAGTTACCCATCCCCTCGTGGGTAAAAGTCCATCCATATGGGATTGGCCCAGAGCAAAGCCCCAAAGCCTGCCACAAGTCTAAAGCATCTTCCAGTGGGGACCCACAGCAAAGGGTCAGAAATAACCAGACAAGCCAGGAAGGAAAAGAGCAAAATCAACATCAAGATAAAAACTGCCATTGTCACCTCCCCACGGGTCTCACCCACATCTGTGTCACCCAGTCCACGACCAAAAGACAAGCACAGTTTCTTCACGTGTCTCTAGGCTCCATGCGCCTCTTCCAGGTCTCCTAGCTCCATCCAGCTTCCTTCCTCAGTCTCTTCTGCAGCTTCTTCTCTCCCTGCTCAGCTCCACCCTTCCTTGGGTGGGGCAGGGAACCTGGAACCTCCCCCTTTCCTGGGGACCACCCTGTTACAATCCCCCCTTTTAATTTTTATTCCACCGTATCTATGGTGGCACAGATCTCATGGTGTAATCTTAGGAGACAGTCTTTTTTTCAGGGTTACAATGTGTGTAAGAGAAGCAACAATTAGTCAGCAGCATTGTCCATGAATGTCCAGTTATGCCAGTTTCATTACTTAAGCATACCTCTGGCCATCTATACCCAAGCCAACAAGAAAAAAAGTTGGAGCATTGGCTAAAACAAGATAGCAAATATATTAAAATCACAGGGAAAAAAATGTTAAAATGGTTCAACTTGTACAAAAACGAATTCTCTCAACCTTGATCCCAAACTTTAACAACATAGCAAAAGTTTGCAAATTAAATCTACTTTTAAACCATTTTTCCTATTTTTGCATAAAATCACAGGGTAGAAATAACTAACAGCAATTTTTAGCTGGCTTTGTTGAAATATTCCATACAGGATCAGAGCGAACCAGTGGCATCCAGTCAATGTATGCTTCAGGTATAAAGTTGGTATCATCAGACTCCACCTGGGCTTTCCTTTTCTCGAGGGTACCAGGGCATTTTCGTTGGCCGGGTTGTCCAGTCCTGCCAATGGAGGCAAGCTTCCTCACCTTCTTTGGAGGTCTCTGGAACCCTACAAACAAGGCAAACAGTTCTCCTCTTCTTGGTTCAGCTCTTTTTCAACTTTTTGGAAGAACTTCACACAAAGCCACACAATCAAACTTAAGTCCAATTTTTTTGTTAAAACAGGCAAAATCCCTATGTAAGTTACGCAAAAACAGACTCTAAGATAAGTAGCAAAATTACTACCACTATTTGTATGCCGTGTTGGTATCAAGGGGAGAGAAAATGTGACAAGTTAGCTTTGTTGAAAAAAAAATTGCAACCTTTCTGCAGATTCTGGTTACTCAAAACAAAACAAAAACTTCGTGGATTCAGGACAGAATGCATAAAAAAAATTTCCAGTATTATGTCAAAGAAACCTTAGTAAATGTCAGGTGTATTTCCAGGTCTATTCACTCCTTTGTAGGAAAGTTTTTTACTCTCAACAGTTCCATCAATAGGAATCCGTTGAGACCTTTTCTCCCTATATTTCCAGAAACAATTTCTGTAGATGTGAAACAATTGAATTATACAATATTACAAGGTGACAAGCACCATTGACAATTTACATACATACCAGATACTGAGAGGTTTTTTTCATACACATTTTAGAAAACTACTGTTAACATTTTGTACATACCAAAGTTTTACCATTTTCCCAAGTGACAATGCTTCCCTTCCAGTTTTACTTCATTAGGTAAAAGCCAAATAGAACAAATTCATGTAATGCCTTCCCAGGAGGAAAGGGAGAAACTTCGTGGAGTGTCTCAGGAGCTCTACTGAGTTTCCACAAAATTTCCTTGCATCAGTCAAATGACAGGCTACCAAATTTGTACTTGAATTTAGATTTCTGGGAAGCTTTGCCATAAATATCAGAAAATTAACAGAAATAACAATATTCAATCTCTATGAAGGCACCGGCTTTGTTCAGTAGCACAATGTTGACAATCAAACCATAACTTTTTTGTTTTTATCGTAACTGGAGACTTTTTTTTTTTTTAACATCTATGGGCACCACGTATACCAATTTTTCAACCTCTCTAGGTCAAGACAGACACAAGGACATACAGACATACAACATATAGACAAAGACAGTTTTTTTTAGTTATGCCACGTAGAATATGTTATGTAACTGCAGTTTTACTCCATAGGCTCAGAAAAAAATGTCCAAGTCCAAAAAAAATGTGGAGTGTTGCTGGCAGAAAAATTTCCGGTTATCATCTTACAAACCTAAGACTTTGGAAATAGGAAGGAAAAGTTTTATTAATCACAAGAGTTACATGACCTTGTTTGGGTGGGGCAGGGAACCTGGAACCTCCCCCTTTCCTGGGGACCACCCTGTTACAGTTTAGGTTAGGTTTTGTCTTTTAATTTTGTTTTATTTTTAAGATTTTATGTATCTATGCATACAAGAACTGGGGTACAGGCCAGAGGTTCAGGGGGTGAGAAGATTCACCAGAGATAGAGTGGGGAGCATAACAGGCAGATCTACTGAAACATACTGCTGAGGGGAGCAGTGAGGGAGACAAGAAAGTTCTGCTACACCATGTGGGTATCTCCCTGGCTTAGGATTGAACTCATGTCACAGTGGCTGGTGATAGCTTGATAGCTGAGACTTTAACCCCTGCGCTAACAGGGAGGCCCTGTCTTTTAATTTTGAAAGACAAACCAAAGAACTGCTGTAAAACCATGGCCCTCCCTCCTGAAGCCACTACATTCTAACACCAGGCACTGTAACTGACAACACAGAGCCCAGTAGCATGAAAGAAAGACCCAAACTAGCAAAGATGTTGGACTCTACCGATGTGTTTTTCAAATGTGAAAAAGACTGCATTCTTCTTTGTGCCACTGAACAATTTTGAGAAAACCAGATTCTTAACACTGATCATTACTGTATTCTAGAAATACAGATATTATGACCTTATAACAAGTGGCAAACAGAGGCAGGTTACACAAAAGAGATGATAAGTTTAAAAAAGAAAATAAATACATATACAATTCTATATGTATGGGGAAGAAGGTAAATTAAATATTTCCTATAAGAAAGAATGCTTAATATAACCAATAAATTTTTACTAGATTCCTGCTATGGGCAAAACACTGGGAGTTAGGGCAAAGCAAGTTCCTTCAGATGAACAGCTTTTCCATCTGGTTGAAGTGACAATATAGGCACACATAAAATACAAATATATAATACAAATATAAACTTTATCATGTGCAAATGAATGACCAACAAGGAAGAGAGCCATCAGTGTGGACTTTGATTCAGGAATTGTCCTTTAAAGAAAACAAGATTCTGCAAAACGGTAGATAGGAGAAGAGAGTAGGAAATTTCAGGTAAGAACTGGAATGATGGTCAGTGTACTAGAGCGTATGAACTGGTGAAAGCAGTTAGCCCCTGGATTTACCAAATATGATTTCTATGTGCTGTATAAAGAGCTTATGTCATAAAGTCCAGGGGAATGCCTAACACAACGCAGAGTTGTAAACAATGTGTCTGTGAAATTAAAAGACAACTGATCCCTCTACCTCCAATTCCCCAAATTGCAACTATCTGGGAGAAAATATTTGGAACAAAGAATGAATATCCACAACCATAAAAGCAGTCATTAAAAATCTGTAAGAAAAAGCACAAGAAAACCCAGCAGAAAATTAGGCAATGATGGTAAATAGATATTTCACAAAAGAAGAGATACACAAATGGTCAATAATTGTGTGAAATGATATTCAACCTCACTGCTCTCAAGGAAAAATACAAATCAAATCAGCAATGAGTAAAATATGACATTTTACTCGACAAAAATGAAAAAGATTCAATGATACCATAATGCTAGTAAAAACATAAATTTGCATGGATTTTATAAAATGTGTATTTGTACAGAGGGCAATGTGGCGCATCTAACAAAAGGTAATATTTTCATATATTTCAAAATTCCACTTTCAGGAATTCATTCCTCAAAATTACTTAAATGTGCAAAAAGAGAAACAGATGTATCAAAATGTTTGTTACAGCACCGTTTGTAATAATGAAAAACTGCAGACCGTCTAAATATTCAGCTGTAGGTAATGCAACCATCAGATAAATGATTTAGTATATTCTAGTATATCCACACCATGGAATAATATCCAGCAATTTTAACAGAATGAAATAGGTAAATTTGTACTACCATGAAATGATCTCTAAAGGCATACTAAGTGGAAAAAATATGTCACTGGCTAATACATATTTTATGGTGTGGCTTATGCAAATAAATTATATGAAGCACACATTTTCTAAAGCGGCTAACGCAAAATTGCTAACAGTTTACCCTTAGGAAGGTGAGAGAGAATTAGAGGTTATAGAATGGCAGACAGGGAGAGAGGTTGCTCCCTCTTAAAAAATCTATGTTTCAAAAATTATTAAGATGTCAGTATTAGGATTCAAGTTTTGTCAAGCACTTGTGAAGCCTACCTTCACAGATGCCTTACTGGTAGGAAATTAGCCTGGATTAATGGCATTTATTGCTCTGAAAGGAACCAATGCATTCATCTATTTTATTTTTTTTTAATATATTTTTTTAAAGATTTATTTATTTATGTTTATTTATTTATTTATTTATACAAGCACTGGGTACAGTCAGAAGTGCGGGAGGGTGAGAGAATTCACCAGAGCCAGAGCGGGGAGCAGAACAGGCAGAAGGACCGAAGTACACTGCTGAGGGGAGCAGCGGGCGGCAGGAGAGGTCTGCGCGCCATGTGGGACCCTCCTGTGGTGGCCGGGGAGCAGCCGGGGATCAAACCGGTGCTGCAGAGGCTGCGGGCAGCTTCGCAACCCAGCGCTCAAGCGCTGCGCCACTGGGGAGGCCCGCATTCATCTATTTTAATAGAACTCACTCAATTCTAGAGAAATGGAAGCCATTTACTGAGAACCAATGATACAAGCTAAATAACATAAACTAATAAGCAATGGGAATTTAAAGGAGACCAAAATCTTTATTAAAACTTAAGCATTAAATATTATGAAAATCCAGAAGAAAATGCATTATCTATGACAGTTCAGCAATGAAGGCTTCTGGAGAAAGAGATCATTGAGAAGAGTCCTAAAGAACTTGGACTTAGTGTTTTGACATTGGGTCATCAAAAGTAATATATTTCTGGAGTGAAGTCATTCATAGAAAGAGAGGCTATATGGGTCCCCCTGGCTGTGTGGCAGTTATTAAAGTCTCAGTGCCATCAAGCTATCAACAGCAGCAAGAGTTCGATCCCCGGGCAGGGAGCTAACCTGTGTGGTGCAGCAGACCTCTCCTGTCTCGCCCACTGCTCCCCTCAGCGGTGTATTTCAGTAGATCTACCTGTCTCTGGTGAATCCTCTCACCCCATGCTCCTTTGGCCTGTACCTCAGTTCTTGTATGCATAAATAAATTTGAAAAAGGGAAAGAAGCTGTGCCTACCCATTTTTTTTTTAATATTGGAAACTTAAATGACTGAGTTTAGTTTCTTAATATACTGCATATATACATTGCAACAATACTATTAGCAGTAACTCCTGAAAATCCATCAGTGAAATTATCATAATGATGCTTGTTATATCCTTTTACTGAGTTAATTTGGGGTGTCTGATTCTTTCAATTTTCCTACAATAATTATTTTTGATTAATTGTATCCCTGGAAAAATCTCATCCTTCTCATTACAGATATTTGATTATGTACAGTCACTTTTGTCCTTATACATATTCTATTTTATACTTTTCCTCGTTTATTTGGTAAATTGGTTAAATGTGCTTAATTGTATGCCTCTAGGAACATATCATTGTTGGCAGTGATACCTGTTAATTTTTTAGATATGGACAAAATAAAGGTGAAATTTTTAACTCCTGTGTCACCTCAATCCTGGGACATTCCATAGCCAGATGCACCAGCCATCCTGACATGTGGCGGCACGCGTTCTACGCCACTATGTGACTCTGAGTCGAAGTCCAGTATGTTTGAGGAGGCAAGTCATTTCTTAGGAGCTCATGTTTTGCAAAGATAGAGCCATAATACCTTTTTATGATAGCTTGGTAAATCTCTTAAAGAAAAGGGAGAGGTTTATGACAGAAATGGTGATAAAGCTTTAACTACATGTGTGTGGTTAACTCTGTTTCAGCCATTCAAGTTAACATCTAGCTATATTTATGGGTTTGATTGCATAGTATATGAAGTTCACAGGAAGTACCCAGAAGATAAGGTTATAGAGACAAGTTGTTTAAGTTTGAAAGTAAATCACAGTTCACCCTGGGAGACTAGTTGATAAACAATTTTATAACACAAGTGAAGACGTCATTCATCTTTGTATAATTTTTTCTTTTCTCATTATTACCATTAGGTGATTAATCATTGCTTGAAAGTGCATCATAGTTAACAAAAGAATGCAGCTTTGGGGATTGATTGGCTGAAAAATCAGTAAATTACATTATATAAATGAAAAGAAACATTTGATGATATCCAAACCACCCCAAGCATATGGAAGATTTGCATGTATCATCATGTCTCACTAGACAATGGCTTCCTTCACCAGCTTCATCCAGTAACCGAGACTCATTTCTACTGACAAATGTTACTTGATCAATAGACCTTGCATTTGCCACAAGAAATGACCTTTCATGGTTAATGTATAACTGATTATTGTTCTTCCTCTGTGGTAGCCTACATTTTACAGTAGAGAAACACACTGTGTACACTAAGCACTCTAAAACACTAAAACCCATCGCATACTAGTAGTATACTTTCATAATGTTACATTTACAGTGTATGATGGTTATGATACATTTGCATTGTGTTTACCCACCATTTCAGTTTTAGCTGAATACCATAAAACTTTAGCCATAATATTTAGATATTTGGGAAAAAATCAAGAATATTCTTCTTGCACATTAAGAAGGAAAAAAAAAAACACTTTGGTAACAACAGAGGTGCTGAATGATAATGTACATAGAAGAGAAACTACTTTATTCTAATGAAAGCAAATTACCCTAAAATCTTTGTTGTGGAAAATTAAAACTAATGACATGTTCATGTTGTAAGGCAGAATAGCCTGTAACCTAATTTCCTAGTGTGAGATACAGTTTATTTTCAAACATAAATAACTTGTCCATTTAATAATTTGCTTTCCCCCATCACTACACAAGAGTCATTTACAACAGCCAACTTTCTATTCCAGTAATTGTCAAAAAATGTTCTAGAGGAGTGCCATTGTTTTCCCTGAGATAATTTTAACAGCTTAAATGATTTTTAAAAAGTATTCCTTTATCTGAGGGCTCTACCTTTGAAATAAATGTAAATAAAATATGCCACCTTATTAAATTTAAAAAGGCCTGTTACCTGTTTTTCCTTGACCTTGTAGAGGTTTTCAGTGACAACTAAATTAAGCAGGTGACGGAGGTTCTTTGAGGGGGGTCCAGTCACACTCCATTGTGTGGGATGACACCTAGCAAAGATTTAGATTACGCTGTGGAGGCAACAAAGCTAGGTACACTCTCTCCAGCTTCAAACAAACAAGATTATTGTTCTCCATCCCTGCTGCTTGGAATGAATGCAATGCTGCAAAGCTAATTGCTGCCATAATTAGGAAAGAAAAAAATACCCAAAAAGACTGAACTGTGTTAATTCAATATGGTTTAAAACTCAGAGCTATCCTTTCTCCTCAGATACAGGTGTGGTCGACTCTGGTCAAAGTTTTCAATGATAAATTTAAATGTTAACACAATATTGGGGAAAAAAAATCCTTTCTGGTTGGAAGGTAGCAAGTAGAATCAGGTACAAGTGCTTAATGGTAGTGCTCAGCCTTCTGGCTAGGGGAGGAGAAAAATCCCATTTGGGGATTTAATACTATGCACAAGAGCAAATGTATTCAATTGAAAGGTTCCCCTTCTGAGACCGGCTGCACTTGGCACACAGGCTTTGCCCCACACCAATTTCATAAAATATGCAATTTTCAAACCACCTCCACATAAGGAGATTTCACTCTATTGTTGAGAAATCCTTCCTCATATCTAACTAAATCACCCAATTTGCAATTTAGCAATCCCATTTCCTCACATCTTCAACATCTAACATTGTATATTAACATACATCTTGCAACAAAAAGACTAAGCCTAGTGCCACAAAATTAAAATTGGAGGACTTAAAAAAAAATCCCACCTCCTATCCATGCATGCTAAGTAGATTGTTTAGTTGGTTTCAGATTTAAAAACAAGATTTAGGAATCAGCCATTGTTTAAATTGTGGATTTCCATGTGATGTTTCTAAATGTGAAGTCTGGGCAAACAGAATTCTGAGCTGCTGGCAGAATTGTGGTTAACAGGTTAACAAGTACATCTCAGTTAAAAGCTTCACCTTTTTGTCCTGTGCTTCATAGGAAATATATGACATTTTTAAGATTTAAATCTTATTCTTCAATAAGGTAACTATTTTGATCTACATGAACATTAGTGAAAACACTAATAATTATAGCTTTTTGTTCCTTGGTCTAAAATAATCTTTCTACTATAATTAGATTTGAAGGGGAACTAGAAAAGACCTTCAATAAAATGCTGTCGTGAATTCCCTCCAAAACTGCTTGTCTGTAATTAAGGTGCATTTACAGATCTGATAGTCCTTAAAAGAAGCATTAACATTACAAAGACCAATTATTCATGGTCAAACAAAAGAGATTCAGATTCTCTGATCAAAGCAGTAATCTCTTTTACAATTGTTATTTTTAAAGTATCTTCAAACAGAACAAACACACATGGACTGTGTAAACAGGTATAGCTGGGGGTTAATTTGCTGCTTCCCGGATCCCCCCATTTTCCCACAGGGCTCAGACTTAGTATGATCTATCCTGTTTTCCATCCAAACCCCAAGTTGCTGATGCTAAGGAATAACTTTTTAATAGGGAATTTTTTTTTAAGTATTAAAACTGTTGTAATGTAAAGGCCAGCTTACATTTCTAAAAATCTTTTCCCTTGGTCAAAGTTTCTTGTTTTTGAAAATGTCAACAAGCTTTTTAGATGATCAAAGGCAGAACAACAAAGACATTAGTTAAGTGAAAGAGTACTGAATTTGGATTGAGAAGATCGGAATTTGAGTTTCAGTTATGCCCTTCTCTAGCTATAAGGTATGAACAAATTCCTTAAAAACTTTAGGCCTTTCTCTGCAAGGACAAAATAAGGGTCACAGCACATCCCTGAACAAGGTGGTTGAGAAGGCCAAATGGGTCCTTAGGACAGGAGGAAACACCCTTTGAATCTCCCTGAGAATCTCAGTAGTATGAAATGTATGTCAAACATTTGACAGTCTAACTACTTTGCCCTGAGGCTGTTGGAGAGACTGTGTTCCTTTGGGAATGGTTGCCCTCTGGTGTGGTGCTGATTTATCTGGGTAGGGAACATTTCTATGCTCAGACAAATCTACTTTTCAGTTTATACTGTTTGGTATAAGTGAATGGCTAATGGCAGCAGAATATTCTGAAGGAGATTACAGCATGAGGAGATTGCAAAAATTTGCCACTTGGAGACAATCTATCAAGCAGCTCCACCACTTGTAACCTAAGTGACTTTAGGTATGTTTTTATAATTCCAAGTTTCAGTTTTCTCATTTGTAAAATAGAGATAATACTTACCGCACAGGTTGTCGGCAAAAGCCAATAGATGCCATTAATAAGGCAAGTTTAAGAAATGATAGATTGAATTTTTTCATTCTCTTTTCAGAAATATCTAGGTTAAAAGAGTGACCTTCCTGGGGTCACTTAGTAGCAACATGCTGTCACTTTATTAGAAAAAGTTTGGGATTTTGGAAACTACTCACTATTGTTTGAATTTATATCTGTCAAAATTCCAGAATAGATTATTAAGGAAGGATTTATAAAAAGAAAATGAATGATCACCAGGAGTCAATATTATTTCAATATAAGCTATTTGGACTAAACTGAGACAATCATTTTTCCCTCCAAAGGTGCTATTAAATTAGTAGCCTGAGGGGATTCTCCTGGCATAAAAAAAAATATCTTTAGTTGTTCTTACAGATAAGATGATGATAGGTGAATTGGTTCACAATCCAAAGATTTATTTATAGCTGTATGAAAAAAAACCGTACACAGAGAGTGATGAATTTCAACCAAGAAGGAATTGTTTAACATGCATCACAGGGTTCTCTCTTGCATAACATTTTTATCAATGATTTGGAGGAAGACACAAAGATCACTCCAGAGCTAATATGTTGGATGGGAAAATCATGAATCATGGTTTTCAACAAACTAGAATAATGAGCAGAAATTAAAAATGATACTTATTACAGAAATGAAAAAGGTGTTCATGTTTTGAAAATTCTATTTGGGACTAAATTCTAGCACCTTTACTTCCATAAGTTTCATGACTTAACGGCTTTGAATCTCTTCCATCATTTCAAAGACACTGTTATTAAGTACCTCACTGAGATGGGAGAATTACATAATAAAGGACTCATCCTCTTGGAGCCAGGAAGGACTCAATACAGTGTCTGACACATACAGTAGGTCATGTCCAGAAACACTAGTACTAATAATAATAGTATTAATGATAATGATACTATCTGTAAGAAATGTTATGCAGAAAAAGTTCTAGGGCTTTTAATTCACTCTAAGTTCAATTGTAGTGTATCGTCTGATAAGGCTGACAATCATTTAGATGAGTTTTAAGTAGTTCTAGAACCCCACTTTAGAGATACACTTTAGAATGCACTTATGTAAGGGTGACCAGATGGTGAAGAGTTGAGTAACCAAATCACATGAAAAGCAAATGACTTTGTGACATGCATTGGGTAAATTCCTCTTAGGAAAAAAACACTGAACCACTTTGTTGAGGTATGATAGACATATAAAAAGTTGTGCATGTTTAATGTATACAGTTTGTGAGTTTGGGGGGTAAATTCCTTTCAGATAAGTCACTTCCTTTAATACTGTCCATAACTCATTATGTAGGTGTAATTATCCCAGTTTTAAATGTGAGGAACTAAGCCTCAGAGAGGCTTAGTGATCACACATCTAGTAAGAGGTGGTGCTGGGGTATGAAACTGGAATGTGGACCTAGACAATGGATTACTTTTATTCATCATTGCTCCACAAATGAGTGTCAATGGACAGGGCCAAATAAGTACTTAATTGAGGGGCAGTCTCTCCAAAAACCTGATATGCACTTTTCAAAACTATAGATGTCAGAAAAGACCAAGATTGAGGAACTATTCTAGATTAAAGGGAATTGTGCTAAAGAGACAGGAGAACTGTATGCAATGAATCTTCAGAGATTTTCTTTGGCTTAAAGGGCATTATTGGGACAATTGGTGGAATCTGAATAAGGTCTTCAGATTAGATAATAGTCTCATATCAATGTTAATTTCTTGAATTCGATCATTGTTCTTTATTTATGTAAGAGAATGTCCTTGTTAGGAAATGCTCATTGAAACAGTTGGCAATAAAGGGAAACCATATCTTCAAAGTACTCTCAAAAGATTCAAAACAACAACAAAAGACAGGGAAGAGGAAAAGAAATATGATAAAATGTTAACATCTGGAGGATCCTGGAAAAGGATAAACGTATTATTCTTGCAATTTCTCCGTAAGCTTGCAATTAGTCATCATAAAACATTTAGAAGACTTAAAAGATATGTAAGGGAATGAAAAAAATTTAAAAGAAATATTCTGTAGGCAACTGTTAACATGGGATTGAAAGTGAAAGCGATGCCAGGGATTATAATGGCTGCAGAGAAGGAAAAGGAAAGAAAGGAAGGAAAAGTAAGAAAGGAAAAGAGTAATTGATTGATTCATCATGGTCATCCATTCACTTAGAAAAAAATTTTTCATCATGCAGAACTTTTTAAAAGCACTAACTACAGCTGTACTAAGGAGTTCACTGAAACAATTTCTTCCCAGTGTGATAGGAATTTCTGATCAAATAAATTAGTTTTCACTGATTCTTTGGGGAGGAACAAGTTTTGTGTGCTGAAACAGAGACCAGAAAATTATCTCAAGAGAAGGTGAAATAAGCATTTTGTAACATATCAAGATATGAGTATACAGACTAATTTAATGAACAAAAGGGGCCTCCCTGGGGGCGCAAGGGGTTAAGCATCAGCATTACATAGCAATCTGTAGCTACTACACCAGGAGTTGGATCTCCTGCCAGAGAGGTGACCCACATGGTGCAGCAGACTTCTCCTGACTCACCTGCTGCTCCCCTCAGCAGTGTGTTTCATTCAATCTGCCTGTTCAGGTCCCCACTGTCTCTGGTGACTCCGCTTATCACCCCTCACCCCCACCTCTGGCCTGTACCCCAGTTCTTATATGCATAAAGAAATAAATTTGGGGGGAAAAAGGCCCTTTGCTGTGGAGATGCCAGGGGCTCAATAAATAGCATCTTTCTTCCAAGTCAGGGTCTGGGCAAATAGATTAGAAACCTAAAGTGATAGATAGAGATGGAAAAATCCCACCTTAAAAAAAAAAAAAGATTTTATTTTGGGGTAAAAGAACTGGGGTGCAGGCCAGAGGTGCGGGGGTCGGGGGGGAGGTGAGAGCATTCACTAGACAGAGTAGGGAGCAGAACAGGCAGGTCTACTGAAAAACACTGCTGAGGGGAGCAGCAGGCCAGACAGGAGAGGTCTGCTGTGCAATATGTGGGTTAGCTCCCTGGCAACACTGAAACTTAGACTCTAGGCCACCAGGGAGGCCTAAAATCCCATTTTTGTTATTAACAAATGCTATACTGGAGGAGGTAGAAATGTGAAGGCCAAATGGGCCTTCATCTCCCACCTCCCCCCACCTCTGTGTCTTAAGACTCACCTTCTCTGGGCCTCCCTGGTGGCACAGGCAGTTGAGCCTGTTAGGGGGAAGTGATGTATGGGATTAACTCAGGACATCACTTCCCCCTAACAAGCCCAGCACTGTGAAGCTGTCCGGAGCCTTAGCAGCACCTGTTCGATTCTGGCCGGCTGGCAAGAATCCCACATGGCGCAGCGGACCTCTCCTGTCTCGCCCATTGCTCCCCTCAGCAGTGTTTTTCAGTCAGCTTGCCTGCTCTGCTCCCCATCTGTCTCTGGTGAATCCTCTCACCTTCTCGCGCATCTGGCCTGTACCCTGGTTCTTGTATAAATAAACAAATCTTTAAAGAAAAAAAGACTCACTTTCTGGGTCACAAGGTGACAATTATAACTAAAAGAGTAGAGAACTGACCGAGGGATAGAATGAGTTAGTTCTTTTGTAGAAAACAAAATGGAAAGAGAGAAACTACACAGGAAAGGATCCTCGAAATGTACCAATCAGACAGTGGAGAGGTGGAAAGAGGCAGGAATATTTGGGAAAATTCCCTCTATGAAAAACATGGAGAAAGGTTGAGAACACGGCCAGGGGGATACACTTATTTCCCTGTAATGCTTTCTTCTATGATGAAAGAGGGCTAGAGATGTGACATGGGGCTTGGGATTGAATGCTGAGGAACGGCCTTTATGTAAGGGGTTGGAGGAGAAGAAGAACATTTAGACAGGAAGTAGGGAGACACAAAGGCTTAGATGCTCACCCACAGGAGGTGCAGCAAGTACCCTTTGGGAGAAGAGTTTTATTTTATTTTTTTAAATATTTATTTTATTTATTTATGCAAACACTGGGCACAGTCAGAAGCGCGAGAGAATTCACCAGAGCCAGAGGGGAGAGCAGAGCAGGCAGACTGTTGAGGGGAGCAGCAGGCGGCAGGAGAGGTCTGCGCACCATGTGGTACCCTTGCCGGTGGCCGGGATCGAACCGGCGCTGCAGAGGCTGCGGGCAGCCTGGCAACCCAGTGCTCAACCGCTGCACCACCGGGGAGGCCCTGGGAGAAGAGTTTTAAATTGATGGTTCCAGCAGAAGTCAATTAGCAAGGGGTAAATAAGGGTGAGGGCGGTGCTTTTTGTTGTTTTTTCTTCATCTCTTCCTCAAATACTGGTATTAGTTGGGATTTTGTCTTGGATCCCCGGCATTTCTCACTTCACACTCTTCTTGGATAGGTCTATGGATCTCTATATAATATAAAGCAGAGTCTAAGTAAAATGGGGATACCCTTGGAAGGGAGAAACACCTCTTTATTGGAGATCAGGTGAAAAAGACGTTGAGAGACAGATGGAAAGAACTGTTTTTCTGAAAAAGGTAAGAAAAAGCGTTATCTAAGTGGTTACAAAAATTGTTTTCTGTCATACACTGAATGACTCCCCCAAATGCATATGCTGAAACCTGTTGTATAGAAGAATCAGGGTGTAGGCTAGAGGCACAGGAGTGAAAGAATTCACTAGACATAGGGTGGAGAACTGAAAAGGAGGATTTATTGGATATAAGAGAAGCAGCAGGCGAGATGGGAGAAGCTGCATGTGAAAGAAAGATTTGGAGCTTCCTTTTCAGAGCCTGTTTTCCCTGGCTTTTCAGGACTGGAGAGTTGGTTTGGGCCAATTAGTGCTGGGATGTCTGATCTTGAGCTTTGACCTTTTTTTTTTTAAAGATTTTATTCATGCATACAAGAACTGGGGCACAGGTCAGAGTTGTGGGGGTTGAGAGGATTCACCAGAGAGAGTGGGGAGCAGAACAGACAGATCTACTGAAATACACTGCTGAGGGGAGCAGCGGGCAAGACAAGAGAGGTCTGATGCATCATGTGGGTTGCTTCCTGGCCAGATGGGGATCAAACTCATGCTGCAGTGGCTGCCAATTGCTTGATAGCACTGTCTTTAACTCCTGCACCACCACAGAGGCCCAAGCTTTGAACTTTTGACACAGAATGTGTCCTGATGCTGCTTGCAGCATTCATGGTCAAAGTGATCAGTCTATGGTCTGGGTCTCAATGCAATCTTACCAGGTTGCTTTATCCATCCAAGCCTTCCCAACCTCCCTGCTGGGCAAGGGATAGGGACTTTGATTTTAACCTTATTAAATGATATCCTGACAAAATCTAACCCCAATTGCGCTGGTATTTGGAGGTGGGTCGTCTTTGGGAGGTGATCAGATCATGAGGGGAGCCCTCCATGGGATCAGTGCCCTTACACAGACACCAGAGAGCTACCTAACCACTGCTTGTGCCACAGATCAAGAAACAGCAGCCATGAACAAGGAAGTGGGCCCACACGAGACACTGAATCTGCTGGTGTTTGATCCTGGACTTCCCAAGTCAAACTATGAAAAATAAACTCCTGGTGTTTATCAGCTATTCAGTATAACATATTAATACACAGCAGCCTGAATGGACTAAGACATTTCATTTCCAACTAAAATTCAATATGAAAAAAAAAACTGAAAGCAAACACCATTTTCTTTCTTTTCTTCCTTCTTCCTACCATTCAATAAAATTTTAAGGAGGGTACCTGGTACTGTGCTAACAGCTGGGATGCAACAGTATCTAAAGAAGATAAAACAGAAATGGAATACAGAGTGGCAGGTGTATAGGTGTGTGGGGAGGTCAGGAGTGTGTATGTGAAGAAGGGACTGAATACTAAACTTCATAATACAAATAAAGCAATTATGTATATGCATGTTGAATAAATTAGTAAGAATTAAATAAGCTATTTTTTAAAAAGTCAAGACTATGAGCCACAGAAAATTGTATCAACATTATGTAACTTCTGCCAAAATCACTTAGTCTTGATTCTATGAAATAAAAACAAATGAGTATCAGTCAAAAAGGAAGTCAATTCACCTGTCAACAAGAATATTTGCTAGAACAATCATACGCGAAATTTTATTTCACCCTATTGAAAACAGCAGGCCCATAAAGTGCCTGTGATTAAATTTAGGGACATTTTCTGATGTATTTGGCCATATACTTTACTTTGATCAAATGGATGGACACACCACTGAAGTCCACAATTAATGAAAATATGTATACATCTCTGGGCATTTAGTGCCCACAGGAGTAAAGTCATAGCTGTAGTACCTATTTGAGTCACCCATCCTCTATTGAGTATTTCTCATATGCAAGCTTTGCTCTGAGCTCTGAGGGTTATTAGTGTAACAGTATAATTTCCATAAAAAGAGGAGGTTACAAGTTCCCTGCCCCACCTAATGAAGGGTGGAGCTAAGCAGGGAGGATAAGCTGAAGGAGGTGGCATGTGGAGCAGAGAGAGACTTATGAAGAAGAAATTTCCACTTTCTTCCCAGCTCTGGACTTGCACCAGGGAGGCTGGGGACTTGGAAGGAGACACTCAGAAGAGACATGGGTGAGAGCTGCACCACCCACCTCCCCGGGAGGCTGACAATGGCAGCCATTACCTTGATTTGTACTTTGATTTTGCTCCTTTGGCTCCACATTTGCCTGACCCCTTCTGCCCCTTTCCTATAGTTCCCTGCCAGAAGGTGCCTTAGACTTGTGGCAAGTTCCCAGAACTCTGCAGCCTCACTTTGGGCCAATCCTGTTTGACTGGGCATTTACCCACGAAGGGCTGGGTGACGTTGGGTGTTTTATTGGGAAATTATATCTTCTCTTCCCTCTCTGTGCACATGATCTTATTAAAGTTATTTCACACCAAGAATATGCTTGTCTTTGTGTGGCACATGACAAGACCTCTTTAGAGTCTCAGGGTGCTCCTCATTCTGCTCAGTAACACTTGCAATAGATGTGCCCTCCTAAAGTTCTCTGCTTTTCTAACATTTGCTCTAGTGGACACAGCACTTTATCTTGTAGTCATCAAAGGTAATTGAAATTATATAAATGTTTTCATTTTTGTTCTCGGTTCCTACGGACACAGTCAACTTTGTTCTAGTTCCTGGTCGGTATTTTGAATATATGTGAATATATATACATATATGAATATGTATATATGATGAATATACATGTGGTATATAATATATATACTAAAATGTATTATATACAACATTTTTAGAAGAAAATGAAAGGCAAGGTTATATTTTATAGAATAAATAATATGTTCTTGGAACTGTTAGCAGCCAGTTATGATGAATGATCGAGTTAGATTAATAATAGTAAATGAAGATGATCTTTCCAGAAATAAATGGCAGGGCCTGAAAGTAAAAGAGGCAGAGATTTGTGACTTAACTGAAGTATTATAAGTAAGTGAAGAGAGTAATGAGAAAAATCAGTAGTATACAATGTCTATACATCTTTTAGAGTACAAATTTTAATGTGCTATTTCTGCTGTACAACATTAATGATTTCTTAATCAAGCATTAACAGATAACATTTAGGGAATTACATATGCTTTGAACATAGAAGGATTAAGATTAGGAATTAAATTTTAGATTATCAGTAAACATTTTAACTTTTATAGTTATTGAAGAGATAATTAAGCATGATTAGATATAGAAAATCTCTTAAATAAATACCTGACACAAAATAACAGATCAAAGAATATATACAAATATTCATTATTCATATTCAGTTACCTACTTATTAATTAAAGGAAATAAATCTTTTTTAAAAAGTAAGGTAAAGAATGGGCATGAAGGAAGAAGAAAGTTAGACCTACTAAGTATGTGACTATGGAGAATTTTGTAGTAGTTTCTTAAAAAATGGTGTCAATATAAATTTCACTGGTGGCAAAAATAAATGCTATTGTTTAAAGACAGTTTCTAAGACAAATAAGATGTTTTTACATTTCAGTTGTTTTTAAATGACTGACCAGAGGTATAATCTACTTTTCAAAAAGTGATATTGAAACATTAGAAGTCAGAACAATGCCCCAAATCTTTACAATTAACAATGTTGGAAATAATAAAATCAATCGGTTGGCTGGTAAAAGAAATGAAGGTTTTTGTGGTATATAAGAATTGGGGGAGAAAGTAGCCCTTTGCAGTGAAACTATAAAATTGCCATTTATGGAACTGAAGCAGAGCTACGCAAAGTCACCCAGAAGGTGTGTTCCCAGGCCCCCACCTTTAGGACCAGAAGGTAACAAACACTACAGGAGAAATTAGCATAGGTTAAGACAACACAATAGAGGCAAGGGTAGAGCTAAGCTGGTCATTGTGAAGCCTGTAAGCTGAGAATCTGGTTGGCACTGCCCATCAAACTATTGTCTAGGGCAGTGACCTGAAAGCAGTTTCAGAACTACACTTTGTCACCATTCACGTTCCCTCCCAGTGTGCATACAAATCTAAAGGAGTCAGGGTAGGGGGATGCTGTCTGGGCAGAGGAAGCTCCATGTGGTACAGTTCCTAAGAAAAGAAAGAACTGGCAGAATTTAAGTAACCCCCAAAAGGCCACTGAGTAGAGAGTACTCAAGATGAATTTGAAAAGCAGGCAGGGGTGGACCTGTGGATGTCAGCAGCTCAGCTCCAGGTTGGCTGGCACCTGGAGCCCAGCATGAACATCTCTGCCAACAACATCTTTGTTGTTGTTGTTTTTAAAGATTTATTTATTTATGCATACAACAGCTGGGGTACAGGCCAGGGGTGCGGGGTGTGTGTGTGTGTGTGTGTGTGAGAGGATCCATCAGAGACAGAGTGGGGAACAGAACAGGCAGATTGACAGAAGTACACTGCTGAGGGGAGCAGCAGGTGAGTCAGAAGAGGTCTGCTGTGTCATGTGGGTAGCTCTCTGGCTGGCTGGGGATGAAACTCGTGCTGCAGAGGCTCCGGATTGCTTCATAGTGCGGTGCTTAACCCCTTCCTCCACCAGGGAGGCCCCACAGGGCCACTCCGGAGGTCTGATCCTCACCACTGAGGGAGTATTTACTCCTTCTCAGCATGGAAAGCAGTTTCTTTTTTTCTGGGAGCACACCACTCCATACAGTAATGGACACTAAAAATTAGAGAGAAATTTGTTAGGTGTTTTTTTACTATCAAAAATAAGTGTCAAAGACCTATGGTAATGTAGTGAAATATAGTGATAATAATGTAATATAGTGAAATATAGTGATAACGTAAAACTACAATAAAAACATCTCACAAATATTTAGGAGTCAAGACGGTCTCCCCTCCTCCCCCCCATCCCTGGCTTTATTTTGCTTTTACATTGAATTATAATGATAGACTGATAAGTGTTCAATGAATTTCTTTAATATGGCAAATCTGATTTTTCAGTTTTTAGATCAGGTTTTAACCTTATTTGTTTGGCTTATGCTTTGATTATTTGAAGGAAGAAATTGCAATTAAATTTTTCCTTTGCTCTTAATCCATTTATCTCACATAGTAAGACATTTTAGAAAATTAGTGAAAAATTGTGCTTTTACTTTTATCTTTTCTGTGCTTGGAACTTATTAATGAAATTATGTGCAGTAAGGAATAGACTGCTGTATTATACTGTGCAATTGAACAATTTAAATAAAGCTTAAAACTTTTTTTTTTCCAATTAAGTGACACATAAGCATTTCTACTATTAAAAAAGATATTCTTTTAAGAGAACAGTCATTTTTATTCTATTCCATTCCACCACATTCTGTTTTGGACAACACATTAGATTCTAAACTACTTGTTAATACAATTTAAAGCATTGTTTGCTAGTCAAAGAATGAAATGTATGAGGTTGTGTGTTTTTCAACCACATTGAATATAAAGGAAGTACAAGAACTAATATATTACTAGTACAAGAACTAAAAGTATTGGCCAGATCTAGGTTACCTTTGGAATCTATAGATCAGGGGTAATAAAGTATATATTTTTATCCATCTATTTGGAAGCTTTTTTTTTTTAAGTTTTGTTGATCTTTTAAGTTAATTTTGAACTAGTCTGTGAAGGCAGCAAGTGAAATATGTTCCTGCAACTATACAATTTTTAGAATTATGATCAATATAGTAAATAATTTAAAAATTTACCAATGTTCAATTTTATGATCACTATCACCATGGTTGAATTAAATGAAAATAAAACTCTTCTCTGCTTGACATGGAAACATATTTTACACAGGTTTAATAAAAACTGAGGCTCTGGTTTTATCTACCTGGTCACTTAAGAATTTTCAATTGAACTTATTGAAATGTAATATACTGTGCTCTTAGCTTATATCTCAATTGCATTTTGTTGTTTTCCAAATCCATGGCATATAAATTCCTTTTATAAAATGTAGATTAAATCCTAAATAAAAAACTGCAGTGTAGAAAAAAAGAAAAAAGATGATTATTCACTGTGGTGTGTTTTGGAGGCATCAGTAAATTAAGGAAGGGTAGTTAGGAGACTATTCAGGTAACTAGGAAGAATTCCAGGGGTCTGGAACTGAGATAGGGATAGAAATTTACTTGGAGAAAGTGAAATACAAAGTAGAAAATCAAAGAAGTTGAAATTTGTAAAAATCTTAAGTTAGAGTTCGCTATATTAGCAGGAATTCATGATTTTCCCACACTTCTAGAAACATTTATTTCATAACTCTGCTGAAAAAGCCCAGGAATAAGGAAGGCCTAGAAACAATGAACATTCCCCATGCTCATTATATGATATAATGAACATTCCATTGCCCAGAATGTTCAAGTGATTCCTTCTTCCTGTTGTCATTCTGCTTGCTCTATTGCTTGTAGACTAGAAATTAGATCTGAAGACTTGATTTGACTCAGGTTAATTTTTCTCTTGACAAGGGTACTGCATAGGTGTTTTATATTTCATACTACATCACATCAAGAGTCACATAATTTCTGGTTATCCTACTTTTAGTGATGTGAAGGGCTGATAGCAAGTTCCCAATTATCCTCACATATAATTGCTTTAGTATTCATTAATAATTGATGCTTGAATAATTTCTTTTTTAAAAAAGATTTATTTATTTATGCATACAAGAACTGGGGTACAGGCCAGAGGTGTGTGGGGTGAGAAGATTCACCAGAAACAGAGTGGGGAACAGAACAGGTGGATTAACGGAAATAACACTGTTGAAGGGAGCAGCAGGCGAGTGAGGAGAGGTCTGCTGTGCCATGTGGGTAGCTCCCTGCCCGGGGATTGAACTCATGCTGTGGTGGCTGTGGATAGCTTCATAGGTTGCGTCTTAACCCCTTGCGCCACCAGGGAGGCCCTTGAATAATTTATTTCATCAGAGGTTTCTAAATGGCGATTTCCTCTTTTTGTTTCTTCTTTTTAAACATTTTAATGGGGTACAATTGACATATAATAAACCGGACATTTTAAAAAATACACACAATTTCCTAAACATTGACATATATATGTATCCATAAAACCTTTACATTCATAGTAAATATATTTTAAGATATATATTCTCCTCCTTTGTATACTAGAAAATCTTCTGAATCAAAAGTTTTTTAAAATGGGAAATATTTATGAGGCAGATCAACTGGATTTGGTGATTGAATGCTTGGGGGTTAACCTAACAGATCTGGAGTAACTCCTACTCAGTACATAGTGGTACAATTTATTGAAATAGGTAACAGGAGAAGTTGAATTTGAGATTTGTATACATTAAGTTCAAGGCCATAGGGGATATCAAAGTAGAAATGTGAAGTAGGCAAGTGTTAAAAGGAACAGTTTGGGCTAAAAATGTAAACTTAGAAATACTGGCATATAAAAACTCATGGCTGGGAGTAGAAATAATTGAGAGAATAAAAAGAACAGGAAAAAGGGATGAAGAAGAGGGAAAAATCCATAAAATATGCTTTATGATTAGCTAGAAGAGAAAGGAGGTAGTGCATCAAGGGAAAATAGAATGATCTGTTTGTGCTAATCCCATTAAATCATATTTTGTATGTTTTACTTTTCCAAATTAATACACTATGGGGCCTCCCTGGTGGCACAAGGGGTTAAATCTCAGCACTACGAAGCTATCCACAGACACTGCAGCACAAGTTCGATCCCTGGCCAGGGAGCTGACCTACATGGAATAACAGACCTCTCCTGTCTCGCCCGCTGCTCCCCACAGCAGTGTATTTCAGTCAATTCACCTGTTAGGCTCCCCACTCTGTCTCTGGTGAATCCTCTCACGCCCCCACCCCCACACCTCTGGCCTACACCCCAGCTCACATAAGTAAAATAAATCTTTAAAAAAATTTATACATTATGATTTATAGCACAGTAAGTATGGGCATAGTCCTGAAAGATGCCACCTTTAATACATTAATAAAATTAATTTTCTGAGCCTGTAAAGCTGAGGACTGGACTATGAACCTTGTAAATCAACCAAAGTAAATGATACCTCCTAAGCACTCTTGCTAGCAAGCTGAGTAGCTTTGTCTGGTAAACTCTAAGTCTCAGGAAGTCTTTCTTTGCAGCATTTACTCTACTTGTTTCATTTAAAAATGACTAACAGTAAACTACTTTCTTTTTTGCACATCATTACCTTTTCAGGATCTCAGAATGAAAGGGAATCTGGCTCATTAACAACTTCACCCCAAAATGTGGGAATTCTTCTTTAAATGTCCTGATTATCCAACCACAGCCTATATGATATAGTGAGCTTACAGTATTTTGGGTCATTATGGATAAGCACTTTAAGAAATTCCTGTTTAAGGACAATAATAAAATCTTACCTCTGGTGTTTGCAATCACATAGTTATTTTTTCAGGGCTCTTTGAGAAAAGGATGAAGACAATTCATAATCTGAATGTTGTTGAATGAAAGTATGTATGAATCAATAAAACACATAGATACCATTTCCTTGTTTTTAAAAAAGTTGGCTATATCCTATTAATTTAGTAAGAACTGTTAGGAGAATCATAAAATTCTTTAAGCATTAGAGTCCTTTATCACTGTACATTAAAATCTTTAGAATAAATTTGCTATCCATGAACTTGTCTTGAACAACAATGCAAAAATTATGCTAAATTCTCTCTTTTTTTTTTCTTAAAGAAAAGCTGATAGATCAAGACTCCCTCAAGCCCCCTACTAGAGTGGGAAGTCAAATGATAAATACCATTATCATTTGAAGTGCTTTCTAGTAGACTCCCCCAAATAGTTCTGTATTAGGAAAAAAAAGTAAGATGTCTTGGTATTTATGTTATGGCATTTAAACTAGGAATTTATATAGCTAAAAAACATACGCATTAATATAACAACCAAAAATATTTATAAACCATACACTTTAAAATGCATGGAAGAACTGTGAAGGTTCCAAAATTTAAATCAGAGTACACAATATTTATTTCATAATAAAAAAGATAAAACCAAATATAAAGTATACAATTGTTTGCACTTTATACATTTTGATTATTATGCTGAAATCTGTTGATTTAACAGTTAAAATAAACTTCAGTTATTTAAAAATTGCCAAGTACATGATTAAGTTGAAATTTTCTTCATTCATCAAAAAAAGATTTTCAGGAGTAAATAATGACATGGCAAATGTATCCAAAACACTAGGTCTTCATCTTTTGTTTCTTAGACCATTCAGGTGCTTCCTTTTTGGTCTGTAAAAAAAGAGAGAGAGAGAGAAAGAAAGGGGAAAAAAAGTCAAGTAAAATGCTTAGACAGATAATTCAGAGGACTCAGTACTTACATATGCTGGGGCTTTTTATATAAAATTACAATAAGTAATAGCTTTTAATGCAAAAGAACCCTCAGGGCAAAGATTTTGTCTTTTGTCAGAAATACTCTCCCACCTGTAGAAAACATCTGTGTTTTCTGACTCAGTTTGTATTCAACGTATTTTACAGAGGTGTTTTATGAATTGATTCTGTTTTCAAAGGAATTATAAAAAAATCAAGGACAAGCCTCTTTTTAGTTGTCTCATTTATCTATGTATGGATAGCCATTAATTGAAGGATACTAGATCCAAATCATTGAGCTTTGGATCTCCTGAACTGCTAAGTATTTATCAGAGTGCTCCATGGTTTCACTGCTCCATTGTTTCAATCTAAAAAGAACCATGCTGTACAGAGTAGTTACAAAAAGCCTGGGGAAGCCCTCCCTGGTGGTGCAAGGGGTTACCTCTCAGCACTATGAGGCTATCCGCAGCTCCGAGTTCGATCCCAGCCAGGGAGCTACCCACATGGCGCAGCAGACCTCTCCTGTCTCATCCGCTGCTCCTTCAGCAGTGCATTTCAGTCAATCCGCCTGTTCTGCTCACCACTCTGTCTCTGGTGAATCCTTCCACACACACCCTTCCCCCCCTTACCTCTGGCTTATACCCCAGCTCTTGTATGCATAAATAAATAAATCTTAAAAAAAAAAAAAAGCCTGGGGAAGTAGACTGTTACAGAATAAAGCACACAAAATCTTTTATAAAAGGTGCTGATTGCAATCAAAACATTCTATTTTATTCAATAAATTAAATATGCAGTTGACTGTTTTCCCACTTATATATGCATAAAACTATGAAAAAACATTCCTAAATTTACACACACATATAAGTATAGGCATGTAGAGAAATCTGATAGATCATTTCATCTTTTTTTATATTGTTTTATATGTTATAGCTGATCACAAAATGTTGGCAGGACACCATCAATGAGTTTCTCTTGACTCCATGCTCTGGTCAGTTTTAGCTACCACCCAGAGAGCACTCTTACTCCTTTAACACCCATTTTCACACAACTGCTAATTTGAGCTATAAATACTTCACACAATGGGCCCAACAGGCAACTAAAAGTCTGTCTGTCAAAATGAACTCCCTCAATCCTTTATGTTCTATGTCTCGGTCTGCTCGGTCGTCTAAACTAGTAATGTTTAATACCTCTTCATCTTACCTCTTTTCACTTACTACATTCATTCTAAACTAAGTCCTTAATTTTTATCAAAATCTTTGAAACTCCTCATTCTGTTCCCATCTTCACTTTGTTGGCTTACCTTGAACCTTCATCCCTTCTGGCTGTATTCCTAAAAGTTTCCTAGCTCTGATTTGACTTCCTCTTCAATACAGTTGTAGTCATCATCCCCAATCCTTTCAAGCTTATCTTTCTAAAATGCAAAGTACTTGCGTCAAAGTACTTCAGTAGATCATTCTTTTAAAAGAAAGTCCAAAGTCCTTAGCATTTTAAAGGTGAAAGAAACCTCCAAGGCAAAGTAAGGAAATTACAGGAAAAGGACAGGATTTATCTACCAGGGAATTCAAAGGTGTCTGAGTTTAACCAAATTCAAAAGAAACCAAAGTAGGGCCTCCCTGGTGGCGCACGGCGTTAAGACGGCAACCTATGAAGCTATCCGCAGCCTCTGCAGCATGAGTTTGATCCCCAGACAGGGAGCAAACCACATGGCGCAGCTGTTCCCCTCAGCAGTGTATTTCATCAGTCTGCCTGTTCTGTTTCCCACTCTGTTTCTGGTGAATCCTCTCACTCCCCATGCCTCTGGCCTGTACCCTAGTTCTTGTATGCATAAATAAATCCTCAAAAAAAAAAAAAAAAAACCCAAAGTATAAGCCAAACGGCTGGTTTATTAATTGGTAATGACAATGTATTTTTTTTTTTTTTGGCAGAGAAGTGGGGTGCAGGCCAGAGGTGAGAAGATCCACCAGAGGCACTGGGCAGCAGAACAGGCAAATTTACTGAAACACTCTGCTAAGGGGAGCAGCAGGTGAGACAGGAGAGGGCTGTGCATCATTGGTGGGTTAGCTCCCCGGCTCGGGATCAAATTCAGGGGGCAGCAGTGATAGCACTCCATATGGTGTATAGTTTTTATGTATATTATAGAGTTATACATATTTAACATTATATTAGGCATATGTTAAAGGATGTGCATTATCTTTTATACTGGGAACATTGCTTTGATTTTTATGTATGATTTAGGAAAGAGCTCAGAAAGCTTCAGTAGAAACAAATTACAGAATTAACTGGAAACTACCAGAAGTAATCTACTGTTACAATGTGATTTTGGAGATAAATAACTGATAAGTTATGTACCTTTGTTTCATCTAGAAGCAGTGAACTAAAACATTAATATATAACTTGGGGATTATAACATACTGAGAAAGTATGTTAAAAGTGAGTAAGAAAGAGGACTGGTGAGTGCAGACACAATAAACTTAGTGGATTATTCCTGATACCTTGAAAAAGTCATGGAGATTAAAGAATCTATGAATGATTAGTCACTGCCACTTTTCTAAAAAAGAAAAAAAAAAGACTATATACAGAAGATGTAATTACTATGCTTTCTAAAAAAGATATAGGCTGATGGGCCTCCCCTGGTGGTGCAGCAGTTGAGCGCTGGGCTGCAAAGCTGTCCGCAGCCTCTGCAGCGCCGGTTCGATCCCTGGCTGCCGGCGAGGGTCCCACGTGGCGCGACAGACCTCTCCTGCCGCCCGCTGCGCCCCTCAGCAGTGTATTTCTTCAGTCTGCCTGTTCTGTTCCCCACTCTGGCTCTGGTGAAATCTCTCACCCTCCCACACTTCTGACTGAACCCAGTGCTTGTATAAATAAATAAATAAATCTTTAAAAAAAAAAAAAAAAAAAAAGATATAGGCTGGGAATCAAATAAATATTTATGAGTTTTTATACACCGTGCCAATTTAAATGAGTTGAGGATAGTTGACCTGGCTCTCCTGCCAAATGAGAGACAATCTGAAATCATTCAATCTTCCCTGCTATACTTCCATACTCACTAAGAAATTCCTTACTGCTAATTTACCTTACTAGCTAAATTATTATTTTTTTCTATTTTTTTAAATTCACTAGTCAATTACATCAGTTAGAGCTTGCAATTAGTATTCCTGATATTAGACGTTGAAAATATACTATTTTTAAAAATGTAAATGTACATAGCTATTTGTCATGAGCTCTGCATATACCTTGGTGAGATGAATCTAGAGTCAACACTAAGACCTGAGACCAGTGCTTCCAAACAAATGTGATGTAAAAGTGTTACAGGTATGATGGACTACTGATCTCAGCCCATCAGGCTGGGAGGGGCGGGAGACTCTTTAATCTATCAACAGAGTTTCTTTGCCCTGTTTTTTTTTTTTTTAAAGATTTATTTTTTTTTATTTATGCATACAAGAACTGGGGTGTAGGCCAGAAGTGTGGAGGAAGGGTGAGAGGATTCACCAGAGACAGTGGGGAGCAGAACAGGCAGATCTACTGAAATATACTGCTGAGGGGAGCAGCCAGCGAGACAGGAGAGGTCTGCTGCGCCATGTGGGTCAGCTCCCTAGCTGGACCAAACTCCTGCTGCAGTGGCTGCAGATAGCTTCAGAGTGCTGAGATATAACCCCTTGTGCCACCAGGGAGGCTCTAATGTAACTATTTTTATGTGCACACACATGTCAGTGGTACTAAATACAATGATACTGTTGTTCTACCATTATCACCATACATTCATAGAACTCTTTTCATCTTGCATAAGTGAAACTCTATACCCATTAAACAATAACTCCCCCATTCACCTAGTCCCTGACAAGTACTATTCCACTTGTCAGAATAGCAAAAGTAGATTATCCTATCTACTTTTATTTCTCTAATGGATAGAGAAATATCTAACATCACACATAAGAATACAGTAATAGTCTCTAGATATAGACGACACATATTAGGTATCAGTTTTTTTTTTTTTTTTTTTAGTTTTTTAATTTTATATATTAGGTATTGGTTTTTAAATAATGAAAAGGAACACAGTTGGGGAAGAATATGTGAATACTGTACTTTGTATGTCCTTGGATTTTCTCTCTAACAGTCATCTTTACCTGTGAAAACTCTAGACATTCTCCAAGATTAATCTCAAGGCTCACTTGTAAGGCCAGTCACTCAGTAGCCAAGGTAATAACCTTACACACAAAGAGGTATAACCTAATTAGGATGAGCTGCACCAATTAGATTTTTATGCCTGGAAAATACAGGGAGAACCTACTAGGTTATAAGAGAGTAGATGCAGAAAGGGTGCACAGAAATATGTCTCAAGACAAGGGAATGTGAGTAAATTAATGAGGAAGTGGAAACTATGAGCCAAGCAGAAACACAGAGGGCAAAGAAGGGAAGGTGATGTATCTATCAGTAAGGGAGAAGATTCATGAACTCAGCTGCCTTTTATACAGGCTGGTCAATCTAGGCTTCCTGTGTTCTCCACTACTGTCACATGGATTCTGGCAATAATTATCCCACTTCTTCTAGGTTGTATGTAACTCTGTCATTTTTTAAAAAAAGGTTGAAACTATGTAATAATCAAGCAATCTCTTGCATCTCATTGATCTTGAATAGCATTATATGAATTTTTGCTAGCATTTTAGTTAGAATTGCTTTGTTAGAGTTTTAGTTAGCATTTTATTAATGGTTGGTTTTATTCTTTATGAGAAACTGTTAGAGCAAAATATTAATATACCATTTACAAACAAGAGGAGCAAATGATGTTTTGCTTCCCTTTCATTCTCATGTAGGTTAAAAAATTACACAAAATGTCTTTCTGATTCCTTTATAGTTAGTCTCTGAAGACTGGAGGAGTTAAGCATTAGATTAGGGTTAATTTTTAAGCAAGTTTAATATGTTAACTAGAAATGTAAAACCCAAGTATCAGCTGTAAGATAGATTATATATACATTAAGAAAAGTGGTTCATACAGATTTTTACTGCCCTTATAAAGCTGTTAAAATTGATTTAAAATGAACATGAAAGAAATGAAAATAAAATTATTAGTGAAAATCAGAGATCAAAATTCTAAGTTTTTAAAAAATTGTACTTACAAAGAGTGTTGGTTTGGGTATAAATATATTTTCTTCATGTTCCTTGGGCACATTCAAAGACTTTGATTTCTGATTTTCTGTCACATTTGTTGATTCCGTTTTAGTAAGAAGTAAGTTGTTCTCAGAACGCTTACTACGCATATTAGCGAGAATCTGTTTCATTGCTGCCAATTCCTGTTGATATGTGAAAATGGAAGAAAATGTCAAGTATGATCATTGCAAGAAGACTTGTGATTGATGTTACATTTATTTTTATTTTAGAAGTAGAAGAATCATTGGAAGTAATTATACTATATAAATGAGTAAAGCTGTGGCAAAATATTAATGTAAAATAATGAGGTATGTGAATCTCAAACAATACTTGTAGTATGATAAATAATATATTACATATCCATAGTCTAGTGAATCCCAAATTTTTCTGTATAGTGGAAAGACCTATGGAGCTTCAAAACAGACTAATGCCTATGTCCCAACCCCAGAGATTATGAGAGAATTAGGCTGCAGCATCACCTTGGCTTTGAAATTTTTGAAGATCCCCATGTGATTATAACAGACCTTCAAATTTGAGAATTGCTGACACCACTTTCCACTGTAGTTTTTTTATATGTTTGTTGAGTAGGTTATTTAAACACCTAATTTTATCTCTTATGCCTCTTAAATATTCCCATTTTCTTTTGAAATCTTACATAAGGCTTTAGGGGGAAAACTGAAAAATTCTTTTTCTTGCCTGAATAATCAATTCACATAGTAAGTTTAATATAGCGTCAACATCTTTAGCCATATTATTCCCTAGTCTTACCTTTAGTTCCTTTTCTTTCACAGATGAAAACTAAAGTTGGCTTTATTAGTATCAGTTGTCTTTGAGCTAAGAATTATGCTAAATTTCTTGAAGAACTTAGATCAAAAATTTCACTCATTGCCTCTTGAAACCTGTTTTGTCTTTAATTTTCCCCTGTAGTCAAACCTTTTCCCCATAGTCAAATCCCCTTAGTGGATATTTATCATTAGTCACCAGACTCAATCAAACACAAATATATGGAGAGACAAATGAAACTATCCTTTAGCTTATTACCTGTAGAACAGTGCTAGGCTGTGTTGTAGGTAATTTTTTCCTATTATTTTATTTCATCTTCATGCCAAGATACAAAAGTTATGTTGATAGAAAGATGTTCTCCCTTCTACTAATCTGTTTATAGACATCAGCTCCATGTCAGAGCAAGTTCCTACAGGCCTTTTTTTTTGGCTGTCATTAGTTCTATTTAGAATCATCTAGCTTGAGTGGGTATTTTAAAACAGAGCTGTTGAGGTTAAGCCCTGAGCCTTAATAAATCTTCGGGCCAAGTGAGGAGCTAGAAGAAATGGTGCCAGAATCTGTTTTCTCCTTTTGGGGTTGGCTTGGCCTATGCTCTTTAGAATGTGTACACTTTCAGACACTGTTAATGTGATACACTATTATTTGAATCTTTTGAGGACTCGCTCTGCTTTCTAATTGTTATTTCATTTATATGCTCCCCTGTGGTGAAGTATATAACTACTGATTTAATGTTAAATATGTCTGGCGTTATAGTCGATTTCAGTTCCTGTTCTATTTACCAAGATAAGTAAAAGGGAAAGTGGAGATGATAGTCTCCTGCCTATCAAACAACAACTTTCTATTTAAAAGCACCTCCTTACACTAGTCATAACTTTTGTTTCTTGGCATGAAGATAAAATAATAGCAAAAAATTACCTCCAACACAAGTTGTTATTATTCTATAGATAAATAAGATAAAGCAGAGTTTAGCCTATGGCACTTGCTGGGGGGAGGGGGAAGCAGACAGTGAGGATGAGGAAGGAGTTGAGGGTGCACTACCCAGAGGTCTTTTGGTCCCTAAGTGCTCTAGAGAAGACCATAATTTAGTTTCACTTTGGATTCCCTCTGCTGCTGATAGAGGTGAAATTACAGGAACAGGTTATCCCTGATGCTGGTCAGATAACATAAGAGAATTGCACATGTCTTCTGGCTTATCTAGACCAGGATCACCCCAACTTGGGGTGTTGTCATAGTAGAGTTTTGTTTATCTGATAGTATTAAAGAATATTAGCAGGGTTTCTGAAACCCTGGTAAACAACTTTAAAAGCAATTACTTTAAAAAAATACTTAAAGCAATAAAATTCTGCAAAATTCCTATTATGACAATATAGCTATAGCGGATGTTAAAATAACTTGAAGAACAAATTTTGTTCTTTTTATATCAATGGTAAATTTCAACAAATTTCCACTTTAACATCAAATAGTATCCATGCTACCATCATATGCTGAGCACACAGAAAGCCAAGCACGGGAACTGGAAATACTGTAGTATTATGTTAGAAGTCAAAGACACCTATTCCTGACTCTCACTATCCATTGTGTACACATTAACAATCTTCTCTGGTTCAATGAACTTCAGTTTCCTAATTGATAAACTGTATGCCTATGTTACCTTTTTGGATTTTTTCCAGTCTTGATAAGTGGGTACATTTATTTTTCATTTCTCCTATTTGTAAGGTTGAACAACTTTTTGTGTATTTAGAGGTATTTCCTTTTCTGTTGATATTCTTGGCTCATTTTTCTATTGGGTGATTCGTCACTTTCTTACTCATTTCACGGAACTTCTACATGTTAGAGATATTAGCCTTTTGTAAGATGAGTGACAGTCCCACATTTCCAATCCCCCCACCGCCCCGATTTATCTTTGATCTGACTTTTTTTATGCTTTTTGCTCTGTGTTTTTTGCTATGCAGAACTTTCTGATTCTGATGTGGCTGAATATGTCAATCTTTGATTTTATACCTTCCCATGTTTTCTTCCATTTTCCTCAACTTACTTTTTTGCTTTTCTTCTCTTTCCCTTTTTTTTTTTTTTAAAAAAAAGATTCATTTATTTATGAATACAACAACAGGGGTGTAAGCCAGAGGTGCAGGGGTGTGTGTGTCTGAGAGGATTCACCAGAGATAGTGGGGAGCAGAACAGGCAGATGTACTGAAATATACTGCTGAGGGGAGCAGTGGGCTAGACAGGAGAGGTCTGCCATGTGGGTCAGTTCCCTGGCTGTCCAGCTGGGATTGAACTTGTTCTACAGCGGCTGGTGATAGCTTGACAGCGCTGTCTTCAACCCCTGCGCCATCAGGGAAGCTCCTATTTTTCTTTCCTTTTTAAAACAGATATTTGGTCTGTTTGAAGTTTATCCTGCTTTATGGTGAAAGGTATGGATTCAACATCTGTGTGCTATAATAACACCATTATGTATGGAAAGGGACATTTCTCATGGTTGTATGGTATAGCACATACGTAATACATAACAGTATATATTATAATTATGTTATGTCATATATGATACAGCATATGTTAATCTATATAGTATACATGTTATAAATGATAGTATATATGAAATACATAGGGAAATTATAGTAACTTCACGAATGAATCAATCAGCCATTAAAAGTATTAAGTGTAGGGCCTCCCTGGTGGCGCGCGGGGTTAAGATGCAACTTATGAAGCTATCCGCAGCCACTGTAGCATAAGTTCGATCCCCAGACAGGGAGCCACCCACATGGCGCAGCAGACCTCTCCTGTCTCGCCTGCTGCTCCCCTCAGCAGTGTATTTTGGTCAGTCTGCCTGTTCTGTTTCCCACTCTGTTTCTGGTGAATCCTCTCACCCCCACACCTCTGGCCTGTACTCCAGTTCTTGTATGCATAAATAAATAAAATCTTTAAAAAAAAGTATTAAGTGTAGAACTGCATCAGATTATACAAAGCAATGAAACAAAGCAATAAAAACTACATTGCTGTATAATAATTACTCTTTAAAATGGAAGAGTTAAGGGCAAGGACATTCTAATGAAAATTCCAGATGATGATGATGATGATAATGATGATGTTTATTGTACAAACAATCTCCATGAAAGAGATAAATTGCTCTCTTGAATCCAAAAGCACATACTTAATATAAACAATTTGCATATAGTGGTGACACATTAAAACAGCTCAACTGTGAAGCAGCTGCTTAACATTATTGCATAGTTGATGCCAATAAATTGCAGAAAGTTGTAAACTCTGCAAAGATGTTGGCAAGGAGACACATAGATGGCATTTCTTGATGAAAATAACTCTGACTAGTATAATGCAAACTATGTTCTATGGGAGGTTGAACGTAAGTGTTTCTATGTAGGGATAACATAGTATCATGACTAATAAGCCAGATGATTTTGTGCATCATTTCTAGTTGTGGTTACACAAGGTAAAAACCAGTTTTGTTTGAAGCCATACACACATATTTTGGATATTTTAAACTTCACTGAAGAAAGCATTTAAAGGGACCAGGAAAAAGACTAATTATAATAAAGTAAAAATCAAAATCAACGAGCGACTATAAACCAGAGACACACTATGGGGGGAGGGCTGAGGAGGAGAGAGTAGGATAAAAAAAAGGTGGGTGGGAATTGTATGGGGACTATAACCAAGATGAAAATGCATACATAGTGCAAAAATGAAAAATGATGTAAAAAATATATAAAATAAAAATGTTCACCAACCCCCCCCCCAAAAAAAACCCAGTTTATTATGGAAAATTTCAAAAATAAAAAGAGAATAAACACAGCATACTGAGCTTTCATTTCTCTTGCCCAACTTTAGTAATTATCACATTTTGCCAATATTGTTTTATTGAGATACAATTCACATACCAGGCAGCCATTCATTTGAAGAGTATAATTCAATGGCTTTTGGTATATTCAAAGATACATGCACAACCTTTACTATAATTAATTTTAAAACCTTTCCAGCACCTCAAAAGAAACCCTGATTCCTTTAGAAATCACTCTGATATCCCACCTTACTCCCAACTTCCAAGTCCAAAGCATTTCCTGCCTCCTTTTTGCCTGTGTAGATATTCCATTCTCATGAATGGAATCATAATATGTCATCTTTTGTGGCTGACTTCTTTTAGCATAATTGTTAAGATTCATCTGTGTTAAAACACACATTAGGACTTCACTGCTTTTTACAGCCAAATAATATTCCTCTGTATGGCGATACCACATTTTGTTTGTCCATTCATCAACTAATGGACATTTGGGTTGTTTTCACTACTTTGCTAATGTGAATAATGCAGTTGTGAACACTCATGCACATATTTTTATGTGGATATATTTTCATTTCATTTGGGTACATAACCAGTACTAGAATTGCTGGGTCACATGGTAATGGTTTAAGGAACTGCTTAATTGTTTTGTCAACACTGTTTTATCTATTTCCTTACCAGTCTTTTGGAAATGTTTTAAAGCAGATTTCAGAACACAAATCATTTCTCTTGTAAATATCTCAGTAAGAAATTTTAAACAGATAAGGATAAAATCAAATACAAAACAAACCAAAACATCATTATCATATCTAACATGATTAATAGTTCAAAGGAAAAATGTAGATTCAATTGATCCAGTCCATATTCTAAGTGCTCAAAAATTTTAAAGGATTTTAAATGAAGCAAACTTTTAGCATCATTCAATGTATGATTTTTGAAATTAAAATATACCTTGAATGCCAATGGCATACACTTTAAACAATAGACAAACCAGATCTTATAAGGCAAAATTATTACAGAATAGTATCAATATCTACAAGCGCAAACTACTATTTTCTAGCCCTTCAGTCCTCCTATCTAAATAGTTGTCTGTTCCCATTTGTAGGTTAATCTCACCCTAGGATTGTCTCTTTGCTTCAAGTGGAGACTATGTTTTTAGGTGTAGAGAGAGGAAGAAAGTAGACAAAAAATTAACATTCACTGAATACCTGTAAGTCCGATTTTGTGCTAAGGGAATTAACATAGTAACTCAATTCTCTCTTAAATACCAAGAGGTAGATATTGTTTCAGTTTTGAAGATGAGGAAAGGGATGCTTAGAAAGTTTGAAGAAACCCAGCCAAGTCTATTAGCTACTATGTAGTGAAACTAGGACTTAAATACAGGTCTTTTTGATTATCTAGGTCTCTGATACACAATTTCAGGTTTGGAAGAATCATGAAGATATTAACCCCGTGTCTACACAAAACAAATAACAACAACACAGTAAAGCAAAACCAAATAAAATGTCTCCTTGTCAGTCTTTAAGTTATCATTCTATTGATAGCTTTTAGAGATATGGTTAACAAGTCTATTGCTGACTCTTTCACATGTGTTTTTGGAATTTCTTATATCTTTGTCTTTTCTAACTATTTCCAGTTATTCACCACACTTATTCCTGAAAAAAATTTTCATCACCTTGATTGTTCTCAGAATATCTCCTAGCATTCAAAGTTTGGGTCTAGAACAGAATAAAGAAGAGAGTACAACAGAATAAGGCCTATCTGCTCCTTCTCTAATGTATTTAAGATGACAAACATTTCTGGAGTCCCACGCTATCTCTGACTGAAAACTTAGTGAGAGTTCAAGTGTTTACATGAATGTCAACTGTGCAGTCATAGCCTAGGGGGCATAACTAATCACATGAAACATTCTTTTGGAAACTTAAGGTCATTCTTAACAGTGACCCAGGTAGAGGAAACTAACAAGAACACAATAAAGTAGGCTCTTTTCTTGAAATCTACAGCCATTGGTTTTGGTTTTTTTAAAAGATTTATTTATTTATGCATACGAGATCTGGGGTACAGGCCAGAAGTATGAGGGGTGAGAGGATTCACCAGAGACAGAGTGGGGAGCAGAACAGGCAGATTGACAGAAATACACTGCTGAAGGCAGCAGCAGGTGAGCCAGGAGAGATATGCTGTGCCATGTGGGCAGCTCCCTGGCTGGGGATCGAACTCATGCTGCAGTGGCTGTGGATAGCTTCACAGGTTGTGTCTTAACCCCACTGCACCACCAGGGAAGCCCTCTACAGCCACTGTTAAGGGGAAATAGAGGTGTGGCACCTGGATTCTGTTCTACTTGGTTTGTGCCAGCCCCTTAGCTATTCTGATTATTGAATAGTACCTTGGACTTCTGGCTGCTTGGCTTTCTGCTTCTGGTATTCACATCCAATTGTTGTTTGGCTTTCCCTTCTATAACAATATTCATCTAGTTCCTGGCATTTGGTATTTTATAATCTGCTAAGTTTTGATACATATTTTTGCTGGTTTTCACCAACATCAGAATGTAGAAGTCTATCCTCCATTATGAGCACTGGTTTCTAGAACATGACTCACACCAGGCCTTTACTTTCTCCATGTTGTATTCCTCACCTGTCAGTGTTTGTTCCTTGATATGTGATCAGTGACTTTAGTTTATGTCGAACAAATTGCCAACATGGTACCTAACAGAATTATGACATAATTATATCATATCACTGTTCTCTCCTGCCACCACACATAATTATATCATATCACTATTCTCTCCTGCCACCACACATTTCCAGATTTTATAGCTTTGCAGTTTGTTTTGTGTGTGTCTTATGTTCTAGAATTGTCTGTTTGTTATAAACGGCTATAATTCTAAGAGTCATAAAAATAGGTCAGAAATGATGGCAAGAGGTCATTTATTGTTTCCTTACTGATAAAAAGAAAGGTCAGACAAGTGTATTTACTATTTAAAAGAAAACATGCCAAATTTCTAACATACAGTGGGAAAAATACACATTTCATTCTTTAAAAAAATTATAAACGACAGGTCTATACAATACAGAATAGATGTGAAAATGTGACGTGGAAAAGTTAAAAGGGCATATATACAAAGATAAAATATTTCTGATGATGAGATATTTTATTGCTTCACACGCAAGTCTTACGTGTAGAGATACAAAACAAAGATATTTTTAATTTTAAAGATGAAATGATTAAAGCAGCAGCCAAAATATTTACGAAAAAGACTTAGTTCTGCTACGAAGTTCTGTACAAATCCATATAAACACATCCAAATATTACAATCTAAAAGAAATTCAAGGGGCCTCCATGGTGGCACAAGGGATTAAGATACAACCCATGAAGCAATCAGCAGCCACTGCAGCACGAGTTCAATCCCGCACCAGGGAGCCACCCACATGGCCCAGCTGATTTCTCCTGACTCTCTCGCTGCTCCCCTCAGCAGTGTATTCCAGTCAATCTGCCTGTTCTGCTACCCACTCTGTCTCTGGTGAATTCTTTCTCACCCCCCATACTTCTGGCCTGTACCTCAGTTCTTGTATGCATAAATAAATAAATCTTTAAAAAAAATAAAAGAAATTCAAGTGTCTTTCATGAAAATTATCTATTTTGGGGAAAATCTTAACGCTTTCTTGAATTCTAGAAGGCACAAGTAAAAGGCCACCTCTCTCAGTTTGAGGGATCATTTGAAAACTTTTCCTTTCCCTGTTTCCTTACTCCCAGATACACATGGTTGAAAGTAATCAGAACTTATCCCTAAGTATGGTGGTATAACAAACTGATCTGAAGGCTTTCAAAATTTTCCAGTACAAAGAGGTTATAAAAACTCTACAGGACCTCCCTGGTGGTGCAAGGGGTTAAGATGCAACCTACGAGGCTATCCACAGCCACTGCAGCATGAGTTCAAGACCCAGCCAGGGAGCTACCCACATGGTGCAGCAGACCCCTCCTGACATACCTGCTGCTCCCCTCAGCAGTGTATTTCCGTCAATCTGCCTGCTCTGTTCCCTGCTCTGTCTCTGATGAATCCTCTCACTCCTGCACTTCTGGCCTGTACCCCAGTTCTTGTATGCATAAATAAATAAATTTAAAAAACCCGCTAGATATTATTATAGATTGCTATACAACAGGTTTGTTTCTTTTTTATTTTATTATTTATTTTTAAAGATTTATTCACCTATACAAGAACTGGGGTACAGGCCAGATGTGCAGAAAGGTGAGAGGACTCACCAGAGACAGAGCAGGGAACAGAACAGGCAGACTGACTGAAATACACCGCTGAGGGGAACAGCAGGCGGGCCAGGAGAGGTCTGCCATGCCATGGGGGTATCTCCCTGGGTGGCTGGGATTGAACCCATGCTGCAGGGGCTGCGGACTGCTTCACAGCATTACGCTCAACCACCTGCGCCACCAGGGAGGCCCTTGTTTCTTTTTTATTTTAATGGTGAAAAATTCTATTTATAATTAGCCAGTTGGACTCAGTTTAGATGACCCCGATTTTGTTGGCAACATACAAAAAATCACAGTCAGGAACCCGTAAAACTTATGCCTTCTTTTCTCTACCAGGTCTGATCAGGGTGTTAACCTTGGCCACATTAGTGTCACAGAGCATCTTCACAGGCTGTTTGATCTGGTGCTTGTTGGCCTTGATATCCACAATAAACACGAGTGTGCTATTCTCTGTTCTCTTCTTCACAGTTGACTCAGGGGTCAGAAGGAAATTGATGATGGCTTAGTGGTCAGGCTTGTTTCTCCTGGAGCACTCTTCTGAGGATATTTTGGTTGCCTTCGGACTTGCTGTGTCTTGGGTCTCCAAAAGGTGGGTGATATATGGATCTTCTTTGTCTTGTGGCTGTGGACAGCTTTCAGCACTGCTTTTTTTGGGGCCTCCCCGGTGGTGCAGCGGGTTGAGCGCAGCTCTATAATGCTGTCTGCAGCCACTGCAGCTTGGGTTCAATTCCTGGCCGGACAGGGAGATACCCACATGGTGCTGCAGACCTCTGCTGTTTCTCCCGCTACTCCCCTCAGCAATGCTTTTGGTCCATCTGCTTGTTCTGTTCCCCACTCTGTCTCTGGTGAGTCATCTCACCCTCCCATGCCTCTGACCTGTACCCCAGCTCTCGTATAAATAAATCTAAAAAAAAATTTATTTATGCATACAAAAACTGGGGTACAGGCCAGAGGTGTGTGGGGGTGAGAGGATTCACCAGAGAAAGACTGGGGAATAAAACAGGCAGACTGACTGAAATACACTGCTGAGGGGAGCAGTGGGCGAGACAGGAGAGGTCTGCTGCGCCATGGGTAGCTCCCTGGCTGGCAGGGACTCGAACTCATGTTGCAGAGGCTGTGGACAGGACAGCTTCACAATGCTGTGCTTAACCTCTTGAGCCACCAGGGAGGCCCCTCAGCACTACTTTCTTGGTCTTCAAACCTTTTGCTTTGCTTCAGCTCTGGGAGGAGCAGGGGCCCCTTCTTTACTTTCAGCGCCTTCATGAGAAGGATTTTGTTAAGCCACAATAGGTTTGTTTCTACCATATTTAAAATATTAAAAAATCCAACATTTGCACTAAGGACTTTGGGCAATAATTTACTTCCTAAATTTCTTCATATGGAAAAAATAAGTATTCCAAAATTTTACAGGGAAATGGATGCCATACTGTATGTGTGTTTTAGGCTTTCACTAAAATACTGTCTGTCTCCAGCAAATAAAAGCACATTTTAACTTGAAGGGCACCACTAGGATGAGAAATGTTTGAATCTGAGAAATAATTATATCTTCATTTAAAGAGAAATTACCTTACGCACTTAGGGATTTCTTTTTAGTCATGCTGACTGTAAAATTTAACTACATAGGTGTATGAGAAAAACATGTAAAAAGGTATTCTTAAGAAATTTCAAAACAGTTAAGAATGAAACAAAAAGAATGACACATATATAAAAGTATGTAATTTATTTGAACCCTTCATGAAGTGGATTGCCTAAGGGGCACTTGTGATGCTGAAATGTCCCTGAAACTTTCCGAGAAATCACAAAGAACATACAAGTTAGAATCCTGGAACATAAACATATCATAAAAGAATGATAATTATACTGTGACTTCACTTTTAAGAAACCTGGCTTACTGCAGGGTTTGTTTTCTTTTTTTGTTAAGTAACACAGACTGCAGTAAGAGGCAAGTTTATCTGGGGTAAATGGGAGTTAGTCCAACATTTAGACAAGTGTGGGGCCTTGCACATTCTAGGTACTTAGTAAGGAGTGCTTGGTTAATTTGGGTTAAATACTAACTGAAATATCTGATCGTATTGACAGAAATGCTGAGTGAAAGGGTGGAAGGTATCTTGGTCTTAGAAACAGATGTCTTATGTTCCACAAATATACATTATTCCTTAGAGGAATACCTGCAGAGGTTGCTGTGGCCACAGCTTCCATGCTTAGGGTTTTAGAAATAGTTCTATTCCAAACAAACTCTTCAGATATGACAACTATTGGCTTTTTCAAATAGTTCCCTGAAATTGCTCTTGGCTGTAGGAAGGCTTGTATACTTTTTTAGTTGAAATAACAGTTATCAATAACTTTTTTTTTTGAGAAAAGGGAATAAGGGTATATTAAAGGCTATTTTTTAAAACTCTGTTTCATTATTCTATTTGGCACCTTCTATGCAATTATTATTGAAGACTGGAAATGACCATAATTAGTCAAACTAACCAATTCTGTCAATTGTGTATTATGTGCTAAATGCTATGCTAAAGGCTAATATACAAAGAACTAGGTTCTCTATAGGGAAAACCAGATGCATGATTATGACAGTAATATGAACATTAATAGAAATATTTTTTGAATTATGGAAAAAAAGAATAAAATTTTCTCTGTGAATTAGGGAAGCCTTCAAAGAATAGATTAACATTTGAACAGACTCTTGAAAGGGAAGAAAAGGAGGAAACGAGCTACATTCCTTGAGTTACTGTTACAGGCTAGGAATGTTACTAGATTATTTTAATTCTCATACAAACCTGTAAAGTAGATGATACCTTTATTTATACATGAGGAAACTGAGTTTAGAGGGGTGAAATTACTGCCCCAGGAATTCCTAGCTATTAAGTAGCAGTGCTGTGTTTTGAACCCATCTTGTCTGGCTAACTATCGGCTTTTCCACAGTACTTCAAAATATAGATGATGAAAGGCATATAAGGGTAATTCCAGTCTTAATTTAATGAGAGAGCTGAATATATATATATATATATATATATATATATTTATACACACACACACATATAATAGAAACAGAATGGAATTCTGAATCCGTCTAGCATCTTCTCCATATTTATACCAAAAAAGCTGAGTGTAGTTATAGAAAAATTACACAGCATGGTACTACAGTAAATATAAGACATTTCAACTTAGCAATTATTCTATGCTTCTGTAATGTACAAGGTGGCTTATTTATTATGTAGCTCTTTCAAAATTCTATTTTCCTTAAAACTCCGACCCTATCATGACTCTTCTCATTAGAAAACACCATTAGATGGGAATATGCTAAATTCCTATCACCAAATCTATTTTTATTTACTTTTTAAAAAAGAATTATTTCTTTATTGTAAGATTTTTATTTTATTTATTTTCATGTATAAGAACTTGGGTGTAAGCAAGAGGTACTGGGGGGAGGGGTGTGTGTGAGAGAGGATTCATCAGAGAAACAGTGGGGAACAGAACAGGCAGAGCCACTGAAATACACTGCTAAGGGGAGCAGTGGGCAAAACAGGAGAGGTATGCTGCGCCATGTGGGGGATCAAACTCAGGCCTTAGTGGTGATAGCGCTGAGACTTAACCACTAGGACACCAGGGAGGCCCCTATTTTTATTTGCTTTTATCTTAACATAATCTTAACTAGTACACCAGGGAGGCCCCTATTTTTATTTACTTTTATATTAACATAATCTTTACTTCTACTCTTCATAATGGAAAAAATGCCCCTCCTGTCTAAAGTTAAATCTCATTACTTGGGTCTTTTGTGTTGAATTATCTTTTCTGTCTTTTGCTCATTCAGAATCTATCTGATCCATTCCTGTCACCAACTAAACTGAACACTATTCAACCTTGGGAGATAAAGCCTTTGACATGCTCCCTCCCTCCATGATCACCCTATATTCTCTTACTCACATATCCATTTTTCCTACTTCTCAACTTTCACTCATTCATCAGTTCATGGTAATCTGCTTTTTAGCACCAGTGAAACTGCTTTAGCATCTGGTTAAATCCAAAGGACACTTTCTTTTTTTAATCTCTGTTTGACCTGGCCCCTTGACAATCCATACTGTTAGGGGGAAAGGATGTCCTGAGTTAATCCCATGCAGGCTTTGTGGACTCCACCCCCACTCCAGACTAAAGCCATCAGGATATTGGGAAAGACAAATCCCATCACCACCAAAGGGAAGGTGGCTGGGACCTGAGGGTGGAGTTGGGCAGCCAGGTTGGATATAAAAACCAAACACGTGGGCCTTGGGGGGCTGGCTATGGCTCGCCTCCTGGCTTCACCACTCCTGGCTGGCGGCCAGCTCTCAGAGCGCCATTTTGGGATTCCTGATCGGCGGATCGGGTAGGACTCATTTAAAATTTTGTCTCCCACTTTTCTCCCTGAGCTGTACATTTCCTCATTTCCCCTTCCCTTGTAAATAAACCTTTTATTAACCTTTCGCATGTGCCTGCAGTAGAGCATCGATAAGTCCTTTTCAGCATGCGGGTGAGGACCCACAGTCAGGCACCCCGTTTTGTATCGGGGTTGCTCTACAACAATACCACTGTGAACAACTCCAACGCCCTCCCTTCTGACTGGTCTTTCTGGGTCCACTGACTCTCCTCCTCCTGGTGTTCCTGCCACTTCTCTGACTGCTCCTCACTCTTTGTTGTAAGTGCTTCATCCTTTACCCATTCCTTAAATGTTGGTACTTGTCAAGATTCTGTCCTTCGTTTTTCTCTGGTCTTATTCCATACTTTTAATCTGTTTCCATGTAAAGCTGTCTGTCTTTACATGGATTTGCTGTGACTCAAAACTCTACCTTCAGATGAGTTCTCTTTCTTGAGTTCTAGTACCTACATTTTATTTATTTTTTAAAAAGATTTATTTATTTATGCACACAGCCAGAGGTAGGGTTGGAGGAGAGGATTCAGCAGAGACAAAGTGGGGAACAGAACAGGACTATCTACTGAAATACACTGCTGAGGGGAGCAGCAGGCGAGACAGGAGAGGTCTGCTGCACCATGAGGGTAGCTCCCTGGCCAGGGAACGAACTCATGCTGCAGAGGCTGCAGATAGCTCATAGGTTGCGTCTTAACCCCTTGCACCACTAGGGAGGCCCTAGTACCTACATATTAAACTCTCTCCTAGAAGTATTAGATATTTTCTTGAACTCTTCTTCTCCAAACCTATTCCTCCCATGTTCATGGTAACATCACTATTAACCTGGGACACAAACCAAACCCTGAGCCTCTTCTTTGTTCCCTAAATCCAATCAGTCACCAAGGTCCATGATTCTACTTTCTAAGTTGTTTTTTTCTTTAAAGATTTTTTCTTTATTTATTTATGCACACAAGAACTGGGGTGTAGGCCAGAGGTGCAGGGGGTGAGAGTATTCACCAGAGACAGAGTAGGTAACAGAACAGGCAAATCTTCTGAAAAACACTGCTGAGGGTAGCAGTGGGCAAGTCAGGAGAGGTCTGCTGTGCCATGTGGGTAGCTCCCCAGCCGGGGGTTGAACTCATGCCACAGTAGCTGGCAATAACTTGATAGTGCCGAGACTTTAATCACTGCACCACCAGGGAGGCCCTAAGTTGCTTTTGGTCAAATTTTGTTGGACACCATGATCACCAGTCTAGTTCAAGATACTATAGCTTGCTGGAATACTGGAATAGCTCCCTAAGTGAGGTTCTTACCATGGCCCTTAATACAGCTTCAAAAGAAATGAGAACAGCCTCTTAAATTTATACTCACTGTTCTTTTAGGTATTTGGCAGATTAAAAATACTTTTCTTACTTTGAAAGTTTATATTTGAAGGACACATGATGAAATATATACAAAGAAAAGCAGAATTAGAATTTCCAAAGGTGATTAACAAATCTTGTTTCATTATGGTAACTACAAGAGGATAAAAAGGTAAAAAATGACAAGACTCATTTCTTATAATGAAAACTGAATGTTTACTTTGAAATCTTACTACTGTGATCTAAGAGTGAAATTCTGTCAGTTCATCTTTTTCTTTGCTTCCTTTTTATCTAATTAAGATTTATATTTGTTACATTTCATATTCTTACACATAAGAAGTCTGAATATGAGTGATTTTAACCCACTTGAAGGAAACAGAAAAAGTGATTCTGAGGTTTCAAAAATGAAAGAGAAAAAATGGAAGTTATAACATCTTTGTGTTTTCTGGCAACTAAGACAAAACAGAAACATTAAATTACACAGTTCTCATTTTCTGACAGAAAGGAAGACTATAAGTTCATCTATAGAGGCAAAAATTTTCCTGGAACTAATGTAAGTGATAATTGGCTATGATATTTTTGTCTAAATGGGACTAAGGAGAAAGAGCATAAGTTTTTGTTTCAGGGGGAAAAAAGGATCTACCTGTAGTTTTATTATTTTTTTAAAGATTTATTTATTTATGCATACAAGAGCTGGGGTACAGGTCAGAGGTGTTGGGGTGAGAGGATTCACCAGAGACAGAGTGGGGAGCAGAACAGGCAGATTGACCGAAGTACACTGCTGAGGGGAGCAGTGGGTGAGTCAGGAGAGGTCTGCTGCGCCATGTGGGTAGTTCCCTGGTTGGCCGGGGAATCAAACTCATTTTGGAGAGGCTGTGGAGAGCTTCACAGGTTGCATCTTAACCCCTTGCGCCACCAGGGAGGCCCTGCACTTGTAGTTTTGACAGAAAGTATATAATCATGGTTGAGTTACTTAACTCTTATCAGCATCAGTTTCATCTGTAAAAGGGGGGGGAAAAACTAAATTATGAAATATAAATGGAAGTACTTAGTAGACTCCCTTAAGTAATTTCACCAAACAAAGATGACAACAGATTTTGTTTTGATTTTCTGTAAAGGGAATGATCTTGAACCTCTGAGGTTGAGAATAAAATGTACCTAATCACCATTCATAATTCCAAATATAAGTGACCATTTTTAATGTATACATGCTAAAAACTTATAGAAAAAGAGGTTAATATTGATTTTTGTCACTCCTAGAAATTTTTAGATAACAGCTGAACTTCTAACATGACAGGAGTTACTTTTAAGGTAATATGAGCTAAGGGGCCTCCCTGGTGGCACAAAGGGTTAAGATGCAGCATTATGAAGCTATCGCAGCCACTGCATATGAGTTCGGTCTCCCCGGCCAGGGGGTGACCCACATGGTGCAGCAGACCTCCCCTGACTCACCCGCTGTTCCCCTCAGCAGTGTACTTCAGTCAATCTGTGAGTCAATCTGTTCCCCACTCTGTCTCTGGTGAATCCTCTCATTCCCACATACCTCTGGCCTATACCCCAGTTCTTGTATGCATAAGTAAATAAATTTAAAAAAAAATAATTTGAGCCAATACTAACATAGAAAATAAAAGCACTCTGTGGCCATACCCCAAATGTACTAGAATTGTCAAATTAGAATTATCCCCTTTCTTTTTTTAATACATACTTGAAAACTATGTAAATGAGTTAGTGATGTCAATTCTATTACACCACCACCGTCATTATATGACCACCAGCATATCAGAACTAAGTACACAGAGCCAGAGTTGTCAAGTGCAAAAAGAAAAAAGAAAACCTTTAAAATGTTCACTTGGTCTCCTTAATAAGCACTAATTTAAACTGAGAAAATTTAGCCATTTAAAGCAATGACTTAGATATTTTCCCACCTGAGGTGCCAACCCTCTGCTAAGCATGCCTGACTGTGGGTAAGTCCTACATTTTGTGTTCTACGTGTCTTGCTTGCCTGGCTTTGGTGTAGGCCCTGGTTTTCACTTCAAAACATTATATTTATCAGAGTTATGCTTATCCAATTGATATTAGTTGGCTATAACAAGCACTTGATCCTCAAGTCGTAAAATGAATAAATTAATTCCGTGGACTCATAGTTCAAGGGAACGGTCATCATTTTCCTGGATCCCGGCTCTCCTTCCGCAAAAGCAGTTTGTGTTTACTCCTGCATCTGGACATGCTGGGCAAGTTCTTAAACTATTTCTTGGAAAAGATTAAGCACTTGTATCAGGTTTGTTTTATTAAACAATCATTTTTACTTAGCTTAAAAAAGAAGAAAGTTACCTTTGGATATTTGACACTAAGAAAAGTCAGAATGTTGGATTATTTAAATTTAATTACAGGCGGATCTAGTGTATCTCAGTAGATCCACCAGTTCTGCTCCCCACTCTGCCTCTGGTGAATCCTGTCACCCTCTGCACATGTGGCCTACACCCCAGTTCTTGTACGCATAAATAAATAAATCTTAAAAAAATAAAATTAGGACCTCCCCGGTGGCGCAGCGGTTGAGCGCTGGGTGGTGAAGCTGCCCGCAGCCTCTGCAGCGCCGGTTCGATCCCCAGCTGCTCCCCGGCCACTGGAGGAGGGTCCTACATGGCGCGCAGACCTCTCCTGCCGTCTGCTGCTCCCCTCAGCAGTGTACTTTGGTCCTTCTGCCTGCTCTGCTCCCGGCTCTGGCTCTGGTGAATTTTCTCACCCTCCCCCGCTTCTGACTGTATAAATAAATAAATCTTCTAAATAAATTAATAAATAAAATTAACTAAATTTATTACTTTTTGATATTTAAGAGTATTACGTATGGGCATTAATATTCATTGGATCCTTGAAGATTGATTAAGTTAAAAAATATTGATATTTTGAACTTAATTAATGAATGAACATTCATTCTTCTTTTGTTTAATATTCTTCATATACATAGCATCACACACTCATTTTTTTCATTCCTCATCCAAGGACTCCCTTATGCCTCCAACAATGTATTATTTAGTAAGTTCACATATTTTTTGCTTTCACTAGCATTTCTAAACTATCTGGCTATAAATCTAACATGTCTATAAATTAATGGCTAAGATAAATGACAAGTATTTAATTAGATATGCATCCATGTGAATTGATGCCACATAGTGGGAGGTGGGCGGTTTACATGAGTAGTTTCATCTTGCTAGCTTTAATCTTCTTGTTTAAACATATTTTCTCCTAAACCTATTCACAATTATTAATCCACCAAATAAAACTTTTAGTTTTTATTTGGACTCATGAATGATTTGATTATTCAAGTATGATGTACAAAATACATAGTTGCTCATATATTTTTAGAATCTAGCACAATCCTCTAAAATCAAATGAAAATTGCCATTCTGAAAAAAATACTTGTTATGCAGCATTATGAAAATAAAAGTACGGTATGACTAAACAGATATCTGTAGTTACTATCTCTTAAATATTCAATTTTAAGAACATTTGTGAAAATCCATGTAGTAAATAAATCAGGCTTCCATAGTGAAGAAACAATTGTTTGAAGGTAGAATCCTAGGAAGTATGTAATAGCAGATAAGGCCTGGAATGCTGGAATTCAGGAAAAAGAATAAAAACACTCAGAGAAGCTTTTCTGAGCTTGAACCTGTTGTTAATCTACTTATCTACCTAAAAGTCATCCAGTGATCTCTTCTTATCCTTTTCATTCATCATGTAAAAATACCACTGTTAAGAGAGCTCACTCCAAAGACCATTTGTAAAATAGAGACAATTCCCCAAATTCTCGACACCATTTCTAGGATATGTACCTTTGAACTGCTTCAAGTAAAATATTCCCCAGTTATCTCTACCAATAAGATCCTTCCAACAATTTCTTCCCAAATACCCTATATATCTTTCCCAGACTAGGAAACAATGTCTTCAGGGTACTCATACAGCAATAATCTGTTTTGAGCATTTGGTACATTTGATAACAAAATGGTAAAAACATGGCTAAGACAAGGCAGTGATAGTTCAGTGGAAAAATATGTGTTGGATTAAAAAAAAAACTAGGCTCTATTGTAACTGCTGGCAAAGATAGAGAGCAGCTGGAACACTCATTCATTGCCAGTGGGCTGTAAATGCTACTGTCACTTTGGAAAACAGTTTGGTACTTTCTTATATAGTTAGACATACACTCTCCATATGACCCAGCAATCCTCCTGTATATTTACTAAGAGAAATGAAAACATATTTACACAAAAACAGAGAGACAATTATTTACAGCAGCTTTATTTTAGATGCCTCTAAATGGAAACAATTCAAATATCCATCAATTGGTGAACAGATTAATAAACTCTTCTCCAACCATATAATGGAATATTGCTTAGCAATAAAAAGGAACAAATGACTAATACTTGCAACCATGTGGCTGAGTCTTTTTTATGGTAAGTGAAAAAAAGCCAGACTGAAAAGATGATCACTAATAATTTCACTTATATGACATTTTGAAAAAAAGTAATGCTTTTTGCTGGAAAAGCCAACACTAAGGGATGGAAAACAGATTAGTGGTTGTTAGGGCTGGAGTTGGGGAAAACAGTCACTACAAAGGGGACATGAAGGAATTTTCTGGGATGACAAAGCCATTTTATACATTGATTGTGGTGATGTTGCACAATTGTGTGCATTAGTCAAAAATCAGAAATGTAAGCTAAAAATGGTGACTTTTCTTATATGTCTGTTAGACTCAAAAATTACCTAAAAACAAGAAAACAGAACTAGAGTTATCCCTTAGTTACTAATTGGCATTGGACAAGCCTCTTAAAACTCATTTATTCTTTCATAAAATGGGGATTATATAACTCTAAATGTTGATGCTCTTTGAGCTTGATGCTTGATGAGGAACAAGTAAAAAATAACCTTCATGGATTTTAAAGTTACACATAAATATTGTACATTAAGCACCTGGCATACAATAACAGAGATACAGTAAAGAGATTTATTATCTAGTGAAGGATAAGTGATAAAGCAAAATGATTATTAAGTAATATGGAAATTAAATGAGATATACAACAGGCAAAAAGGAGTCAAAATATGTAAGGAGTAAGACATAACTTATCAAGTATGCAGTACATCATGAGTTGAATAAAAAGGGTCAGATCATAGTTGAGAAACCAGTATTAGAACCAATAATAGACAGGGACATCTGGGATCCAATAATCTTAACCCAACATGGACTCTGCAAAAGCCTAAAGTGGTAAAAATTAATGACAAAATGGAAAAAGTACCTCACGATGATTGAGAAGTTGTTCTAAATCTAATGCCATTTGATTCTTCATCTGTAGTAGAGCTGATTTTTCTTTATTTAAATTGCTGGAAAAAAAGAGCACTTTTAAAAAGACATTTAATTTGTGTAAGTTTAATTAATAAATAGTAAATAGAAAACAAAAAATGTAAAACTTGTGGGTTGAATGAAAATAAATTAAATTTATGGTCCATAAAGATAGCAGATTAGTCACTGCAACATTTGACTTATTCAGTGGCTATTTTGTGTGAAGACTCTTTTTATAATCATTTGACAATGCAGCTGACCTGCTTTCTGAGAAGAATTTCTTGCCTACTATGGATATAATATTAACGTTTTAAAAGTAGCTGTTTACTCCTGAAATGTAAAAAGATGAACTGGACTTACATAAAAGGTAAAAAAAAAAAAAAGAGAAGTATATGCAAGAAAAAAATAAAACTGAAGAGGCTAAAAGTCTAATTAAAACATTTATCTTTAAAACTGAAAGTAGTGCTTTATAATTTACCACATCGTATCAGGGATATAATTGAGTTAGATAAGTCAATCACATATTTAACCTCTGTAAGCTTGGGGAAAAATTCTATCTCCAAATTCTTAGTTTAATCTTCAATTTCTACATCTACATGGTGAATTTCCCTTTGATATGACCTATTTCTGACAGGAAAGGATGAGAAGCCTAATCATAAGGATATATAAATATTTTAAAAGATAAATATTTGAGGTCTGTCTTATGCTCTGTGGAGTATTATTATTCAACATATAAAAATTAATTAGATCCATGAAATGAAATATTCTTTGAAAGCCACTGAGATGAATCTACTCAGCCAGCACTACAAGAAGAAAAGAAACAATGAATTGAAGCAACATAACATTCAATGTCAAAACAAAATCTGTGAAGGTAAATTTAATGAGAATTGTTTTGCTGAAAAGGTAAGTCTTAAGTTATACTTTAAGAAAGTGGAAAGTCACCAATTCAAAAAATGTTAGGCAGAAATTTTACGTTAAATCCAAGGACTGGTATCCTGGAAGAACAAGAAATTCTTAGGGTTTAAGAGGAAAAAACCCACTCTCTTCCTTTCCGGCAACTGAGAACTTCCCCAAATTCTCATCAGACTTTGAGCTGAGTTAGTCTTGAGAACAAAGACTAGATATAGTTCTAATTTCTCAACTGTGCCACTGACTCAGCTGTGTTATAAAGCGCCACCAGACCACCTCACTGGATCTCAGAGTTTTCACATCTGTAAAAGTAGAAAATAATACTCATGCATGTCAAAGGGATATGTGAATTATCTAATGGATGATTATATAAAGCATCGAACACATAAAACTCTACATAAATGCTATATAGTATTACTAATTCAGATGAAAAACAGGCTTTGGAGGAAAACAGTAATTAAATGCCAATAAAGGTAAGCAGCTCAGCAGAAAAACAAATTGACTTTTGGAGTTAGGCGCCAGAGATCCTACTGTGCCAAGGAGTTGAAAAGAATTAAATGATATAAAAGAAACTGAATGCCATGTTCTGCCAGAACCCCCAAATGGTAAAGATCAGATTTGTAATTCTAGGACTTTAATCTATCTATTGCAAAAATCACTTTGAAGATAAAACATTTTTCAAAATTAAAACAGATATCTAGTAAATAGGAATAAGTATTTTCAAGGAGCAGATGTGTTCATGTCCATATGTTCATATGTATGTCATATATCACACATACACAAGTATATAAACACACTCACACAGTGCATGTAATCTCACACACACACACACACACACACACACTCTCTCTCTCCCCCTTTCTCCAATACCAAAGTACATTAAATAAAATGCTAAGGAAGGAAATGCTGATAAATGAAAGGACTCTGACTGGGTAATTTCTTAGAAAATGTTTTTTATGTAGCATTTAATTTTTTTTCCAGAATAAAGAAATTTTTCAAATTTAAAAAGCAAAAATAACCATAATTACATGTAATAAAAGATGGGTGGATAAATTGGCTTACAGAGCAAGACAACTGTTTGCCACCAACAGTATGGACACCATGGCCAACACCAGGGTATATATTTTCAAAATTTCAGCTGTCTAATATCCTCTTAAACAACAAGGGAGACTTCCTTCAACATGTGGCTCTCTATAACTTAATATGATTATTATACACTGTGTTCTTTCAGTATGTAAGTAATTGCTCAATAGTTCAGCCTCTGTAAGAAATATTTCCTAACAGTGGAAATTTACCTTTAAAATACAAAGCTTCTAAGAGTGACTCATAAAGCAACGACAAAACAAATCTTACAAGCACATCTATCATGAATGGTATATTACACCCATAATTGTTCAATTCACTGTTAATTATTACTCAGAAATTCATGTTTATGGCTCTGTTTCACCTGCTATATGAAAACATATTCCTGATATATTGTTCCTTAACTTCCTGGATCAATATATCCTGACTTAGCCTTACAAAAAAAGTTGACAAAGTAGTTTTTTTTCCCTTAAACCTCTAGTTAAGAATAAACTAAGAACTGACAACAGGGATGGAAAATTTATGCTAATTATTCTCTTTCCAATCTTCCTTCAGTTCTTAACTATAGATCTAACTATATAACCCAGACAGTCTCTTGTGACTTTGTAGAGGAGAGTTAACAGTACTACTTTTAGAGTGGATTATTACTTTAATGATAGGGGAATTTAAAGCAGTTAATAGTGATATCTCAAATGTTAGCTTTTAACATGTGTATAATGATTTCACTTCAGTACATATTTACTCTAACCTTTCTAGACATTAAATACATAGTATAATTACTTAAATGTGCAAGGGGTAGAGTGGCATTGCTTCATTTCCTAAGAAAAATGATTATTCAGTTCTTTAAAGAACTTTTATTGTATAATCTAGAGAAACACCTTTAATAAACAAAGAAGAACAGGAATTGTCAAGGACCCTATCACTTAGTAATCTTTTTGGAGACATCATTCTGTGTTTAAATTTTGATTTAAGGAAGGACAAGAGGAAGGAAAGTAACATTTACTGAGCTCCTCCTCTATGTCTGAAGCTTTATTTATGTTATTTCACTTCATTTTCACAACTAGCCTTTGCTGTTCACATTAATATCTATATTTTACAGACACATTTAACATGAGGAAAAAAATGAGGCTTATGAGTATTCAAAGCCCAGGACAATTTTACTGTATGTGAAATGTCACTTCCTTAGCGTAGGGGTGACGGTGGGTAGGTCTGAATACACCCTGCTGTGTCTGACTTGCTGAGTGGACTCGGTCTTTGCTGGCCTCACTCATTTTATTCCTGACACCCCCGTACATCAACAGCATCTCAAAGACCATAATTAAACTTCTGAAAGATCTTTAGTTTTTCATTGAATAAGGTAGTTGCTTCAATGAAGAGCAAGATTTCATATCCTGTGAAATATTAGTTCAGAATCTACTAAAATAACAGGCAATAAATTTATAAGATAAAGACAGCTTTAAAGGACTCATGTCTAAGCACAAAGTTCTTTTTGCAGTTGATTCCTGATTCCATAATTGGCATCATTTTTATGATTACTGTTGCTGTTACTAAAGGAGTTCTAATATTCATCTAAACAACATAATTTGAGAAGTGTTAGTTCTCATTTTCAAGACAATTTTCAACAGAAAAATTTATTAAAAGTAAAATACATACTAATAATAGCAAACACATACAGAGCATTTATAATTGTGTAGGCACAGCGCTATACATAGTAGAAAGAATACATCATTTAAAACTCAAAATAACCAGATGAATTAGGTTATTAAGTTGTGCGAATATCATTCTCATCTCACAGATCAGAAGACTAGTTGTACTATGTAATGCCATAGCAATTAACCAGCCACAGTGGCATTTAAAATTAATTTAAATAAAATAAAAAATTCACTTCCTCAGAAACAATTGCTATATTTCAAATTCTCAACAGCAACACGTGGCTACGGTACTATACCGTACAATAGGGGCATATTTTTATTATTATAAAACATTCTATCAGATAAAGGGGGTTTAGAGAGTTAGTTGACTTGCTCCAATTCAAAACTACTAGCTGCATTTGAATCCACGCATCTATCAATAGAACTTGTATTCTCTTTCAAAATCTGTTTTTAAAAAACAACTTTATTATGGAATATTTCAAAAGAAGGGAGAAAATATAACAATTCTCTAACAAATGTCACCTGGCTTCAACAATTATCAACTTATTAAAGACCCACTTTTAACTACCATTCTATGCTACTTTTTTTGCTCTTCCTTAGTTATATTATTTAAGGAAAAATTACTCCTTATTCAGAATAGGACATAGGGAGGCAGTATAACATAATTATTACAAGTATACAATTAGAAAGCAGACAGAGCTAGACTGAGATTTTGGTCCTAACACAAAGCTGTATGTTTTTAAGTGACAATTTGCTTAATTTCTCTAAGACTGAATTTGCTCAGCTTTATAATTTTCTCCTCTAACTAGCTATCATTTTTCTTCATCTTAAACATTTTTATTTATCTTAATTCTTAGTAAAATAAATATTGAGATAAATTTATTTGTCAGCAACTGTGCAAGAAGTACTTCTTCTACAGGCATTTCATATGGGCCTCAAAAGGGTAAAATAATTCTCAGTTCTTTAACAGTTTCCATTCCCATCTATTTCTCTGCTTCCACATTTATGAATTTGATAGTAATTTATCCAAAAATTTATTCTAATAGGGCCTCCCCTGGTGGCGCAGCGGTTGAGCGCTGGGCTGCGAGGCTGCCCGCAGCCTTTGCCGCGCCGGTTCGTTCACCGGCCGCCGGCGAGGGTCCCACCAAAAAAAAAAAAAAATTTATTCTAATAATCTTAAAATCTAGTAACTAAGCCAATAACCCAATCATTCATGAGTTAAAAACCCTATAAGCACAGCATCGTTCTTTGATGAAATTTAAAGAGACCAAAATAATCACAGAGATGAACAACAGTGAAAGAATTTGAATACTTATTGAGTGGAACAAGTCTTTTGGCTAAAGTGTCAGGTAAGAAAACAATTTCAGTGTGAGGAGGTGAAAGGAATTTATTTACATTTAGGTAATTTATGGGTGACTTCATGTAAGGGGTCAGGGGAAGAAAAACCTAAAAATTCCTTGGTAAAGTCAACATCAATCTAAGTAAATGTGTACATTTTATCAGTTTAAAAAGTCAATTTGGGGCCTCTCTGATGGTGCAAGGGGTTAAGCACAGCACTATGAAGCTATCCGCAGCCTCTACATTGAGTTGATCCCCGGCCGGCCAAGGAGCAATCCACATGGTGCAGCAGACCTCTCCTGTCTCACTGCATGCTCCACTCAGCAGTGTATTACAGTAAGTCTACCTGTTCTGCTCACACTCTGTCTGTCTCTGGTGAATCCTCTCACCCCCCCACACCTTTGGCCTGTACCCCAGTACTTGTTTGCATAAATAAATAAATCTTAAAAAAAAAGTCATTTTGATATCACGAATGGCATCTACCTATATTCTCCCTCTCCCTTTGGCAAACCCACAGCACATTAAAGAATTCTAGGGACCAAGGATAGGATGATTGTTGTGTGCCCTTGGGTGGGAGGGTGCATTGCTCAGAAGTATGGCATTGTTACTTCTGTGCTGAGACTTCCGGGAAAGTGAACACCCAATATGATGTGACCATTTTTTTCCCTCAGAAATTTAACATTCATCCCATTTACCTTTATCACTTAAACTTTTTCTTCATAATTCATGTATAGCAGTGTTAACAGTGCCTTTATTATTCAAATAAAAGACTTATAAATGGTTTACCTGACATCTTTCTCAAGTTGTGTAATATTCTCCTTCAGTGAATCAATCTTAGTATCCCTCTGACGTACTGATTCAATGAGATATCTATAAGGTTGCTGAGTTTGGTTTAACAGAGAATTGGCCCTGTCAAGCTAAAAAAAAAAAAAAATAAAGATTTCATTAAAATCTAGAAAGCTTTACAAGAAACTAAAAATCACTCTAGATGCTTGAGCAAAGTTATAGTATATCAACTGTTCCTTAAAGAAAATTACTCCAAAAAGATTTTCCTGTGAAAATTTGACTGTTTTAAAAATTATCAATATAGCCATTTTTATAATAATAATACAGTTATAATAAAAACAATATAAACAGACAAAGTTGTTTTTTTTAAGATTTATTTATTTATGCATGCAAGAACTGGGGTACAGGCCAGAGGCATGGGGGGTAGGAGGGTCCACCAGAGACAGAGTGAGGAACACAACAGGCAGATCGGCTGAAATACACTGCTGAGGGGAGCAGTGGGCGAATCAGGAAAGGTCTGCTGTGCCATGTGGGTTGCTCCCTGGTTGGGGATCGAACTCGTGCTGCAGTGGCTGCAGATTGCTTCATTGGTTGCATCTCAACCCCTTGCGCCACCAGGGAGGCCCATCAAAGTTTTTTTAAATAAACTATTGCTACCAATTTTGGGGGTGAGTCTCCTAAATTTCCTTACCATTTGCTGGTCTGAGAAGCTGTGGGACAAAAATTATCTTCTTTTCATGAATACCCTTTAGCTAAAAATGAAAATCTTTCATTTGAACTTTATTTCTACTCAAAATAATATAATTATTACTATAGATGAGTGTTTTTTATGTCTTCAAATTCCCTTTCATCTTTAAAGTTTGAAAACCATGATTTATGTACCTAAATCACTGTGCATAATTAAATTTTAAAAAAACTATGTTTAAAACATAAACAACAGGGCCTCCCTGGTGACCAAGAGGTTAAGCACAGCACTATGAACCAATCCACAGCCACTGCAGCACAAGTTCAATACCCAGTCAGCCAGGTAGCAACCCACATGGCACAGCAGACTTCTCTGACTCGACTGCTGCTCCCCTCAGCTGTGTGTTTCAGTCAGTCTGCCTGTTCTGTTCCCCACTGTCTCTGGTGAATGCTCTCACCCTCTGCACCTCTGGCCTGTACCCCAATTCTTGTATGCATAAATAAATCTTACAAAAAATAAAACATAAATAACAAAATTCACCATTTCAGCCATTTTATAGTGCACAATTCATTGGCATTAAGTAAATTTACAATGTACAACTAAATTTACATGTACAACTATCACATGTATTTGCTTTAGAACATTTCGTCAGCCCAAGCAAAAACTCTGCAACCATTAAGCTAAAACATTTCTCCCTACCCCCAGCTCCTGGAAATGTTAATATCCTATCAATACTTTCTGCTCCTATGAATTTGCCTATTTTGGATATCTCATATAAGTGGCATAATATACTATTTGTCATTTTGTCTCTATTTCATGTTTTTAAGCTTCAACCATGTTATTCTGTGAGTCAGTACTTCATTCCTTTTAAAAGCTGAATAATATTCCATTGCATATTTAAAACATTTTTTATCTATGTGCTTATGAATACTTCAGTTGTCTCAACTGTTGGCCATTATGACTAGTTTTGCCATGAGCAGTGGTATAAAAATATTTTTTTTAAATTCCATTTTTAGTTTCTGTGAGTATCTACTAAAGAGGGCACTGCTGGGTCACTTGGTAATTCTGTATTTTTTTAAAGGGCCATTTTTTTTAAAAGATGTATTTATTTATACAAGAACTGGTGTACAGGACAGAGGCGTGGGAGGGTAAGAGGAGTCACCAGAGACAGAGGGGGGAGCAGAACAGGCAGACGGACCGAAGACACTGCTGAGGAGAGCAGCGGGTGAGACAGGAGAGGTCTGCCATGCCATGTGGGCTTCTCACTAGCCGGCTGGGATGGAACCCACGCTGCAGAGGCTGCAGACAGCCTCACAGTAGCAGACGGCGCTCAACAGCCTGTGCTACCAGGGAGGCCCTAGCTTTTTCCTTTCTTGATAATGTCCTTTGTATACAAAAGTATTAATTTTGATAAAGTTAAACTCAGTGTGGGTTTTTGGTATCATTTTAAAAAGACCACACCAAATCTAAGGTCATGAAGATTTTCTACTATGTTTGCTTTTTTATGAGTTTTATATCTTTAGCTCTGAAATTTGGGTCTTTGATCCATTTTGAGTTGCTTCTTGAATGAGGTGTCGGTCTAATTTCATTCTTTTATAAGTAGACATCCAGTTTTATCAGCACCATTTGCTGAAAGGACTATCTTCTGTACTGAATGGTATTGGCAGCCATACAAAACACAACTGACCTGTTATATGTGAGGACTTAATTTTGGCTTCTTCAATTCATTCCATTGGTCTTTTAGGTCTATCCTTATGCTGGTACAACACTAGCATTAGTGTTAGTGTAGCTTTGTAGTAAGTTTTAAAAGCCAGAGCTGTGACTCCTCCAACTTTGCTTTTCCTTTTCAAGGACTGTTTTGGCCATTTGAGGACTCATCAAATTACTTATGATTTTTTAGGATGAGTTTTTCTATTTCTACAAAAAATGACTTAGGATTTTATAGGAACTATACTGATTCTGTATATTACTTTGCTTAATATTGCCATCCTACAATATTAAGTCTTCCACTCCATAAACACTGACTAACTCTCCATTTATTAGGTGTTCTTTAATTTCATTCAGCAATGTCTTGTAGTTTTTTTTTTAAGTGTAGAAGTCTTTCTCCTGTTCAATTAAATTTATTCCTATGTATTTTAACCTTTTTGATGTTATTGTGAATGAAACTATTATTTTTTTAAAAGATTTATTTATTTATTTATGTATATAAGAGCTGGGGTACAGGTCAGAGGCACAGGAGGGTGAGAGGATTCACCAGAGACAGAGCAGGAGGCAGAACAAGCAGACGGATCAAAAGCACTGCTGAGGGGAGCAGCAGGTGAGACAGGAGAGATCTGCTGCGCCATGTGGCTGGCCGGGAATCGAACCTGCGCTGCAGAGGCTGTGGACAGCTTCATAGTGCTATGCCACCGGGGAGGCTTAGAACTATTTTCTTTTTCTTTTCTTTTTTTTTTTTTAAGGTGTTGATTTTTTTTTAAAAAATTATTTATTTATTTATTTATTTATTTAAACAAGCACTGGGTACAGTCAGAAGTACGGGAGGGTGAGAGAACTCACCAGACCCAGGCAGACTGACGAAGTACACTGCTGAGGGGAACAGCAGGTGGCAGGAGAGGTCTGCATGCCATGTGGGACCCTCGCCAGCGGCTGGGGATCGGCTGGAGATCGATCCAGCGCTGCAGAGGCTGCGGGCAGCTTCGCAACCCAGCACTCAACTGCTGTGCCACCGGGGAGGCCCTAGAACTATTTTCTTAATTTCCTTTTTGGAACTGGATTATTCCTTGCTAGTTTACAAATATATGTGATTTTATGTTATGCTTTTTTACTTTACCTTATATTGTAATCTCTTTTTTTTTTTAAAGATTTATTTATTTTATGCATACAAGAACTGGGGTACAGGCCAGAGGTGTAGGGGGGTGAGAGGATTCACCAGAGACAGAGCAGGGAACAGAACAGGCAGATTGAACGGAGGACACTGCTGAGGGGAGCAGTGGGTGTCAAGAGAGGTCTGCTGTACCATGTGGATTCCTCCCTGACCAGCCGGGGAATCAAACTCGTGCTGCAGAGGCTGTGGGCAGCTTCATAGGTTGCACCTTGCGCCACCAAGGAGGCCCTGTAATCTCTTTTAAAGGTTGATTGGAGTAGCTTAACTTGCAATTTTTAATGTTACAAAATTGTGTAGTTAGCAAATGTGCCATGTCATTACACTGCATATAGTAATAAACATTTAGGATGCTATCAGTTTTTGATTAGTATAAATAATGCTACAACAAGCCTTTTGTATTATAGATGATTTTTTCATGTAATATTTTCTTTGTTAATATTTTTTCAGAACAAAACATGTACTAGGTTAAAGGGTAAGTATGCTACTGAACGGTCTTGATATATAAAATCAAAGTTCTTTTCCTTAAGGATTTTATCAATGTATATACCCAATCAACCTTAATTTTTTTGTTTATTTGAATTTGCCCTTTATGTGAATTTCTAAGCAAATGTACAGTGTATGTCTGCACAGAACTGTCCATATCATCAGGTGCCTACCTTGGTAAACAATAAGTTCTCAAAAAAGTTATTCTAAAGTTGAACATGTGAAAACTAAACAATCACAGCAAAACTGGTAGATACCTATTAAAAGGGTGAGGAGTGGTAAAAGAAGTATTTCATTACACAAACAAAAATATTATAAAATTCCTGGCTACTTAATGACTTTAAAATACTCTAAGGCAATAAAATTCTAGTCTTATATTTTTTTCCTTTTCCTTCAATTCCTAACAAGTTCAAATGAGGCTGGAGATTTTCTGTTTTTCTGGGACAAGAAATGATTTCTATTTTTTTCCTCAAATAAACTACATTTATTAGATCTACACTTTTAAATTAAGATCTAAACATATTTATTTTAGCACTGCAGTTTTTTGGTTTTCCATTCACATAAAAAAAAAATAATGAGTGACTAACAGTATTGAAGCAGAAGATGGAGAACAGCAAAATGGTTATAGTAAACGGTGGGGGGCAGAAACAGTCACCGATAAAAACAACTACTGTTAAAATGATCAAGCATGAGGTCCAGGTGGGTTAAGGAGGAAATAAAGCCAAGAGGTAACTGACCAAACATTACAGAATATCTGCTTGCAATTTGAGAACTCTTTGTTGAAGTTATTTAAATTATATTAGAAAATTTTCCAAAAGTTACACTACGTATAGTTTAGGGAAAAAAAATTTCTCAAAGAAAAGGAAATGAACAGTGAAACAGAGAAGATTTCTGGTTTTGAACGTAATTCATTATAGTGAAAGCAGAGCCATAAAGAAAAAATACCATGAATATTTTCTGTAGTTTGGGTTTTAGTGTTCTTTTTCCTTTCTTTAGTGTTCATTCTTTATAAGTCTATTACAATGTCACTGGAATCTTATTACTCTACTAAGTTACTTTATGAACATTCAAATATGCAGCTGGGCAAAAATAAAACTAAGTTCTACTTACCTGTATAACCAGTTTCACTAGTCAATTAAATCAAACAATTGCCTTGACTTTGTTTTCACAGAACTGACCTGAAAGAATAAACTGAACTGACAAGTTGCTTTGTGTTTCAAAGTGCAGAATAGTGAGTGTGTATGTGTGTGTGTATGTGTGTATCAGGAAGGATGGCAGGGGTAGACTAAGGACATTTACAAATTGTAGTTGGCTGTGATCTAAAATGAGCTATGTTTAAAATTTATCAAATCTAATTTCAATTGCTTTAACAATAAAGCAGCAGTTAGTCTTATTTATTTTAGTTCAATTTTTTCACTACAACAATTATATGTGTTAGATTTTAATATTACAAAAAATTAAGAGCAAAAAGCCCTATGACTTTCAAAAGGTATCTTCAATATGTAATCTAAAAATGCTTCCCACCCTGATTAAATTACTATGTGTTATTAGTTTTCAAGATATATTTCTTTATAAGATTGTTTTCAGGCTTCTAAATCCCCACAATTTACTTTAATTCCTCATGAGAAAAGTACATGTCTCTCAATGAGAAGTAAGACTAATTTCTATTTTTGAAATACATGTAAGTTAACTCCTCCAATATGATTTTAAAAATCCGTTCTGTAACTACAATAATTACTATTCAAAAAGTTTCACAATCACTCATTTTACCTATTGTTAGCAATCTTTTCCTTATAGGAAAGCCTTAGTAATTAGTGACTCAGGAATCATATATGTAATAAATGACTAATGGGCTAAAGTCATGACACAACATTTTATAGAATTGTTATTCCTCTTTTGTTTCAATAAACTGTACCTATGATTCATGGAAAAGAGCAACACCTGATTAAAACATAAGTATATATTTTGATTTGAATACTAATTTAACATATTCTTGAATGACAATGAAAAATTACTTATTTTCTCTTAAAACTTTAAATACAGTAAGATGACTACATTTGGCTGTGTTTTACTTAAATGTTGAATTTTTTTCTTGTGCTGTTTATTTTCAAAGAAACTCCTAGAAATGGAGTTTGCCAGGCACAAAATGCATTCTATTGAATGGAATTTAACACCGAGTTGCTTTCTGTGTATAAAACACTTAAAAGTGATACGTCCTAGGAGCAGTCCAACACGGGGCAACACTCAGGTACTACTTCTCCATATCCTCAGTCTAAACAGCAAACTAACTAATCATCACAATACTGGAGTGTGTGTGTGTGTGGGGGGGGGAGTTGGGTTGAGGTGGGGGTATGCTGGGCCCCCTCTCAGGAATTAAAATTTCCTAGGGATTGGGCCTTAGATTTTGATGTTGTCAAATTTGGAAAGTGCAGTTCTCATGGTTTCTGACTTGCTGCAGGCCACTCTATCCAACTACTTTAGTAGGCTTAACAGTACTGAACATAAAACATATCCTGAGTTTATCATCCTCACCACTGAAACCAGCCCCTTTTCCTGTGTTCTCATGTGGCTGATGATATCATCATCTTTAACAGGGAAAATATATTTAACTGACACCATTCAACCGATTAGGATGCCAGCCTTAGCAATGAAGCAGGATCCTGAAGAAACTGTGGTGCCAAGTATTACTACTTTGTTGCTGGATGGCGAGTCCTCCATAAGATCTTAGGAAACAATAAAGACTGGATAGTGATGCAGAGTGACACTTGGGGTTTAGGGCAGCGACTGTTTTCCAATTTTCTGCAGATATTTTATTTTAATAATCAACAGCAGAGGTACGGGGGTGGGGTGGTGAGAGTATTCACCAGAGACAGAGTGGGGAGCAGAACTAGGTGGATCTACTGAAATACATTGCCAAGGGGAGCAGTGGTGGTGACAGGAGAGGTCTGCTGCACCCAGAAAATAAATTTAGATGACTTTATTGTAACAAGGAAAAGGTATAGATGATGGGATTGATGGCTTTCTGGGATAGAAATGATCTGCAATGATAATAGGAAATAGGATTGATACAGAAAAATAAAAACATTGGGTAATAGGAATGAGGGGCCTGGTTAATAGTCAACAACATGAATTTGTAATGCTTCCAAAAAGCAAAAGCAACAGATTTCCACAATTTTTTTTAGCATGTTACCACAAAGCCAAAATTTCTCTCTCCCTCTCTCCTTCCTTCTATTAAATATTTATAGGGTAACGAACAGATTGTAAGGTACTATGCTAAAGGTGGGGATTGTCAAGAAAAGCCTGATGGATGAATTTGGCTACAAAATACCCTAGAGTCCCAGTGAATATAGTACTCAGATGGCTGATAAGGTCCAAGGCTGAGTAGGAATAAAGGTAGAGAAAGGTGGGGCTGACAGCTTGGAAAAACATGAAGTTTGTGAGTCTGGGACTTGTAAGTAATGAGTCCTTTTAAAGCACAGATTTACTGGGAATGAAAGGATTGGAAGAGCTGGAAGGACTGGGAGAACTGGAAAGACAGGAGATTTGAGTCACAGAATGGAATTTTTGAGTTCAAGTGTTTTAATTTTCCTGTCAAAGCTAGTCCTGAGAAATTCATATTAGTGTATTGTATTACAATACTGATTGGGTAGTTTGGGTGGTGAGGGTGTCAGGGTGAATTTGCAGTGTGATTTATAATAGCTCTTTAATGAAAAAAATTATAGTCGTTCATGAATTATCTAAGAACAACCAGCTAGATAAAAAGTTTAAACAATTATCTTATTTGATGTGCAAATAGGATATAATTTATAAATAATCCATTGTTTTTCCCTCCTTCAGTGGTAGTTGGCATTTGGTACACATTCTTTTTTTTTTTTTTTTTTTTTTTAAATATTAAATTTTATTTTTATATTCCCCCATACAATTGCAAATGCCCCATTCTGACCCCAATCCTTCCCCTCCCGCCCCCCACCCCCCAAAAAGTGTCTCTGGTTCATAGTTTTTTGTTGATTTTGATTTTCACTTTCTTATAGTTATTCATTTTCCTGGTCCCTTATTTAAGTTTTCTAGATTCCTGCTATGAGTGAGACCATCCGGTATTTTTCTTTTTCTTTTTGGCTTATTTCGCTGAGCATGATCCCTTCCAGTGCCATCCATGTTGGTACACATTCTCTCTCTCTCTCTGTCTCTCTCATATGACCTAGTATTTGAATCTATAAAAGCATGTTTTAAAGAGTTCTAGTATGTTGTCCTAGAGCCATGGAATTGCATTTTTTTCCACATAACTACTCCCCTACCAGCACTATTTGTTGCACACAATTGATGAATCTACAATGACACATTATTAATATCCCTAAGTCTGTAGTTTACATTAGGGTTCACTCCTTTTGTTGTATATTCTGTGGGCATTAACAAATGTGCAATGTTGTGTGCTACCATTACAGTGTACTACATTTTCTCTGCCTCAAATCTCCTGTGCTCCACCTATTTATCCCTCCCCATTCAATGCCTGGCAACCTCTGGTCTTTTTACTGTCTCTGTGATTTCACCTTTTCAGAATGTCATACAGTTGGAACCATACAGTAGATAGCCTTTTCACATTATCTTTGCCTGTTTTTAAAGCTTTTTTCCTCCCTTCTGCTTTGCTTTTCTGTTTTTTCACTCAGATGTTGTAAACATAATCTGTCTTATAAACTAAAAGTAATCTACTCACTTGCTCAGGAAGTATTTCAGTGAAACTTATTTTATATGGAGTTTAATATTTCACAAATGAGGACACTGAGGCATAGAGAGGTTAAGCAACTTAGGTCTAAGTTTCCACAGCTAATAATTACCAGCAATGAAATTTTAACACAGTGAGTCTGGCTCCAGAAATCACGTGCTTAATCAATATTTGTTACTGCCTTTGAATAGGGAAAAAAAAAAAGAGAAAGCAATAATATGTAAGGCTAGCACAAAATACAGAGAGATGAGAAGAAAATGTGTTACATATCTGTCCAGTTGAGTATTTTCCCACTGGGTTACAAGCAATATTTAAAAAAGGAAAACAGAAACAAAAACAGAGCAGAAAAACAAGTAACAGAATGTGCTACATGGGGGAAGGGTAATTCAGTGTGGTGGGAATCATTTTAGATATATGTAACAAATATATGTGTGTGTGTGTGTGTGTGTGTGTGTGTGTGTGTGTATGGTATTATGGGGATAAGTCATTTTTTTACCAGGGACTCAGAAAAGACTTAATAGAGGTGACATTTGAAATTGATCTTGAAGAAAAATATCTCTGATATAGACAAGGGTAAACTTGCCAACAAATGAGAGTATGCAAAATCAAGGAAGCATGAAATAGCATAGAGTTATTCGAGAATTCCAAAAAGCATGAGAAGTCATGTACGTGGGGCTAAGTATAGGTAGTTATTCACCATGGGTGCATGCAGTATGTCTGTGGTATAATGTAATATGAAACTGATAGGTAGGCAGGGGTTGGATAATGAAAGGTCTTATATATTGTATTCTTAGGAAACAGAAATAATTTTGTCAGAGAAACAAAGACTGAGGACTAAAGTATAGAGAGATGGTTATTAAAATAACTCAGATGACTGATGAAAAGAGGATATACCAAGTCAGTACTACTACAGCAAGATACTAAGTAATAAGTTCAAAGATGGTATGAAGCAAGTGGGGAGGACTTGACATTTGCTGAAGTCTCCTTTCTACAATCTGAATTATGATTATATAAGTACATACTTGATATGTACATACTAAATATCAATTCAACAAAAATATATATTGTAGTTGGTAGCTGAAGCCAAGAAAAAGATGCGGTATGTCAACACTGATGGAACTATCAGACAAAAACAAATAACAGGAGGCTGGGAAGTAGGAAGATAACAAAGTAATGCAGAGAAGAAAAGACACATTAGTTGCCATAGGAGGGGGTGCAAGTGAGGATTTGGGGAGAGAGGAGATAATAAAAAATGACGATGAGAAATAGTTTAGGATTAAACTGGCCTTCTGTGCTACGCTAAAAATGTGGACATTGTTAGGTAGGCAATGGATATTTTAAAATAGGAAATTATGATTGATAGCATGAAAGATAATTCTGGAAGACATCTGTTAAATTAAAAAAGAAAATTAGGCAATGTAGTAACTCATCTAAGAGTTTATTTTTTTAACCCTACATTTCTATTGGTGAAATAAAACCTTTTTCATTTTATTTATTTATGCATACAAGAACTGGGATGCAGGCCAGAGGTGCGGGGGGTAAGAAGATTCACAAGAGACATAGTGGGGAGCAGATCAGGCAGAGCTACTGAAATACACTGCTGAGGGGAGCAGTGGGCAAGACAGGAGAGGTCTACTGTGCCACGTGGTTAGCTCTCTGGCTGGGGACTGAACTCATGCTGCAGGGTTGGTGATAGCCTGAGCGCTGAGACTATAACCCCTGTGCCACCAGCAAGGCCCCAAGCCCTCTTTTTTATTAAAGAAGATTTATGTGTCAATAAGCTTTCAGAGAAACAGTGTGGGAAACAAGAGACCCCTATAAATCATACTGGTTTTCATTTTTTTTTCTATGAGAACAGGATGCATCTTATAATCACTGATGGCAAAACTCCTACAGGAACAAATTTGATCCTTGCTGTTTATATTGTGATTTCAACTGAGTTCTGGGTATGGCTAATCCTTCATAGGTTTCATTTAATTGCCATTTAAAATGTCTTCAAAAAGATTACAATGTGATTTGGCACTGAAACAAAGTTTGTGTTAGAAGAAAAGTACAGAAACTGAGTTGTGTAATGCATGATAAAAATCACTGCCTTAAGTCTAAAAGAATGTGTGCCTAAAATTAAAAGAAAATTTAAACTGATAATAAAGCACTGTATTATAGTTTAACTGGCAACATCTCCCACTCCCACTCCTTGGTGGTACACAACATTGTGGAGTTTTTTCCACATCAGTGGAGTCTAGAAATATGGTGGGAAAGATTTGCCTAGAAGTTTAATAAGATTTAGTTCTCTTAGGGCATGTGAATTTCTCCCTTTAAAATGCTGAGGTGAGGCTATAGAATTATGTGTGCTGAAGACTCCTTCTAGAACAGTGGGGATGCTGGGGGGACTGTCCCAGAGGTTATTAGGGCTTGATAACACAAGGGAAATGTTTTGCTATGTTTGTAAAAATTGTATATCCCAATGCCACTGGTATGCACTTGGTAATACCGGCATTACAGAGTTCATCAAGCAGAAACCCCTTCTCTACATCTTTTCTTTCCTGAGTGTGTATTAGACACCCTTCTTATTCCTCTTTCTAAATCCTAGTTTTAAAATGCATATATTATGTTTCTAGAGGCTTTTGAATTTTTCCTCTAGTAAGTCTTTTGCCTGATATTTTAGAAACCTTTCATATTCCTTTAATATACTTGCTCCTGCTAATGAAATGTAAGAAAGATGAAGAGGAAGAAAGGGAGAAAGAGGCAATTCTGCACATACATCCTAAGTTGTTCAGACCATAGAGAAAGAACTAAACTGTAAGCTGAAAGGCTCTCCCTCATCTACCTCAGACCTCCATGTCTCCTCCATAATGGTAACCAACAGCAATGATTTCTTTCAGTGTGCATCTCTCCCAACGTCTCCATGCATGTGCCATGAGCATATGTGAGTGTACATATACTTCTTCAGCAATGAAATACTGAGTACAGAGAATATTGTTGAAACATCATCTTTCTTTATAGATATACTTTAAAAATACTGAAAAATATATTTGTTGCTTTATTTCCATAATCTTTCTCTCTACCTCCCTGCCAAAGGACTCTTTATTGGGATGCAAGCTGCTCTGACCCCAATGGTCTCTAACTTGGTGTATCTATAAAGAAAGATGATGAGCAACTGTCAAGGTTCAAGGTAGCTAAGGCAGATCAATTCTTGTTAGTGGTAAATTTTCTGTTTAACAAATATCACATCAACACTCCATTTTTAATTAACTTGGTGATTTTTTGAGAATTAGGTCAGCATATACATATAAAAGAAAACTAGTTCTTTTCCCCTTTCATAAAAAATGGACCAACTCATGAAACAGTGGTCTGAAGATACAGACATCATGCAAAGAAGTAACCTCTTTGACACGGAAAAAAGTTAAGAGGAATCCAGCCCTACAATTCCCTCCATTTATTGCCTGGAGAGAAAATTCTAGGCCATGGTGCAGGGAGAAGGAACAAAGGTAGTGTCTGCTAAACTTTCTGAGTTAAGGAGCTATTGTTCAAAGTTGAAACTAAGGTAGCTACAGTTCACATGGAAGGGTACTGGGAAAAAAAAGAGAGCTGTACAGAGAAAGGAATCTGCAAATTAACAGACAGTTCTTGAGTACACAATTGAGCACCACACAGTGTATATGTGTAAAGAAACTACCAGAGATTGGAGTTAGAACCACTGAAAAGATTAGAGGGACAATCTCTAGTAGTCAAAGTAGAAAATCTAACAATTCACAAGACATGGGTAAAGTAAAAGGCATTTTCAGTGGGGAAATTCGTTTTAAGATATTAAAGCTCAGACACAAGACTTAAAAGGATCAAACTTTTTGCAAGAAACTTAGGCAAGCCCAAGAACAAAGCTTACAAAAACTTGGAGGAATCCAAAAATGTCTAGCTCCAAAGTAAAATACACAATATCTGGCAACCAGTACAAAATTAGTATGCATGCAAAGGATAAGATATACAGTGAGATAAACCAATTTAACTGAAATCAAGCAACAAATGACACAGTAACAGATTTGATAAACAAATTCAATAAAATATTAAAATAGTGAAACTGGAATTCACATGTTTAAAAAAATGAAATCTGAAAAGGTTAAGTGGAATCCTGAAAGATACAGAAAGACCTAAACTGAACTTCTAGAAACAAAATTTAAAATATATGAGTTAAAAAAAAATAACTGATATGATTAACAGCAGAAAATATATTAGAGTAAAACAGATTAGTGGATTTGAAGATGCAGTAAGATAAATTATGCAAAAGAAAAAAGAGTAAAGAAAGGAACACATCATTAGCTACATTGTAGAACAATACTAACAGTGTAATATATACTAATTGGAGTCTCCAAAGGAAAAGAGAGGGTATGATATAAAAAAATACCTGAAGAAAGAATAGCTACAAATTTTTAAATTTGATGTTCTCACATATATAAGAATGTTGACAAAACTCAAGTACAGAAAACAAGAAGAAAAGTGCAGCAAGTCATATCATAATCAAACTGCTTAAAGTGAGTGAAAAACAGAAAATCAAGAAGCTAGAGAAATAACATGCATTACCAAGAGAGGAACAAAGAAACAGATGACAGCGTATTTCTTGGTAGAAACAATGCAAACTAGAAGAGAGTGGAGGAACGTCTTTCAAGTACTGAAAAAGAGAGAGGAAAAAGAAGTCAACCTCAAATTCTTGGGGAAGATATCTTTCAAATACAATGCAACATTTCCACTCCTAGGATATATTCAAAAGAATCAAAAACAGGTACTACTCAAACACATGCTTATAGTTAAATGTTCACAGCAGCACAATTCACAGTACTTAAAAAGTGGAAATAATCCAAATGTTCATAAATGGAATAATAGAGGAATAAATTATAGTCTATAGAAACAACAGAACGTTTTAAAGCGATGAATGAAGGATTGGATACTGAGAAGTGTATTTAATCTTGATTTACATTAAGAATAGTCAGATATAGGGCCTCCCTAGCGGGGCAAGGGATTAAGAGGCAGCACTATGAAGCTATCCACAGCCACTGCAGCACAAGTTTGATCCCTGGCCAGGGAGGTGACCCATATGGTGCAGCAGACCTCTCCTGACTCACCCACTGCTCCCCTCAGAAGTTTATTTCAGTCAATCTGCCTGTTTTGTTCCCCACTCTGTCTTTGGTGAATCCTTTCATCTCTGGCCTGTAATCTAGTTCTTGTATGCATAAATAAATAAATATTTAAAAAAAAAGAGTAGTCAGAAACATAAAAACAAACAACAGTAAAAAAAAGTGAAATAAAACTGTGCAACATGCGAAAGTTTTACAACATGCAAAAGAAAGAATTCATCATCAGCAGGCTTGCTCTAAAGTACAGTAAAAAAAATAAATAAAAGTACAGTCAAAAGAAGTACATTAAACAGCGGCAATATGGTATTCAATGCAAAACTTGTATCTACACAAGGGAAAAATGATCAGCAGACAAGATAACTATTGGTTAAATATAATACCTTTCCCTCATATTATATCTCTTTAAAAGATCAGCAATTGTTTATAGTTAAAATGATAGCAATGTAGTTTGGGGTCTACATATGTGTAAGTAAAATATATGACAACAGTAGTACAAAGGCCAGGAGGGGACAAATGGATATACTATTGTTAAGGTTTTTTTTAATACATGAAGAGGTAAAACATCACATGAAACTAGATGGTGCTAAGTTAAAGATACATACTAAAAGCTAAAACAATTATTGTAATGTTTAGAGTATTGGTTTAATAAGTCAACAATGAGATGAAATAGAATGATAAAAAATATTAATCAAAAAGAAGGCAAGGAAAAAGGGGGAGAAAGAATAGATGGGACAAATAAACAAATAACAAGATGATATACTTAAACATAATCCACATCAACATATATTAAATATAAGTGTACAAACTCCAATTAAAAGTCCTATTTTGTCAGATGGGATGAAAAAAGTAAGATTTAACTATATCTGTTTCCTACAAAAAAAATATAAGGGCACAATCAGGTTAAAATTAGGATGGGAAGATATACTGTTAACACTAGTCAAAAGATGTGAAACTTTTATACTAAAATATAAAAAATAACACCACTAAAATAAAGAAGATCTAAATAAGTGGGAAGACATACTGGATTAAAAGAGGAATATTCAATATCATGAAATGTCAATTCTCCCCTATTTCATCAATAGATTCAATGTAAACCCAATTAAAATTGCAATCAGCTTTTTTGGGTAAAAATGTTTATCGAATTCATTTGGAAATGCAAAGATGCAGAGTAGTCAAATAGTTGTGAAAATGAACAAAGACTAATACTATCTAATTTCAAGATATTATAAAGCTACAGAAATCAAGATGGTGTTATATTGCCATGAAGACATACGAATAGATAACTGGAACCAAACAGAGACCCAAAAACAAACACACATGTATGATAAATTGATTTCCAACAAGGGCCTTTTCAATAAATGATACTAGGAGAATTTGGCTTCAATATACAAATAAATGAAATTTAATCTGTAATTTGCAGAGCATAAAAAAAAATTTACTGGGTTTCCCCTGGTGGCACAGGCGGTTGAGCGCAGCGCTGTGAAGCTGTCCACAGCCTCTGCAGCGCCGGTTCGATCCCGGCCAGCCAGCAGGCGAGGGTCCCACATGGCACGGCAGACCTCTCCTGTCTCACCTGCTGCTCCCCTCAACAGTGTATTTCTTCAGTCTGCCTGTTCTGTTCCCCGCTCTGTCTCTGGTGAATCCTCTCACCCTCCCGTGCATCTGGCCTGTACCCCAGTTCTTGTATAAATAAATAAATAAATCTTAAAAAAAATTAAAGAAAAATTTACTAAAAATGGGGGACTCCCTGGTGAAGCAGGTTAAAGTCTCTGCACTATCAAGCTATTGCCAGTCATTGCAGCATGAGTAAGAACACCCACCAGGCAGCTGACACACATGGCGCAGCAGACTTCTGTCTCTCCCACTGCTCCCCTCAGCAGTGTGTTTCGGTAGACCTATCTGTTCTGCTTGCCACTCTGTCTCTGGTGAATCCTCTCACTCCCTGCACTTCTGGTCTAGACCCAGTTCTTGTATGCATAAATAAATCTTAAAATAATTTTTAACTAAAAATGGACCACAGACCTACATCTACAGGAAAACATAAAACTTGTGCCCTTGGGCAAAAATATTTTATATATAACACCAACAAAATAGTCCATAAAAGAATGAAGTTATGGGCCTCCCCGGTGGCGCAGCGGTTGAGCGCTAGGTTGCAAAGCTGCCTGCAGCCTCTGCAGCGCTGGATCGATCGCCAGCGGCTGGGAGAGGGTCCCACGTGGCGCACAGACCTCTCCTGCCGCCCGCTGCTCCCCTCAGCAGTGTACTTCGTCAGTCTGCCTGTTCTGCTCCCTACTCTGGCTCTGGTGAATTCTCTCACCCTCCCGCGCTTCTGACTATACCCAGTGCTTATATAAATAAATAAATCTTTAAAAAAAAATGAAGTTATACACTGGACTTGATAAAAACTTCTTCTTTTCAAAGAACATTGTTAAGAGATGGAAAGACAGTCAGAGTGGGTGGGGGAAATATTTGCAAATTGTATTCATATAAGGGGCATGTATCTGGAATATATAAATAATGCTAAAACTCAATTATAAGAAAACAAACAATTGATAAAACAGGCAAAAATATTGAACAGATTCCTTCTCCCAATTTAAAAAAAAAAACAGACGGCAAAGAAACATATGAAAAGATGCTCAAAATTGCAGTCATCATTAGAGAAAAGCAAACTAAAGCCATAATGAGATACCACTACACATCCATTAGAATACTTTCAGTTAAAAACACTGACCCTATCAACTCTTTGCAAGGTTGTAGGGGAACTAGAATATTCATTGGGTGGTGGTGGTGGAAATGTAAAATGGAACAAACATTTAGAAAACCATATTCTTAAAACATTAAATAGACACTACCATATTCCACTTCTAAGTATTTATCCAAGAGAAACAAAGGCATATGTTCATAGAAAGGCTATATGAACCTTCACATTAGCTTTATTTGTAATAGGCCAAATCTGGAAACAACCCAAATGTCCATCAACAGGTGACTGAAGAATAAATGTGGTACATCCGTTTAATGGAATATTACTCAGCAATGAAAAAGAATGAAATACAGATTAATCTTAACATAATTATGTAGAGTAAAAAAAAAGCCAGATAGGAAGGTTTGTGTGTGTATGCGCGCACTCCTGTGTGTGTGTGTGTGTGTGTGTGTGTTTGTGTGTGTTACCCCATGAAGAGTTCAGAAAATGGCTTTTCTACAGTGGCAAAAAGTTTCTGGGACAAGAATGGCAATAGGAAGGGTAGAGAGATACACATCAAAGGGGCATAAGAAACTTTTGGCGTGAAGTATGTATTTATTACCTTTATTTTGGTGATAGTTTCATGGGTATACACGTGTCAAAAGGTATATTATAACTTTGAATATGTGTAGTTTAATGTACATATAAAAGGAATATTTATCATTTGGATTTTTTTTTTACATTCTCATTTTGGCAATTCATTTGTTTCATCTTAGATATATTCTGAATTATATATTTTAGTGTAATTCTAGCATTAGCTATTTTAGTTTCATCTGTGTATCATTCTCAGAAACATTAAGTTAGTTTAAATATTTAACTTGCTCAAAAGAATACAGATCCTGAGAAATTTTCCTTCTACATATTTTACTATCTACCATAGTCTATTGTCACAGAAGCAATCTAATATCATCTTTCATATAATAAGTTTACATAATTATTTCAGCAACCTAGCATTTGTGAAGTAGAAAAGTAAAATTCATTGAATACTTCAAATTACATTTTTTCATTTTTAAAGGGAAAGTTACATACTATCCTGGCACAAATCTTTTAATATAGGGTTGATTCTTTCTCCAAATATTATGAAAAAATTTGAAATGTATACAAGAGTACAGAACTGAATAATGAACCTATATGAACACTTTTCCCAGCTTCAAACATTATCAACCTTTTGGAATTCTTGTTTTATCTATTAAGTCCTCTCCCCCCTTAAATGGAATATTTAAAAGCAAATTCCAGGCATCATATAATTTCATGTCACACATATTTTGGTTCTTAAGTCTTTTTCTCATCATAAGTCAACAGCTTATTTTAAAACAGCTTCTTACAAAGTTAATTATACTTTGTTACAAGAGCATTTAATTTCTTATATTTCCCTCTACAATTTAATAGACATTTAGAAATTCCTCAGGAAGGTAGTTTTTAAAAAAAATATACAGACATACATTTTAATATTTTATTTTTTAGAAATATTTTAGATCGGTTACTATGGAATTTAAATGTCATTTGGGATCTATAATAATAGTAGCAAACAGAGGTTCATTTATTTCTTAGTTCCTTTATTTATTCTGTCATGGTTCCACCCAATGGCATGTGGCAGCCAACTTAAAGCAGTTTGGGAGGCCTTATTGATAAGTTTTTAGGAATTTTGTGAGCTGGCTGTTAAATGCAACCATTATTAAAATTTTAATTTTACATTAAAAGAATTTTTTTTAAAACATGGAACAAATATTCAAAACATCAATTTTTAATTATTTTATTATTATATCTGCTCTCAAGTTCACCATGTCTATCGTGCTTGCATGGTGGAAGCATACGTAATGATGTGCTACTGAGCACCTTTTCCTGTGCTGTGATCAGTAACGTTGTGTTGGCAGCTTGAAGTGAGTCATGGTGGGCATATTTATCCCACAGAAACAAATACTGCAAATCAGAGACATCCCTCACTCTCCTGCCTAGAAAGCTGGTTGTTAACATTGCTTTCACCCTAAGCATTAGCTGGGTGTCAGGAACTGTAGAAATAAAAAATATTTCTGGTCTTTTGGAATTTGAGCATGAAGATTCTCTTTATCTTTACAGTATTAAAAACACTTTAATAGAGGGCACTATAAAGACAAATATGAACAGGTCCTTAAGAAAACAAAACTTACCTGGTATGTATTAAGTTTTTAATAAGTCTTTAAAATCCTTTAACATAGGATCCAAAAGCTTTAAAATATTAACAAAGAAAAACATTATGCCGAAACTAAGAAAATAAAAGGAATACTAGTGAGATGGTATCTCTGCTTATAATTATTACTTAAATTTCAAAAGTACAGAAAAATGTAATTAGATGTTAACGTAACAAGAGAAACTACTATGTAAAATGTAGATATGCTCTTTAAATGACATAAGCTAAGGAAAAGAATATGAATCTGATCCTTACTAAATACATATAATTTGGAAACTCTCATATACCTCAAAATGTGAAAGTGTGTTTAGTAAATAGGTGGTTTTTTAAATAAAAGTGAAAAAGCAAATCTTTTAAAAAATGAAGTTTTAGTTAGAAACTTAAAATGCCACCAAAATTTGCTAAACTTGTTTGGCCAGTTGATATTCTCAGAAATCAAAGTTTTCTCTGTCTAGTCTTCATTTATATTTAGTCTGGGCATTTAATCTCTCTTTTGATCTCAGTTTTGCCATACACTATAAGTTGTTTTGTAAGGATCCAACATCAGGTTATTAGTTTCATAAGTTAAAAGACCACTTTGTATTAAAAAACAACTTATTATAAAACTGCTCAGAATATAATTTTGTAATGCAATGTTATTTCAGTGAAAATTAAACAAATAATTGAAACATAAAAATGAGCTGCTTATAAAAATACATAAATGAGAACAAAGAATTAAAATGAACACTGTGATTCTTTATATGTGTTTTTTTTGCTTACGTTATTTACCTCTTGGGAAAGCTGTGTTACTTGGTCCTTTTGATGTTCCAGGTCTTTTAAAACCAATGAGTTTTGTTTTTCTAACTGGAGCACTCTTCTCGCCAAGTGGACACTAGGGCAAATGAAGTAAGAAAATACTTACAAAAGAGGAATGCTGGGGGGCCTCCCTGGTGGTGCAGCGGTTAAAGTCTGAGCGCTATTAAGCTATCACCAGCTACTCCAGCATAAGTGTGATTCCCTGGCCAGGGAGCTAACCCACCTGAGGCAGCAGACCTCTCCTGTCTCACTTGCTGCTCCCCTCAGCAGTGTATTTCAGTAGATCTGCCTGTTCTGCTTTCCATTCTGTTTCTGGTGAAACCTCTCACCTCCTGCACCTCTTGCCTACAACCCAGTTCTTCTATGCATGAATAAATAAAACAAATCTTTAAAAAAAAAAAAAGAGGAATGTGATCTAAAATATTCAAAATGTGTTTCTGTGCTTGAAAATTGACTTACCATTTTCTAATGATATTTAAATATTAACAGAAAAAACATGGAATCAAATAATATTTTCAGGTGTCAACAGCAGTAGATCAATATTCTAACAACTTGGAATTTTGATAGTAACATTAAAATCTCTGTAATAACATAACTGTGATATATTGATTGCTGCAGTAATGGTTTCTAGCTTCTGCTATAAAAATGGAGAGTTACATTATGAGACTTGCTTGAAGAGACCACAAGATAGCAATTTACAGCTTTTCTTCATTTTTATAAAAATTTCCCATTTACAAACAAATCAGGCAATTAGTTGAAACAGTAAGCTTGCACTTTGAAAAGGATCAGTGTTTACTCAGACAACATAATGCACTTTCTAATACACAATATAACTGAATAGATTTCTGCTGAAAGTGGAGATGGAAAAGAAGTGAAAAGCGGAGAATGTCTATATTCAAGGCAAAGACTTTGTACTAAAGAAAGCAGTAAAAGATCACATTTGTGATCATCTTGCAGTGTAATCTTTAGTATTTAAAATCACATTAAATGTGAAATATCCAATTCCATAGATTAAAAATATAGTCCAGCTACAAAATAATTCCACCTAACTACTGCGGGGAAAAAGCACACTAGTGATGTTGAGATGACATGTTAGTCCAAAGACCTGCTCTGTAAATCCAAAAACTGAAAAATTTTATATTTATGATCTTTTCATGTTCTATATGAGTTAACCTATTCTGTGAATTGTGAAATCCAGGCAATTTGAGACAACAGGAAATTTCACAATGTCAAGATGTAAAATATTTCATTTAAGGGACCTCCCTGGTGGAGCAGCAGGTTGAGCACAGCGCTGTGAAGCTGTGTGTAGCCTCTGCAGCGCAGGTTCGATTCCCGGCCAGCCAGGGAGATACCCACATGGCACGGCAGACCACTCCTGCCTTGCCCACTGCTCCCCTCAGCAGTGTATTTCAGTCCGTCTGCCTGTTCTGCTCCCCGCTCTGTCTCTGGGGAATCCTCTCACCCTCCCACGCCTCTGGCCTGTATCCCAGCTATTGTATAAATAAAAATAAATCTTTAAAAAATTTCATTTAAAATAAAATTATAGGTAAGAAACAATACCATGGTATTTTTACTATTTCCTAATTTCAGAAAAATGAATGCAGTCAAAAATGAGAAAAACATAGCAAAAAAACCCCACTAATGTTATTTATGATGCATAATGGTGATGATGTGGAAGACAGTGTGACTTCACTGGTTTCTAACTGATCCACTGATCATGTTTAAAAATTCACTTCTAAGTCAATTGTGAGGACAGCAGGATACATCTCATTATAGATCTACAAATGGTAGTAAGGCTCTCAGGTTGCCTTCAATTGCTCTATTTAGTCCAAGATATTGCTGGGGGGGAAAAAGGAAAAAAAGAAAGAGAACTAAGGAACAAAAGTTAAAAATGTTACAAAATTTTAAAGGAAATGATATACTTAAGCATGTAAAACACACAGAAAATATGAAATATAATTTTCCCTGTTATTGTATCATGCAATTAAACAAAGATGATGCAATTTTTTTTCCTAGACCATGCATATCAAAAACTGCAGAAACCAGGATAGATATGAAGAAACACATTCATTGACTCATTCAACAAGATATTCATGAACTTTTTTGATCAAGCATTCATTGAATGTTTAATATACTTAGGTAATGGGAATACACAATTTCTTTTTTTTTTCAAAGATTTATTTATTTATTTATACAAGAACTGGGGTACAGGCCAGATCCACGGGAGGGTGAGAGGATTCACCAGAGCCAGAGCAGGGAACAGAACAGGCAGACTGACGAAATACACTGCTGAGGGGAGCAGCGGACGAGGCAGAAGAGGTCTGCCCTACCATGTGGGACCCTCGCCGGCAGCCGGGGATTGAACCGGCGCTGCAGAGGCTGCAGACAGCTTCATAGCACTGAGCTCAACCACCTGCACCACCAGGGGAGGCCCTGGGAATACACAATTTCTATCTGCAGGATCTAGTAGTCTACAGGAAGGTAAGCAAATAAATAAATTACTGTAGTATGTTAAATGCTATGAGAGGGCACAAGAGGAATGAAAACTAATACTGACTAATCTGCTGAAGAAGCAGAAAAACAGCATTCTGGGAAGAGAGAAAAACACAGGTAAAGAATGATCAGGGAAGGGGGTAATCAGCAGTATGGCATGAACTGATAAAACACATGATGCATGGTGAGGGTTAAAGCTAGAGAGGACGGGCTGTGATAGATGATGAAAGGTATTATATGACAGGCAGAGTTTGATTTTATCATTAAGTTGGTTAGGCATGACATGATCAGAGGTGCACTTGAGAGAATCTTTTAACAAAAATGTGGAGGATAACTTGGAGAAGAAACCTCAAGCCAATTAGAAGGTAAAGGTCATGATCTATACCAGTGTTCTCCAAATGTAATTATATGCAAAATAATCCAGTAAAGCATGGGAAATTTTATTTACATTTATTTTAATATTAATTTTAAGTGTTGATTTTCAGGGTAGATTTTATAGTATAGTGTATATAATATTCATATGCATAGATTCATATAATCTATAAGTAAATCTAATTATGTACACATATGTTGGTGAATATATGCTCAACTGTGTGCCCAACAGACATTCATATCAAAAAGTTTGGAGACTACTGGTATAGGACTATTTTGTTTATGAAATAAAATGCAAACCACACATGTAATTAATATTTCTCTAATAGCTACATTAAAAAGAGTATAAAGCCTCACATGATGTAAAAATATCAACTCAAAGTAGATCTAAGCCCTAAATATAAAAACTAAAACTATAAATTCTTATAAGAAAACATACAGGTATATCTTATTTTTACATGTGATATTACTTTATTCTTTATAATCAATATTTTTTTTAAAAACATCTTTGTCTATTTTTTCGCAGCCTAGGATTTCTCCCCTCAGATGCGGGCACCATAAATCTTCATGAACTTGGACATGGCAAAGGACTCTTAGATACAGCACCCAAAACATAAGCAATACAAGAATAATTAGATAAATCTGATTGCATCAAAAATTAAAAAACCTGTACTTCAAAAATGCCTTCAAGAAAATGAAAAGATAATTCACAGAATAAGAGAAAAAATTTAAAAATATGTATATGATAAAGGATTTATTTTTAGAAAATACAACAAATTCTCAGAGCTCAACAATTAAAAGACACCCCGAACTGAGCTCTGACAGCAGTGCCTTGCCTAAGGAAAGCTTAAATAATCGCACACAAACATCTCTGCATTACAATCTTAGTACTGTGATTCCCTGAGCAAGTATAATGATAGGGTCAAAACATATAGGCATTAAACATTTTTAGACATTCCTCTGGAAAGGTTATACAAATTTAAATTCTCATGGAATATAGTGAAAGTTCTCTAAGGATCAGAATTTTCATATATTGTTTTTATATATTTAAGTATCTTGAATCAACTGGTACAAAGGAGGTGCTCAGTAGTAAACTTTTGAATAAATGAACTTCATATAAGACTTCCTGTTTCTTTATATCACGACAACAATGGGCATCATTAATCTTTAAAAACTTTGCAAACCTTTCAGATAAACAACAGAAACTTATTTTGAAACAAATTTCTTTAATCGTGAGGGTAAATATTTCATGTTTTCAGACATTTGTATTTCTTATATATGTAAGAATGCTTTTTCCCCAGCCACTTCAAATCTGTACATAGGTAATCCTATTCTACATCCAAATTATTTGACAATATCAAGGCATTCTATAATCTTACCTGAACCAACCTTATTTTCCATTAATAAATAAGTAGTAAATAAATAATAATAATTGAACTCTAATGTTCCATAACATGTTTTGTGTAGTTCCTCCATAGTACCTCTGTTGGTCCTCCAGTCTGAAGAAGACAGGTTATTTCATTGTTCAACAGCCTAACTTTTACTTAAAGGCTTCCTTCAGGTTTTACTTCCTCCATTATAACCATTTCAGCCTTCACTGACATTTAATTCCCTGACAGTTTAGCATACAGTGCAACACTAAGTAATTTTAGGTGTTTCCTGATATTCATTCACATGGTTTAATCTATTCTCCTACAAGTGAGGCAACTTACATGAGAGTGATCTATCCTTTGTGGTGTACGTTGAACAGAGTAGGCACTGAATAAATCCTTCCTGATTAATTTTGTTGTAAGTGAATCTGATTCAAATGAATACAGTACTAGCAACCATATTCCAAGGTTGTGGAATCTCAGCATTAAGTACAACTAATTTTCAGCATTCTTGCATTGAACCAGTAGTAAAAACAGTGCATAAAATAAGTAATGGAGGAAGGAAAGCGTTATGACTGATAATTTACCTCTTCCAAAATTCAATCTCCTAAACCTTTAAATATGGCATACTGCTGTGGTGAGTGAACCTGCTCAGAAATCTGGGACATTAGTGGGAAGAAAGGGTGGGAGTTTAGTTTAACTAAAATTCAAAGCAAGACAAAAGAAGAAATACTCAACTACAACTGAATTTATGTCCCCTTCACTATAATGCACACACAATGAAATAAGTCTTTACTAAATTCTTTATGAAGAGTAACTAAGGGTAAAGTCAGGAAAAAATGACTCTTGGTAAAAGCTATTTTTTTCATGTAAAAATCTCCTCAGGAGGGCCTCTCTTGGTGGTGCAGTGGTTGAGCACTTGGCTGTGATGCTGCCCGCAGCCTCTGCAGCTCCGGTTCGATCCCCGGCCACAGGCGAGGGTCCCATATGGCACGCTGACCTGTCCTGCCACGCCCGCTGCTCCCCTCAGCAGTGTATTTCGTCAGTTTGCCTGTTCTGTTCCCCGCTCTGGCTCTGGTGAATTCTCTCACCCTCCCGTGCTTCTGACTGGACCCAGTGCTTGTATAAATAAATATATAAATCTTTAAAAAAGAAAATCTCCTCAGGAAAGCACTGTTATTATAAGCTATATGTTGGGACACCAAAGTAGGTATAACATATGATACTACTTTGTAAATATATACATTGCAAGAGATTTTTACTTGTGCCAAGATTAAGCCAGACATCAACTAGAAATAACCCCATAAAAGTATAGTTTTGTATCTAAAAATTAAGCAAAATTTCAACTGTCATTTGGTAAAATTGTTCTCCCAAGAGTTATTCCCTAGTTTTCTCATCACTTTTTGATTCCAAATAAAAATTCCTCCTATATGTGTCAATGGCAGTAAGTACTTCCAACTACAACATACAATTTCATAATAGTATGGGCCAGTCAATGTGTATATGACAGCTCTGTCCTCAGTCCTTCAATATTGGTATGATTCTTTTATTATTATCAGAATTCCAAGTAAGTAGTGCATTTATTTATTTACTTGCTAATTAGTTACTTAGTCTGAAGAAACATTTGATTTTTTAAATCTTTTCAATTTTATTAGGTCAGGTCCATTATCATGGCATAAAGAATGACTCAAAAAGAAAAGGCGGGTGGGGGGGCTGGGAAGGGGGAACGGTGGCAGGGGCATGCACATGTGCCACAATGATCCCAGCTTCAAAACACTTCAGGTTGGTCCCTGCAAGGCCTGCTATGCTGACAATTAATAAAAAATGAAATAATGGTCTTATGCTGATTATCTGTACTCAGATGAGACTTCCTCTAATTTTTTCTATAGGTTTAAATTTTCAAGATAATCATGAATAGAGCAGAAGTTAACTTTTTAAAGCATGATTCCTAAAACCAACCCAACTGAAATAAGTACAACTTCCTCCAAAACAAAAACCAGAAATCCTACACATGAAAATATAATGCAGATAAAAACAAATTTCCATATACACAAAACTATGTTAGAGGAAACACATTTCCTTTGCTTTATTTTCCCCTTTATTATAAGCTCAGTCTACTGTGAAAGTTGCAACTTAAAGCTCTTTATAAAACTAGACAGAAACCTAAACAGAAGGCCTATAGTAGGCAGGAAATCTTGTAATTTAAAAGGTTTAAAAACCTTTAGAGAAGTCTCCACACTCAGATCTGCCAAAACAAACAGAAGCACATGCTAAGACCACATTAGTGCCTGGGTACTATCCATTTAGGGTTGCAGGTTAAAGAGCATAACAAAAACATGTAACCAGAAAATCTTGTTTGCTATTTTCAAAACAGTCATGACCGAAACAAAAACATTACTTCAGATTTTCAAGTTTAGTCAAGTCAAGAAGAGCCCATTTTATTTTAATCTACTTTAATTGTATAAGCCCTTTTAACTTTCCTCAACTTTGTCCCAGAAAAAGCTTAGCACAACATTTAGTTATTGTTCACATCCTCATTGAAACTCCAAAATATGAGTAACCTTATTTAATAATTACAATGTGTTTAAAAGGCATTTTTGGAGTTATTTTTCAAACTAGAAAAATTAATTTTGCGACTTCTTTATAGGAAATTGGCATTATACTATATTTCTTAAGAAACTGATATCAAAGAAAGTGAATCTCAAAACTGGTTTCATGTTCAAGGGGTGGACTAATTATTTCAGAGGTCTCATTTAAGGTTATAAATGAAAACTCAAATTGTTCCTCATTAAAGTTTTGAAACGCTGGCTTTTTCTCTAAAATCAAGTGTGCAACTTGGCAAAACAAACTAACATTTATTGAACACTTATTTCCTGCCAGGCACTGTGGAGTAAACTTTGCACGCATTTTTTCTTTTTAATTTTATAATATATCTCGGGTAGCAACAGAGAGCTAATGAAATTTTTTGGTGACTGTCCAACCTAATAACAGCAATATGGGACTCAAAATAAGAAGACCCTACAAAGTAAAGTTTTAGATAACTGCTAAAAGTTATCTTTTTGAAGAATATTCTGTATCATTAGAAAATATTTGGAGTGGAATTACAAGACAAAAAAATCAATTTCCAAATTATGTATGCTAGTACATTAAATATGTAAGAAAACATATGCATCTGTATACATTTTTGAATGGTTATCTTTAGATGGCAAGATTACCTGTAATTTTCCCAAAAAAGTATATATTTATAACTAAAAATCCCCTCCGATTAAGTATTACCCTAAAAATACCTAAATCTGGTTGTTGAATATATGAGGTTTAAAATCAAATTTGGTATTAATGGAAAATATTATGTAGTGATAGTAGGGGAAAAAGTTCCTTTTGAGAGTTTAACATATTTTTGATAGGCAAATGTGCAATAAAAAACTTGATTATACAAATACTTAGTTTGCTGTTATGAATTGTTTTATGATTCAACCTAAGCTGAATTTAATTTCAAGTGTAAAGAATGAAATAAAGATTCTTTGAATGCTGCATTGCTTTCAATTTAAATAAACTGAAGTTAGGGGCCTCCCTGGTGGTGCAGGGGGCTAAGCACCGTACTATGAAGCAATCCACAGCCTCTGCAGCATGAGTGCAATTCCCAGTCTCCAGGGAGCAACCCACATGGCGAGGCGGACCTCTCCCATCTCACCGGCTGCTCCCCTCAGCAGTGTTATTTCAGTAAATTTGCCTGTTCTCCTCCCCACTCTGTCTCTGGTGAGTCCTCTCACCCACCCGCATCTCTGGCCTGTACCCAGCTCTTGTATGCATAAATAAATAAATCTTTTAAAAAAAAAGTAAGTAAACTGAAGTTAAATAGAACATAAAGCCATAGACTTCTTAAAAAAGGTCCACTGAAAGATCAAATATGGACTTTGCAAACTTCAGAAATACACCAGATCCTGAACAGGGGTCTTCTTTGCCACTGGTAAATTTTGCATAAAGTAGACACTCAATAAAAGTTGTTGAATGGCAAAGAAAAGCATAAATGTCCTCTCTGGGTATCTACACTTACTTTCTCATCACTTAGTTTAGGTGACCTGAGAAGCACTTCCTCAAAATAACCCTCTGGTTCACCATGAGAAGAATGCCTGGCACCAGCTGGTAGGAGATATTAATAGCATGCCCATTAGGCACTTGTTCAAGGCACATAGATAGCTCAGTGATAAAATCTTTAGAAATATTTGGACAGTTAAGATTATTTAGAATATGAATCAGTTGTGGTTTTGTAGATCTTCACTTTAAACATTAAGAAATCAACATCTGTTTTGGACATACTTTTAAAATAATAGTAAAGTTATATCAATAATTACCTTCAATTTTAGAGGAACTCAACATTTGGGGCTAGAGAAAGAGAGCTTACAACAGCAAGATTCTTTTTTTTTCTTGTGACAGAGCTTCTTTTAATGGATTCAGATGCTAAAATAGAGAAGAGACTGGACTTTTCCTTCAAACTTCAATAGTTAGTATCTGACCAGTCATTTACAACTGATAACAAAAGTCTCTGACTGACAAAACTACATTTTTTATCATCCCTAGGCAATACAATGCTTAAAAACAGAGATATGCTTTAAATTACAAATACCCTAGGTCATCCATAGTGATGTCTGGAGGGGTTTTGGGGAGAATGGGAATGGAAAGAGACTAATCAATTTTTCAAATAATGTGTGTTTTAGAAAAATTTGCATCTTCAGCAAACAACCATTCCACTACAAAAGGATATTTGTTAGTCATCTATTCTTGAACTAAATTCTTCCAGATAATCAGTTTATACAATAAGAGCACAAATTCTAAGCATCCTTTCGCTTCTCCCATAAAATGGTTTTATAGCTTCCATAACTTTAGATAGCCTTAAAGACTAGCACTTCAAAGTTTCTACAATAGTATTAGAATTAACATAATTTTTCCTCCTTAGTGAGTAATGTCTCTATATGTTTAAAGCAATTTCTATAAAAACAAAAGATAAAAAGCAGCTTTGAATCCTCAAAGACTCAGATGAAGAGACAATTCTACTAGTTGCATTACACCATGCTAGTTAGAGAAAGTGGAGAATAAAAGTGAAGTTGCTGACCTTAATGAATTTTCTAGTTATCTGGGGAAGTTACGTGGGAAAGGAGAGCTAAGGAGATGAGAGAAATGTTCTACTATATTGTATGGAGAAAAAACAAATGCTTATGGATAGAGAAATATACTACTCTTGTTTTGGGCTGAGAAACGAGGCTAGAGTGTGGAGTCACATGGAGGGGCATCTAAGTTTGACACAGAAACATTTAGATTTGACAAGACAGTGAATAAGCAGTAAGGATTTTTTTTGCAAAGATGGATGAATTTAGATGGGAGAGAGGAGCTGGGGAAAAAAATCAAGTAGGTCAACTAGAAAAACCCATTAATACAGGTACAATTTTGGGCCACCCTGGTGGTGCAAGGGGTTAAGCACCACACTATGAAGCAATCCGCAGCCTCTCCAGCACGAGTTCGATCCCCGGCCCACCAAAGAGAAAAACCCACATGGCGAAGGAGACCTCTCCTTTCTCGCCCGCTGCTCCCCTTGGCAGTGTATTTTGGTCAGTCTGCCTGTTCTGTTCCCTGCTCTGTCTCTGGTGAATCCTCTCACCCCCCACATCTCTGGCCTGTACCCCAGCTCTTGTATGCATAAATAAATAAATCTTTAAAAAAAATACAGGTACAATTTTCTCTCAAGAGATAATAACTAACTGGCAGAGCTTCCAAAATTTTTCTTGATCTTCACTGTCTTTTTACTTTCAAAAAAATGTTTATGCTAATCTTTAAGCTAATGCCATTTATCTCTCTTTACTTTATCTCTAGTAGATGGCAAGAAATGTGAGCAGGTATTTAAAAAAAGAAAAAGGGGAAGCATAATTTTAACCTGACAATTGTTGGTACAGATACATTTGTAATTCATCTGACATAAATGTGAAAATTAAATTAATGTGGTATAATTACCACTGAATTTACTTCTAGGAAATGTCTAATTAGATCCCTATTCTACTGACCATTAAATTCACTTAAAAATATTTGAAATGCATGCTTCTTACTGTTTTATTTTTTGAACAATTTAATATTTATGCACACTAAGAATAAAGTAACTATCACTCAGCTGAGCACATTATCAGAAAGCATAATGTAATTACATTTAGCTTGAGTAGATAAATAAAACAAATATATATTGATTTTACCTTTGCTTTAGTCGTCTTTTGGCTGTAGTGGGAACATTAGCACCATAGCCGTAAGAAAAAAGAACCCTTTCAGCCTCATCTTCATTTTCAACTGGAAAACATTAGTGTATGATGTGAAATAATCTTTTCTCTTAAAAAGCATGGTAAAAAAGAAAACAAAAGAGGTCAGAATGATGAATTAGTGAGCATAAGAACATTAAATATGGCTAATGCGTAATCTCAAACAGGCCATTTGTAAGTACATGCAAATCTCTTAAAGTATATGCTTGCTTGGATTTGTTCTATTTGTTTTTAAAAGGTGTAAGGGATTGCATCATATGACATGTTTTTTTGTAATAAAGCATAAAAATACAGATGAGTTATTCTTAATGATTCAAAGCCTTTTTTCATGAAATGTATATTATGTAATTATGAAAAAGTAATGATAACATCAATTTCATTATTCCCCTTCTTGATAAAAGAAATAACTACTCTTAATTAGGAAAGACATTCATTATATTATCAGAGGAACAACCTTATCCTGCAATAATGAAATTATGCACTTAGCAGGTTACTTTGTTAAGAAAATGTGCAGTCTTAAGACTGGTAAAAAAATCTGTAAAATAAATGCTATAAAAATTTATAGGGCCTCCGTGGTGGCACAAGGGGTTAAGCACTGCATTATGAAGCAATCCGCAGCCTCTACAGCACGAGTTTGATACCTGGCCGGCTGGAGAGCTATGGTGCAGCAGACCTCTCCTGTCTCGCCCGATGCTCCCCTCAGCAGTGTGTTTCAGTCAGTCTGCCTGTTCTGTTTCCCACTCTGGTCTCTGGTGAATCCTCACAACCCCCCCCAACTCTGGCCTGTACCCCACTCTTGTATGCATAAACAAATAAATCTTTAAAAAACTTTATAAAAAAATCAGTAAGACCATTTACTTCTAAAGTTAAAGGTATTTAATGAAAAGCTAATATTTGGGTTACAATGTTTAAAAGCAATGTTAATTTTACATTAAGTTGGGACTGAACAATATTTAATCAAAGGCCATAAGAACTAAAGATTAGCTCAAATTAATCAATGATATGCAACAATTTTATAATATTATTACCATTTTAATATTATAAAGAAAAACCTACTTTTGGAAGTGTTTCAGATTTAAAACAAAGTCACATATTTTATATTAGTAAGTGAAGCTGATTATTTGTAGGTCCATCATTGTAATATGCATACATTTGTTAACTGATTCTTCTGTAGTATAAAAATTTTAGGAATCTTCATTAACTGTTTGCCTTCAATTATGTCCCTATTTTTCAGGAGAAACACAATTTCCAGAGGTAGGATTATTAGTTGTGAGGGACATGTGGAAGCAAGAGAAGACACATGCCATTGTGTATAGTGTTATGTTATCATGGCTCCAGATCCAAGTTTAATTCTCCAATTCAGTTTTCAGCAGAATTAGAACTGACACTTAGATACCTGACTGCTGTTTTTCTTAAATAATTCTAAATTCAGAAAGGAGAGGGCTAAATTTAGGTAACTTCTAAAACACCTATTAGTTACATTTGATGGTATCTTAAATTTAAGCTTAATACTTAATGGGTTAATAGCTCATGAGTAACTATTCTAGTGGGGATTTAATTACGGAAACAGTATGTACTATACAACATGGTAAATGGCACTAAAGAGATATGCATGTGTCTTAGAAGCACAGAGCACAGAGCAACTCTATCTGAGTGACACTATTTTTCCCATGGTAGACACATTAGGAAGGTGTGGGGAGATTGACATTCATAAAGAAGGTGCAGAGGGAATTACATGTACAAAGGTACAGAGCTGTGATGTTTTAGTAATTGTGAGAAAAGTGTCTGGAGTCAGTGCAGAGAACAATGGTAGCAGAAAAGCAGGCTTGGTTCCAACTGTGAATGGAACAAAAGTTCTGTTTGCTAGGTTAAGGAGCTTGGATTTTATTCTATAGTCAATGAGAAACTAATAGAGATTAATACAGGAAGCTGACATATTACAGAAAAAATTTCCCTCCTGCCTATTTCCCATTTTATTCTTAGCGATAATCATCCATAGAGGTGATTTTTATTAATCCATAGATTACTGTTTCTTCTCCTAGGACTTTTTTTTTTTTTAATTTTTTTTTTTAAGGTTTATCTTTATTTATTTTATTTATTTATACAAGCACTGGGTACAGTCAGAAGCACGGGAGGGTGAGAGAATTCACCAGAGCGGGGAGCAGAACAGGTAGAAGGACCGAAGTACACTGCTGAGGGGAGCAGCGGGCGGCAGGAGAGGTCTGCGCACCATGTGGGACACTCTTCCTGTGGCCGGGGAGCAGCCGGAGATCGAACCGGAGCTGCAGAGGCCGCGGGCAGCTTCACAACCCAGCGCTCAACCGCTGCGCCACCGGGGAGGCCCTCCTAGGACTTTACATAAATTTAGTCATACAAGACTTCTTAGGCTAGACATCCACTTTTTCAGATACATCGATGTTAAGGAATCTACTCTTTATTAAGTAGAAATATTCTAATGCATGAATTTATGATGGTTTGTTTAACCATTTTCCTATAGTAAACACCAGGGCTGTTGCCAGTTTTAGTCTATGAATATTCTAGAAGTCTTTTTGTGTGTATTTGCTTTATTTTGGGCAAAAATAAATGGAATTGCTGGATCACTAGAGGGGTTATTCAGTTTTATAAAAAATTGTTAGTTGCTCCACATTTTCATCAACCTTGCTACAGCCAGTCTCGCTAATCTCAATCACTGTGGTAGATACGTTGTTGTATTATTTAAAGTGGGCCCTTTTAGTGTCTTTTTTTTAGAATATAAAAGCATTTAAAAGGGAACTAAGATTGGGATAACAGTGAATTTACAGAATTCACTATGTATCTGTTGATATCTTGATGGATGGACTGTCTTAATTTCTTTTAGCAATGTTTTGTTTTGTTAAGCTTATTCCTATTTTGTGTTTCTTTTTACATTATTGTAAATGAAACTGTTTCAAATTTCCTTTCCAACTGTTTGCCTCTAGTATATTTTTGTGTAATTACCTTATAACGTGTTAAATTTACTTATTAGTGTTAGAGGCTACATGTGAAAAGATAATCTTATTCTTCCTTTTGATCTTCTACCTTTTTTCCCCTTTCTTACATTATTTTGCTGATTAGAAACCCAAATTCAATGTTTAACATCAAGAAAATAGAAATGCCTGCCTTGTTCTCACCCTTATAAAGGAAAGCATTTAATATTTCATTGTTAGGTGTGATCTTAGTTCCAGGGTTTTGTAAATATCTGTTACCAGATTGAGGAAGTTTCCTTCTGCTTTTAATTTGCTTAGCGAGAGGAACATATGCAAAGTTATGGAGATAAGAAAGAATATGAGACTTTCAAAATAACATGACATGATAGGGGTGAGCAAGGCATAAAAAGTAGAAAGTGAAATAAGAGTCTAAAAAGGAATTTGACTTTATGTTGTCTTCAGAAGACAACAGAAAAGCACTATAGCAGATGTAGGGTATGACTAAGATTGTATTTTATAAATATTACTCTGACTCCAGTTAAGAAATAAAATGTCTTTTATCAGACATTGACCTTAGAAATGGAAAAAAGACAGTAAGAATGAAATTTTCTTAAATTTGTCTACAAATGTAATAGTCTTTACAAGAAAATGTGCCAAAAATAATTAGAACATTGTCTTGATTCAAATTCAACTTGAAATGAAGTTTCACCTCACTTTTGTAAGAGAAACCTACTGTTATTTCTGACTTTGGGCCAAAAAAAAGTACAATAGCAAACATCACACTTACTGATGAAATGTTATTTTAAAATATTCCCTTAAAACTAGGGACAATGCAGGAAGAAAGCAAAATAAGAGGGACAAAAATGAAATAAAAATTAAGCTCAAAGATTATAACACATAAATTTAATGAATTTATTTCTATCTGTCCTTTAACACACGTTCAAGTATCATTTCCCCTCTTAAGTATTTGTCATCTCCAAGGTGAAATTAATTCAATATCTACTCTGTACTTCTGTGTATCTCCTGCTCAGGGCACTTATTACTTTATTATCTGTTAATACATTCATTCCCTACAGTAGACTAGACTAGGAACCCATATAAACAAGAATTACTGCATGAACTCCAGAGCTCCAGCTCCTGGCAGAGGTAAACATTCAATAATTATAAATTAAATAAATAAAAAGATAAAATCCACAACATTTTATCCATTTTTGTATCCCAACTACTGGAATTGAAATTAACTAAGTTTTAAAATATAAAATGTTCCTTAAAAAACTTAGTCATCAATTGCACTTTAAGGAAATATACCAAAGCATTTTCAGAAATGATACCTGTTTTCTTGTGCTGCCAAATAAAAAGATGTATGGGGGAATGGGGGAGACTTACTTTCTGCAGTTTGCATTATTATTTCATCAAGCTCTTTTTCCAATTTCTCATAAATGTCTAGCCTTGCCTGATGCTCAGAGTTCTGTGCTTGAAGTTCAGTAATGCGTTTTTCAGAAGTGGCTTGGAGACTATAAAATTCTTTAGTTAAAACCTTATAGTGGAAGAAGAAAATTGCAAAGACAAAATTAAATAGTTTAAATGTTAAGACAAAAACAAGATACAAAAATGCTTTTAGGATTTTTCTCTTTTTCATGATTTAAATATTAAGAGAAAGAAGTAAATTTAGATGATTGATGAAGCTAAAATATTACTTTTAAGGTAAATCATTCTGTCATTTTCAACTGAAAATTATGAAGTGCTTTATTAGCAGCAAATCAAAAGGGAAATATGTAGTGCTACTTGGGGCAATATCAGAAAACATCTTTATCACCAGAAGGGATTAGAAAAATTATAAGACAGATACAAAAGGCATGGAAATAGGAATTATTCTGTGTAAGAGTATAGTAAAATAATCCTATATTCTTCAATGGTAACTCAAAGAATGAATCACTATGATGATAACAATGAATTAAATAAAATGGGCGATGTTTCTAGTGACAAAGGAAATGTTTTACTGTTTATATAGCAATTAGCTAGAACGTTTACTTATTAATAAAGACTAAGTTATGGAGTAGTCTTAAAACCTGCTTCCCAACACAGCATAAGTAATATAGTATTTCCTAAGAAGCAACTGAATATTATGGCTAAGAATATGGTTTGGAGCCAGAAAGATTTGGATTTCAATCTTGGTTTGACATTTATCAGTTGTGATCTTAGGCAATTACTTATTCTCTCTATGCCTACCTCAAAATATCGTTGGAAGGATTATTCACAGTTCTTAGCAGAGTTGCCTAGAAGTAGTATGTGTTGAAAAACACTTATTACTATCCTAAGAAATAAAATTATGAGAACTTTGTATTAAATGGGTCATAGAACCACTCATTTAATTATCATGAAACATAAGTAATTAAACAATTTTGAGACAAAGTTCATTTTTTTATGTAATGACAAAAAGTTCATCTTAACAAATGTATAAGATTTTGTGCTTTCAGTGATAGAGAAGATGCAGAAGATCTATTCACAGTTTTTAAGAAGCAAGAAACTGTAATTTATTTTTTCTTAATCATTTCCTTCAATTATTTCCATCAAAATTTCCCTCAAAGTGAACTAAATTTCATCTCCCACTGTCAAAATACTTTCTTTTGGAGGGTGTAGGAAGAATAACATGGGAATAATATTTGCAGGATGATATCTAGAGTACCTGACTGAGTCAGAAAAAGAAAAATCAAGTTTTAGCATCTTTCTTCTATATTCATGACAACAGGGAATGTATTTTCTAAAAATTTATTAATTCATTATAGTAAAATTACTGCTTAGTAAAATAATCTGGAGCTTTCATAGAGTTCTTTACATTGGTATGTTACTCATGAAAAAATCTGGTCATTGAAGACATTTATTAATTTAACTCTCAATATAGAGGATCAGTAAGGATAGTGTTGAACAACTTATTCCCACAGCAAGGCTGATGTTTTTCATTTGTATCCCACTGTCCCCAATAAAAATAAATATGACACAAATTAAAACCACAGGTATGGGTAACTAGAGAAATAATCAAAATGGTGAAAATGGGTATTTCATAAAATACTATTTTAAGAAGATATTTTAAAAGTAGGATTAAATTGAGAGATACAATTTATAACTTTCCTTCATAACATGGAGGAGAGAGCTTCCAATTGTTCCCAAAACCTGTGCACCTTGTGGTGCAGAATTCTCCTGTACTATGGATTTGTCTGAGTGGTTGCTATGAATAAATTTATGACTGTCTTTGAAAAGCCAACAAAAGACTTAGCTACTGAACCTATGGAAGGCTATTTTATTAAAGATTCTTTGTGTAAAACCAGTACATGAACATTTGAGTTCAAACATGAGTGCATAAAACAGGTCAATTGCTTTTTGTAATCCATTAAATATCAAGCTCTCATAGTGGAAGTTTCTTTCCTTTAAATAAGAGAATGACAACACAGAATTATAAAAAACTATATATGTGTGTGTGTATATATACAAGATATAGGTCAATAGCTGCTTTAAAAAGAGAAAAAAATTTAAAGTCAATGTTTTGGGAGTCTTTGCCAACCAATAATTTAAAAAAAATTTTCCCCCAAGTTAAAAATCAGTAAGAATATTTGGTAAAAGCAACAGGTAAGCATATAATTGTATTAATCTTTAGCCTTCACAAAATTATTTCTCTCTAAATTCATTGTAGATAAGAATTGTCTTAGAAATACCTTCTATTATTTCAGTGGCACTACATTAGCATTTATCAAATCATTCATGCACTTAATCTTTAAATGCTTATTGAGCATCCACCCTAACTCAGGCACTGTGTTAGACATTTGTAACACAATGATAAATGAAAAGTCCCTGTCTTCTCAAGACACCTAGTTGAACAGGAGGAAATGCAAAGAAATTCTGAAAAGCCTTAATTTTATCAACCAGCACATACAGGGTAGGAATATGGGAAAGTGGTTTTCATGCAGCCATTTTCAACTTTTAGGAGACCAAAAAATTAGTGTGGATTGCAACCAGTAAAAATAATAAAAATGGAATGGTTTAGAAAGCATTAGCACTGTATGTTGTAAAATATAGTTTTGTGAAATATTTGTTTCAAAATCACAGAGAGGAAGTGTTCATTAATTTTCTGTATATATAACCCCATCCCAGCCCATCACAAGACATACCCTTATCATATTCATCCAATGTGAAAGGAAAAGGAAAGGTATTTTGATAGGAATTAGATGGAAAACTTGTGAAAGGTGAATTCTCAATCAGAACTAATCTGATAAAGTACAATTAAAAATGTATGAGTGCATCTGCCACAGCAGATTATGACTGTAACAATTTCCCAAAGAAAGTATCTAAAAAAAGTGAATGTTGAACAATGATTTGGTTTAGAATAGACACCATCTCTATACAACATTTGCTTATGTTTCTTTAAATGTGTGTATATATATTTCATATCATTTTCATGCTTTTCCCTGAGACTTTTTTTTCCTGGGAGACCCTTTAATTTTGTTAATCTTAAATTTATTGGAGTATTTTTCAGAAATGGAAATTTTGAAAGATTACTGTAATGAATCTTTGCATAATTAGCTAATAATCGAGCTAATGACGCTGTTGCATTTTACATTATATATTTTTAATAAAATCTGATATAGTCAAGATTCCCCAAACTTAATATAGTTAAAAAAATGATTTCACATAATCACATAATGCATGAATACAGAAAAATATATCATTTATAACATACTAATTCAAAGTTGTTTATCTACTGTTGGACATTTAAGTTACTTTCAGTTTTTACTATTGTAAATAATACTGTGATTGTACAACATTAATATAAACCTTTATAAGCATCTCCCATTTCTTATGGTGAAATTCCTTGTTCAGTTTTTTTTTTAAGGGTCTTTAACACAGATTACCAAGTAGTCCTTCAGAAGGGCTGTTATTTTTCTAACTGCATGAGATTTCCCATTAAAGGGTGTGCTTGCCACCACTTTGAAAGTAACAAACAGACCTATATAAAGTTAAAAAAAAAGTTTAAATTTACATCACTTTAATTATTAGGGGAGAATACACATTTTCATATAGTTCTTAATAACTTGCAAACAAACTAAACTAAAATCATAAAAACGAGAGTGGGTAGAAGGTTGGTGGGTGGGCAAAATGGGTGAAGAGGCTCAAGAGGTGTAAACTTCCAGTTACAAAATAAGTAAGTCAAGGAGTATGTAATATATGCTGTGGGGACTGTAATCAATAACACGATTTTGCAAATTTGAAAAGTGGTAAGAAAAGATGGTAAACAGATGTGCAGGGGTGATCATTTCATAATGTATAAAATGTTGAATCATATTATATACCTTAAACTAAAATAATGTCGTATGTCAATTACACTTTCATAAAAAGTCTTTAAAAATATCAACTATTATACTGTTGTGCTATAGAATTACTTTGTAATCAAATGTAGCATGCTACCAATTGATTAGATAGGAATATATAATATTACTTGATAAAAAGTGAAAATACATAAGATTGAAAATTACTTTCAGAAAGATGATGTTTCTTCGTACATATATCAGTGACATTTTATGCTTTTCTTAATATAAACTATATATTTCACGCATGCACACGCGCATGTGTGTGCATTTGTGTGTGTGTGTGTAGGGCAGTGCCATATTCTCTAGGGAAAATAAAGTACAAAATGTTATAGATCTTATACTTTGGGACTTGAAAAGAAAAACTTATATATGTACCTCCAATTTTTTCTGATACTTTTCACATTCCAATTGACAGTGTGTAAGATTTCTTGCAGTTTCCTCTTGTATAAGCTGAACACGCTCACTTTCAAAAGATTTTAACTTACTTTGATGGAGATATTCTGTTACTTTGCTTTCTGTACTAAGTTGCAGTTCTCTGTACCTGAACGAAGGAAAATGGTTATGAAACTCCAAAGAAATCTCAATGATTTATATAAGTATATATAGACAATATTTCTACTTTTCCACATCCCATATTTTTATGCAGCTAGTAACATTCATTCAGCAAAGCTTTTGTAAATAATTCAGACAGCATATATGTAGAAATATGTTAAGCCCAGAGTATAAAACATACCAATTAAGTTCTTTCACTGCTCCTTTTATGTATTCCTTTCATGTCCAAATAGTTATTTCCTATCTATTGTTATTATAATTTTGTAAGACATTTACAATAAAAATGGTAAGAGCAAGTTTTAGTTATATTGCTTAAAATAATTTAATTTCTATACATTTCATAGACCTTTTTATATTCACAGTGTTATTTCCAAGCTTGCCATTTTGTTCCAAGTTTAAATAATGTCAGATGGAGAGTAATAGGATGAAATATATACTTCATCTGAAAATTGAGACACTTGCAAAATACATTTTTATGTTAGCAAATACATATGGATACTGCGAGAAAACAATGTACAAATTACAAAGATAGATATGTAGTCTATTACTCCACAGATAATTTTCTCCTCATTCCATAGGTATGACTAGTAAAAACACTGCCATTTAATATATGAATCACCATATATGACAAATTTAAAAATGCTTCAGGTTGATTATGTTCCAACAGAAAGCAAAACAAGGACAAGTTATACCTTTTCAGGGAGCTATTATGAACCCAGTCTAATGCTAGATGTTATTAAAATTCATCTATTCAAATATTTATTGAGCTACTTACTAAGCTTGGTAAGTGTGTATACAATGGCAAATATTTTTTTCCCTTTGGAGAACTTAGTTTGGGGCTGGGGATAAAAGACAGGCAAATAAACATTGAAATTTAAGAGAGTCTAGTAATTGCATCAGTAAGATACTCCTTAGGCTCAGTAGGAACATACAGAAAGGAGAGCTCAATCAATTTATAAGGTGAGTGTATGTGTAAGGCAGGAGGAGGTATGGGGTGGAAAATATTTTAGAGAGAAGAAATAATAAGCTTCTATGGAAAGCAAGGAAGCAGAGCGCACAGTCTGTTGTATTCATTGTATCTCACTTAATTCTTACAACAATCCATTATATATTATGCAGATAAGGAACATAAAGCTCAGATGTCAAATAATTTCTTTAACAAGAAGAAACCACTAGTAAATTTCAGATTGAGTCTCAAATCCAGTTAGACTTGACTATATAGGAATGATCTTCCTGCCACTATATGACATTCTTAACTGACATTTCTGAAGTCAGATAATGGTTCAAACGATTTTTAAAGGTCATTTCACTTTTGTAACTGACAATAAGAATACCACTCTTATAATCAGAGAAGGCACGCATTAGATATTTAACAGGTTATTTCACTTTTGGCATTCTTATCTTGTTAAAAGCACCTCACAATCAGACTGCTGGAAGTCCCAGTCAATTTATATTGTATATTGGAACACATTACTTAATATATAGGAAGGTCTCAAACTGGATGTCAGCCTGTGTGTTAAGCTTTTGGAAAGTCCTGGCACTTTACACACACACACACTTCCTACAATTTTATTTAAAAATACCTTTTCTTTTTAAAGATTTATTCATTTATTTTTTATTTATTTTATTTATTTCTTTATACAAGCACTGGGTACAGTCAGAAATGCGGGAGGGTGAGAGAATTCACCAGAGCCAGAACGGGGAGCAGAGCAGGCAGAAGGACCGAAGTACACTGCTGAGGGGAGCAGCGGGCGGCAGGAGAGGTCTGCGCGCCATGTGGGACCCTCCTCCGGTGGCCGGGGAGCAGCCGGGGATCGAACTGGTGCTGCAGAGGCTGCGGGCAGCTTTGCAACCCAGCGCTGAACCACTGCGCCACCGGGGAGGCCCTAAAAATACCCTTTTTAAAGGGACAACAGCACATTGATACGTTTTTCAGACAATATACATACTGTGAAGTTCATCTTTTCAAAGTGTACACTTCATAGAATATTCACAAAGTTGTGCATTACTATTATCTAATTAAGAAAACTTTCCATCAATCAAAAAGAAACCCCATTTAGTAGCCACCTCCCATTCTCCTCTCCCCCATGCCCTGGTAACCACAAATCTTTCTGCCTTGATGGATTTGCTTACTTTGGACATTTAAGTGGAATCATAAATTTTGGCCTTTTCATGCTTTCAAGGTTTCTTTATGTTTTAGCAGGAATCAGTATTTCATTCCTATCTATGACTGACTAATATTCCATTGTATGGCTGTACCACCTTCTTTTTCTTAATTCTTCAGCTGATGAACATCTGGGTAGTTTCCAACTCTTGGCTACTATGAATAATGTTGCTATGACCATTTATATAGAAGTTTTTGTGTAAAGATGTTTTCATTTCTCTTGGTTATATACCTAGGAAAGTCACTCTATTTTTACCTTCTTGAAGAATGACAAAACTGCTTTCCAATGTTGTTGAACTATTTCATGTACTAACCAGTAATTATGAGGGTGTCAATTTCTCTACATTCTTTTAGAACTGATTATTGTCTGTTTTTTGATTATGCCCATCAATGTGGATATAGAGTAAAAAATTTATTTTACTCAAATATTTATTGATTCAGCACTTTACTGGTATCAAAATGTCCTTGCACCTCCTGGGGTAAGTTGTTCTGTGAATGTAAATACAAATATACAAACCATGTGTGAAATCAATACCTATTGTGTATGCTAAACTATGTGACACAATACACCACATTACTGAAATAAATTCTAGATAAGTTACTAAGAATGTGACATTGATTTTTAAAATACTTGTTTTGAAAAGATTAAACTGCAAAGTCTTCTTATGGATTTGTGACAATTTATTTATCTAGAAACAAATTCTAGATAAGTTACTAAGAATGTGACATTGATTTTTAAAATATTTGTTTTGAAATATTTTAAACTGCAAAGTCTTCTTATAGATTTGTGACAATGTAGGCAATTCTGACATAAATGCCAACTTCAAATCAGGAATTAAAGACTTAGCTTTTAACTCCACCTGTTATTTATATAATTGTTATTCATGTGTCTGGCAAATGAAAGTTATGTTTAACACCATCAATCCTCCCTTATATGGAAAACTTAAGTAACAATAGCCATCTTCTAGAAAGCTGAGAACGCTAAGTTTAATAAAGTGACACTTCCATAAACCAAGTGATAATTCTAAACATATTCTCATGTTGTTTATACAGTAAAAGAATCCGCCTCAAATCACTGCATCTGTGCAGTAATTTTAATTTGTAAAACTGAACTGTGAAAACTTGGAGGAAACAGTATAGTTGCAAAAGGAGTTCCAGCAGCAAGTAAAGGATGATGACAAGAGCTGGTTTCAGGTAATAACTCCCTCTTACCTGTTTTGTCTGTCTCGTCTTACTTTATTGACTTAAACTTTACATCTTATCCTCTTAGTGTGAACATTTTACTTGAACCAGATCAATGCTATATATTAATAACATTATGTTTGACATTCTAATTCAGCATAATAAGCTTAAAAGGTCAAATTTCCTATAAAGTATAACCAGAATCACCAACTACCTTTACAACCTTCTTATCCCAAGCCCCAAATTTGGCTAGATTAGTCTTTATGCTATATTTGCCCCTGAGTTTTAGTTTCCATGAGGCTCCGAATATCACATAGTTCTTTAAAATAAGTACTATAAAGCCCAGAATGAATAGTTTGCTCTGAAGGAATACTCACTGCAACAGATTTTGGGGCCAGACATATAAGGACAAGATATGTTAAAAGGTGAAAATCAGTTACACATTGGGAGCTACAAAGAAGTTAGGCTATCTCAGGCTATGATGAACTAAACTCCAGGAAGCATAGTAGTAGGTCCAACAACACTGAGAGTAATCACAGGAGAGACATCAAGATGATATTCAATTCTTAGAAATGGGAGAATTCATTTGCATAAAACCATTGGATACAACATTAAATACAATAGATTTTCACATCAGCATTCTTTACATATATTATGGTCAAAGTTTGAGCTGTTACATTGAACTATTAAGCCAAACAATGTACATGGCTTACTTGCAACTCTCGCAGCAAGGTTATCCTTGCAAGAGAAGGTAAAGGACCTATATAATTAACTTTTTGTTTAATTTCACTTTTTTTCCAATTAGAAACAACTCATCTTTTAATTTTGTCTCCAAAATGTCCATGGTGTCTACAATATTAAAATGGGTATTTATTCTGAGCCAATTATCTAAATTTGTGTGGAAGACTAGTATTCTAAAGCAAAATACCCAGAAATATTATATTCAGAGGTGAGGGGACTGTAATAACCACGAAGGAAAGTAGCCCTTCCATTAAGACTTTTTTTTTTGCCTTAAACCACTTTTATTATTTTTATTGAGATAACAATGGTTTAAAATGATTTAAGGGACTGATGTATCACACCATACCGCCCACCAAAGAACCCACAGTCTTCTCCTATAGACCAACAGCCCCCTCTCTCCTCTCTGCTCCCTCCCCTCTCCTCCCCTTTTAGCAGTCTCGATTCTGCAGTCAAATTTCTAGGATTTGTTTTGGTTTGGTTTTGTCTGTTCCACTGTTTTGTTTCTCTAGATTCCACATATGAGTGTAGTCATCTAGTATTTGTCTTTCTCCTGACTTATTTCACTTTAGTATAATACATTAAGGCATATTTTTATTTTATTTTATTTTATTTATGCATACAAGAGCTGGGGTGTCGTTGAGAAGTGCGGGGCAGGGGGTGGTGGTGAGAAGATTCACCAGAGACAGAGTGGGGAGCAGAGCAAGTGGATTGACTGAAATTCACTGCTGAGGGGAGCAGCGGGCGAGTCAGGAGAGGTCTGCTGCTCCATGTGGGTAGCTCCCTGGCTTGGGATCGAACTTGTGCTTCAGTGACAGCTTTATAGTGCTTAGACTTAACCCCTTGCGCCACTAGCCCCCATAAAGGCATTTTAAATACACGTGCTGATTTTCAATGATGCAAGTCTCAAATCTATATAGTTATAAAGCAATGTTACTTCAATTAAACAAACAACAAAAAAAATTTTAAGAACTGTCCAGTTTGGAAGGCAGGGTAGTAGTTATGAAGGCATTCCTCTGTGTGTAGGAGGACAACTAAGACACTTAGATATCACTGTAGGCAAAGATTATCTGGAAAAGGAAGGCTGGAGAAGAAAGTTGTTTTATATTATTACATGGATTGAGTTAAAAATAATTTAGTAAGGACAATTAATATTTTATTGATATGGACAATTAAAAATTGAAAAATTAAGTACTTCAATTTTGGCTGGGATTTATTTCACTTTTCATAACAATATATATTAATTAGCCAAATAAATGATGACGTACCTATCACTAATATCAATGTCTAGTAAAGCCTTCAATAGCTTAGTTTTTTTATATCCTGAAAACATCTGAAAGACCTCTGAACCCAGAAATAAGCACACCTACTATAACATGGCCAATTCGCAATTTCTAACCTGTTACTTTAATAAAGCAAACAAACCAAAATATTTTTATGTAGTTTAATATATTTACCAATCTATCAAATTATTGCCTATTTATACACACAGTTACAAGTATTTAAATTATCATCACTGCTTCAAACTGAATTTTGGAAGGCAGATTGTGAAAATCTATATATATTTGTTTAAAAATAACTTTTTCATATCATGTATCACTATATCTTTAATATCTAAATATGATGGTTATATTATTTAGTTCTATCAATTTACATATAATAGTTGGAAAGGAGGTAGGTCAGAATATCCTGTTACTCAGTTTACATACCAATTTGGCATATTGTAATATGCCTGATTAACAGAGTATATTTGTTTTTTAATTTAGAATCACTGTATATAATGACAGAAATTTACTGACAGGAATATGTTGCATATGTGAAATTTGTGAAGATAGAAATTGTATTTAGAGCAATTACTATATATTAGGGAATGCACCTCAAATTACTTTTTCATTGACAGTAAAGTAGAAGCTTAGAAATTTTACTTTTGTGCAATCCTGCTACGTATTGTTCTACCAACTGTTCTCTTTTACTTTATTTCAACATTACAAAAATTTAAAATATATACCTAGATAATGAATCAAAACTATTTTCAGTGAAAATTAGAGAAGAAATACTGAATTATAAAAAATATACATATAAAACTATGGAGAAGCAGAGATCTAATAACTCTGGTCTTTCCCTTTCAATTGTGAAGTTGACTAAACTGAAAACAGGTAGAGAAAGTATATAAAACCATCTTCAATGTTGAAACAATGATTACTAGAAGATAAGAGAAAGGAATTTAAAAGGCATTTGGGTATTTGTCCAAATGCTTCCGTCATTTAGATGATTTCTTCAACCAGTTTACATCTCAGCTGTAATATTACATCTGTCATTTTTGGCTTACAAGCTAATTCTTAAATGAATGTGAGAGATTTTTTTTTTGCTGAGTTAAAAACGCTGAGTATGTTTAACAACTGTACCATGGATTTATAAGAATTTCAAGCATGCATTTAGAGTAATTCAATGCATCTATATATCATGATCAAATAAAATATGTAATGTTATTAATAAAATAAACAAAATGTAGTAATAGTTGGCCATCTTATAAAGGGAAAAAATAGGTACTGCAGGTATGTGAAGATAAAAGTACTTAAGTGAAACAAATATAATGAAAGGAATGTTGCCTTAAAATAAATCAAAGTATGCATGAGATAAAATTAGAGTAAAATATTTTGTAACAGTGTTTGAATGGGTAGTTGTTTTCCCTTTTGTGGCAACATGACAACTAACACTTAAAATTCAGCTTGAATCATCCTCTAAACCAAGATTACTTATTATATCAGTCCTTCACAGCACTCAAAACTATTTCATGCTGCTTTCAAAATATAACTCAGAGTGCTGGTCTACAGTGGAGGAAAAAAAAAAACAAAAACAGAATATATAAAACTAATCTTAAAAAAGCCCTAAGATCTCTGTACTTCCTTCCCAATGTTGCTATTATTTAAAATTGCTCTAAAAAATAGTCTTTAAAAAAACATGGTAGGAAAAAGCACTTTTGGGAGATGCTGTTATGAATAGTGTCAAGTGCAGAATGAAGGATAATTCACGGTACTGTCTGATTTTTCCATAATATACCTCAAAGAAAGAAAATCGATATACTATGGCTAAGTACTATATAAGGCAACTTACTATATACAGAATATAAGGTAAAAAGAGAGGCAAAAGAAATTTCTCTTAACTTCCTATTAACTGGCAAGCATTATCAATCTGAACCTCCACAAATCAGTGTACTGTTGATATAATAAATAAGAATTCTACACGGACTCTAGGAAACTCCCAAATAGGGCTCCAGCAACCAGAGTCCTGGATTTCCCTGAGATGGTTGGCTAATAGAGCTGGGTCATTAAAATAGTTCTTTTCTAAGGGTGGTGATGACTTCAGCTTGATTTACCCAGCCCAACTGGGGATGGGTACCAGAACAACCAGAACCACTGGTGGAACGCTAGATGCCATGGCTATACCTTAGACCTACTGAATCAAGACACCTGAGGAAAGACAAGGGTATGTGGGTTCTGGATAATTAAATGAGATGATGAGTAAAACGCTCACAACAGTGCCTTGTACAATTAGATATAAGTTAATCAAGTGCAAAGATTTCATTTAATATGCTTTGGATGTCCAGAATCTAGTGTATCACCTGGTATATTATAAGCATTTAATGAATCTTTATTGAATGCATGGAGTCATACTAAACATTTAGGTATTATAAAGTTTAAATTACTAAATAGGTTCAGGCCAGGATAGAAAACACAGAAGTGTCTAGCAGAGGTAAACTGATGAGGGACCATCTTTCTGAAGCACAACAGAATCTGTGAATTAAGATGATTCTTTCCAGCCTGAGGTGTCAGTGTAAGATGAAAACAAATTATAGGGAGTGAAGAAAAAAGAAACCCAAATGATTACAGGATAGGCATGACTGAGCTACAAGAAAGATTAAAGTTTCTAAAAATGTAGTTTGACTAATGACTAAGTTGGTAGGGGACATGACAACATTCTAAAAACATTTTAAAGGCAGAAATGCAAAAAAGGGAGCAAAGTGAGTATGATATGATGGGGATATATCGAAGTTCTTATAATGAGTGAAAGTTTGCAAATACATACAAAATTTTAGGATGTAAGTACAACCCCAGAATGTAATGCAGTCAGTTATGAGGGCATAAAACAGAAATGAAGAAAAACATAACACAATAAGCACTAAATCACTTTGTTAGGTCTAGTTCTCTATCTCTAAATTTCTCTCATTAGACTTAATGGATTAAATAACTACTTATTAGTTTTTCTGTAAAATACTACCTTGGGAGTTTTAAACAGGTAGTTATTAAAAATAATATTATGCCAGTTAGTACAGTTAACACATATCTATTATGATCATATTTTTATTTTCAAGGGTTGTCTATCAACTGAGAAAGCTTATAAAATTCCAGAATGTCTACATCAATAGGTATTTATTTAACTATCTTTTTTTAAAGATTTATTTATTTATTTATTTATTTATTTATTCATTCATTCATTCATTCAAGCACTGGGTACAGTCAGAAGCGCAGGAAGGTGAGAGAATTCACCAGAGCCAGAGCGGGGAACAGAACAGGCAGACTAACGAAATGCACTGCTGAGGGGAGCAGCGGGCACGGCAGGAGAGGTCAGCGTGCCCAGAGCTCAACTCTGCGCCACCAGGGGAGGCCCATTTAACTATCTTTTTATAGTGATAAACATGTCAGGATAAAAATGAAATAAGGTACCTAATTGAGGAAACTCAATAAATATTAACTGAATGAAAAGAACCAAACATTTTAACATCTTAATATTATTATTCTGAAGAAAATGTCTTCTTGAATATTTTCTTGGGCTCCACTTTTCATATTTTTCCTATGTTTTCCCATCCCAGAAGTGTCGTTCCCCTTCACCAGGCTGGTAGAAAGTTGGAGCTGTTACTGTGTGCCTCTTCCTTTTCTCTCACTTGTTATTGTAACCGAGACCCAAAGCAGTGGGTTGCAAAAGATTTGTGATCAGAAGACAGAGATGAACTCCAAAAGGCACTTACCTAGAGGAAACCTGAACTGGCCTGAGTCCATCAGCAGGTGGACAGACAACACAAGGAAAAGAAGACTAACTGTTACTGCTGCGTTCATATTTGCTTTCCATATACATATAGATGTGTATGGGTTTTTTTTCCATTTAATCATCTACGAAACTCTAAACACAGAATTTAGGGTTACTTTTTTCTCAGCGATAAAGAAACCAAGACTGAGAAAAGTTAATAAATTACCCAAGTAAGTAACAAAGCTGGAATTTGCACACAGTCCTACCTCAAATTTCTTGAACATTCTACCTCTAAGAGAGAGAAGATAAAGTAAAGCAAGTGCCTAAAATACATACAGTCACATACCATGGTCAGGTTGAGTTTGGGCAGACACAATCAAAGGAGAAAAATACTAGGTGAAGAAAACAGGCAAGGACTTGTCACGGAATAGAATAAAACGCACAAAGACTTCCCATGGGCAGAGGAAAACCTGTGTTTTGGGTCAGGGGTTTAGAGAAGTTCAAGTTATTAGAAAGGTCAAGGATGAGAATAAGTTGGGAGAGAAAAGTTAATTCCTTTGCTTTGCCAAAGTTGGCTCTGTACCTTACCAATACTTACAGGAATGAACATAAGATAGTCTTTCTTGAGGGGGCGGAGCAACATGGCGGCGAGGAGACGCTGCGAGTAAGATCTCCCATTAAATAAAGTTAATAGGGAGGAAAAGCGGCAGGTCCCAGTGAGAACTGGGACACGGAAGATAAACGGGTGACGCCAGCAAACTGCCCAAAGAAGAAAGTGGCCATAAAAGAGGACTAGAAGGGAGGGAAGCGCAGAACCCTGCTCCCCTCCCCCGCCCACAGAGGCGGCACTCTCCGACCGGCAGAGAGGAGGGAAACAACAAACCAAAACGGCCAACAAGAACAAACGACGCAGCAAGCGGGACTGTGAGTGGAAAGGAACTATTGCAGCCACCACACCCCGTGAACGGGAGCTGAGGCGAACCCTGCAGGATTCGCCGCGGCGGTGAGCAAACGGCTCCGGGCGCCATTAGAGAAGAACAAAGACCCTGGGAGACAGGCACACAGCCCGGGCTGCCGGTAAGCTGGCGCCAAAAGCGCTCGGCGCGCTTGAAAAGAAAACGCGGACCGGGATCTCAGCGGCCCAGGTCCCCGCGCCTGCGACCTAGGCTTGCGGGGAGACGACCTAGGCTTGCGGGGAGACGCGCGGAGGTCCTCACTGAGGTGAAGGTCCCTCCCTGAGTGAGCAGGAACCAGGCGCCCAGGCACGGGAGCGGTGCAAAAGGCGCCATTCCCGCGCCACTGAACTGGGCTACAGCCCGCGTCCTGGAACTGAGGGCTTTGAACTGAGACCCGGGGCACGAAAATTCGGGGCGCGGGTTCTCCACGACGGTGGGGCACAAGGCAGACACAGCACCCCAAAGCTGTTGAGGTGTACCCTACCATTCCCGCTCTGTTCCCTGTCCCACGGGGTGGGGGGAGGCGAAAAACAGCCCCCCAAGGACAATAGGAGAGATCTCTGGCGCCACCTAGCGACCAGGAAAAAAAAGTCACTAACAGCCCATAAAACAGGAAATTTCTTAAGACTGCTTGAAAAGGGCAGAAGGCTTCTGGAGGACCCAGTGGCCAGCCGGGAAGTTATTCCACGCCAGGCCCCTTCCGACCAGCAGTCTGAGCCCACAGAGGGAGCAGGCACCCACGTCCGGGGCAGACCAGGTGCGCAGAAGAGTGTGCCTGAAACCGGAGGGGCAGGGACTGCATCCCGCTTCGCTATTTGAGAACAGGGACATTTCTTCAGTAAAAACTGCCTAAAACCAGCAGAAAGCTCCCCCAGAAGACAGAGATGGCTCCTGGAAGAGCCAGAGGGGAGCGGAGAAGTTCACCCAAGATGTCAGTCAGTCCGAGCAACACAGTGTCCCAACGCATATGACAAATTAGAAAACAGACAGTAGGGAGTAGAAGAACCACACGCAACCTAACAACTCCTCAGGAAAGAAGCACACCACAAAAAGAAAACCACTCCCCAGATTGCAACGACAGCAACTTGGAAGAACTTCTGAGCCTTCCAGAAAGAGAATTTAAAATTGCCATGATTAAAAAAGTGATAGATCAGAAGAAGGAAATTGAGTCCCTAAAGAGGGAAAACAATGGTCAGAAGAATGAAATTGAGTCCCTAAAGAGGGAAGTAAAAGAAATGCAGGAGATCAAAGAATTAATGGAGGAACTAAAGAACTCCGGGAAAAGCAAGGAAAGCAGAATAGATGAAATGGAAGAACGAATAAGTTCTCTTGAAGACACAGAAATAAAAAGAACCAAAACAGAAAAGGAAAGAGAAGTACGAAGGAAAAAGAATGAAGAAAGACTTTGGGAACTATCTGACTCCATGAGGAAAGGAAATATAAGAGTTATAAGAATTCCAGAAGGAGAGGAGAGAGATGTAGGAACAGAGAAAATATTCCAGGAGATAATTGAAGAGAACTTCCCAAATGCGAAGAAGGAGCTGAAAATTGATATACAAGAAGCAAGAAGAACACCAAACTTCCACAACGAAAGGAAAAACACAGCAAGACACATAATAGTAAAGCTCCCAAGAATCCAGGACAAGGAAAAAATAATGAAGCTGACAAGAGGGAAGAAACAGATAACATTCAAAGGAAAACCAATCAGGCTGACATCAGACTTCTCTGAAGAAACACTACGGGCAAGGAGAGAGTGGAGGGACATAGTCAACAGACTCCAAGAAAACAGATGCCAACCAAGAATACTCTATCCCGCAAAGCTCTCTTTCCTCCATGAAGAAAGAATATGGACCTTCCCAGACAAAGAGAAACTCCGGAATTTCATTACGAATAAACCCCCACTCCAAAAAATACTACAAGGAATCCTAAAGCCAGAACCTCAGAGGGACGAATAACAACGAAAGAAGACCAAAAAAAAAAAAAAAAAGTTATTAAAAGAATAAATAAAATCAAAGGAAAGACAAACATAATGGCAAATACAGATGCTAACATATCAATATTAACTCTAAATGTAAATGGACTAAACTCTTCAATAAAAAGACACAGAGTTGCAGCCTGGATTAAGAAACAAAACCCAACCTTTTGCTGTCTCCAGGAAACACATTTAGCTACAAAAGATAAAAATAGGCTCAAAGTCAAAGGATGGAAAACAATCCTACAAGCAAATGGGCCAAAAAAGAAAGCAGGAACAGCTATACTTATATCAGATAAAACAGACTTCAAACTCAAAAAAATAAAAAGAGACCCCAATGGTCACTACATTATGATTAAGGGGACAATACTTCAAGAAGAAATAACACTCATTAACATATACTCACCAAACGAAAGAGCACCAAAATATATCAGACAACTGTTGTCATCTCTGAAAACAGACATCAGAGAAAACACATACGTAGTGGGAGACTTCAACACACCACTATCAACAATGGATAGATCAACAAGACAAAAAATAAGTAAAGAAACTAAAGCTCTAAATAAGGACCTAGAGCATTTGGTTTTAACAGACATCTATAGAACACTAAACCCAAAAAAAACGGAGTACACATTTTTCTCAAGCGCACACGGATCATTCTCCAGGATCGATCACATACTGGGGCACAAGACAAACATCAACAGATACACCAAGATTGAAATCATACCAACCATCTTTTCTGACCACGAAGGCATCAAACTAGAAATAAATCATAAAAAGAAGGCAAGGAACTATCCTACCTCATGGAGATTAAAAGCCACACTACTGGAAGACCACTGGACTAACGAGGAGATCAAAAAAGAAATTAAAAAATTCTTTGAATTGAATGACAAGGAGGACACCAATATCCTAAATGTATGGGATGCAGCAAAAGCAGTAATAAGAGGAAAATATATAGCAATAGAAGCTCACATCAAAAAACAAGAAAGAACTCAAAGAAACAACCTAATCTCGAAGCTCAAAGAAATAGAAAAAGAACAACAAAAAACCCCCAAAACCAGTAGAAGAAAAGAAATAATAAAAACCAAAGCAGAAAATAAATGAAATTGAAACTAAAAAAACAATCAAAAGATCAATGAAACCAAGAGCTGGTTCTTTGAAAAAATAAATAAAATAGACAAACCCTTAGCCAGGCTCACAAAGGAAAAAAGGGAGAAAGCACAAATACACAGGATCATAATGAAAGAGGAGAAATCACAACGGACACAGCAGAAATCAAAAGAATAATCAGTAACTACTATGAACAGTTATATGGAAACAAGTTCAACAATCTAGAGGAGATGGACAAATTCCTACAACTCTACAATCACCCAAAGCTAGATAAAGAAGAAATAGAACACCTAAACAGACCAATTACAAGCAGCGAAATTGAAATGGTAATCAAAAACCTCCCCAAAAACAAAAGCCCAGGACCTGATGGATTTACAAATGAATTCTACCAAACATTCAGAGACGAATTAGTGCCTATCCTTCACAAACTCTTCCAAAAAATTGAGAAGGAAGGGACAATACCAAACACGTTCTATGAAGCCAATATTACACTAATACCAAAACCAAATAAGGACAACACAAAAACGGAAAACTATAGGCCAATCTCCCTAATGAACACTGATGCAAAAATCCTCAATAAAATTTTAGCTATCAGAATCCAACAATGTATCCATAAGATAATTCACCACGACCAAGTTGGATTCATTCCAGGGGCACAAGGATGGTTTAACATCCGAAAATCAATCAACGTTATCCAACACAGCAACAAAAAGAAATATAAAAACCATATGATAATATCAATAGATGCTGAGAAAGCTTTCGACAAGTGCAACACCCATTCATGATAAAAGCCCTTGAAATTCTTGGGATACAAGGAACATACCTCAACATCATAAAGGCCATCTATGACAAGCAACAGCCAGTATCATTCTCAATGGTGAAAAGCTGAAAGCAATTCCATTAAGATCTGGAACAAGACAAGGATGTCCACTCTCACCACTGCTTTTCAATATAATACTGGAAGTCCTAGCCAGAGCAATAAGACAAGAGAAAGACATCCAAGGAATCCAAATAGGAAAAGAAGAAGTCAAACTATCACTATTTGCAGATGATATGATAATATACATAGAGACCCCCAAAGTCTCCACAGAAAAACTAATTCAACTCATCAATCAATTCAGTAAAGTGGCAGGATACAAAATCAACACGCAAAAGTCAGTAGCCTTCCTATACACAAACAATAAATCTGAAGAAGAAGAAATCAAAAAAACCACCCCTTTTATTATCGAAACAAAAAAAATCAAATATTTGGGAATAAATCTAACAAAAGAGGTAAAGGACCTATACAAAGAAAACTATAAAACACTGTTAAAAGAAATAGAAGAAGACACAAAGAAATGGAAAGACATCCCCTGCTCATGGATTGGAAGAATAAACATTATTAAAATGGCCATCCTACCAAAAGCAATATACAGATTCAATGCTATTCCAATCAAAATCTCAATGGCATTCTTCAAAGAAATAGAACAATTATTATTGATGAAATTCATATGGAATCACCAAAAACCCCGAATAGCCAAAGCTCTACTGAAAAAAAAAGAAGGAAATGGAGGCATCACACTCCCAGACTTCAAACTATACTACAAAGCCATAATCATCAAAACTGCATGGTATTGGAACAAGAACAGACATACAGACCAATGGTATCGAATAGAAAATCCAGAAATAAACCCACAGATTTATGGTCAACTAATCTTTGACAAAAGAGCAAAGAATATGCATTGGAGCAAAGAAAGTTTGTTCAATAAATGGTGCTGGGAACTGGGTCGCTACATGCAAAATGAAGCTTGACCCATACCTCACACCATACACAAAAATCAACTCAAAATGGATTAAAGAACTAGACATAAGACCTGAAACCATAAAATACATAGAAGGAAATATAGGCAAAACACTACGGGATTTGCACATCAAAGACATCTTTACAGACACATCACCCAAAGCAGTGATAGTGAAGAGAAAGATAACAGCTGGGACTACTCAAATTAAAGAGCTTCTGCACAGCAAAAAGAGAACAATAACAAAAACAAAGAGAAACCCACCAACTGGAGAGAACATTTTTGCACCCAACACTAAATATAAAGGACTGATCACAAAAAATCTGCAAAGAGCTGATGAGACTCAGCAACAACAAAGAAAATAATCCAGTCAAAAAATGGGCAGAAGAGCTAAAAGAAAACTTCTCTGAAGAGGAAATGCAAATGGCCAACAGACATATGAAAAAATGTTCAACATCACTTGTAATCAGGGAAATGCAAATCAAAACTACCATGAGATACCATCTCACACCATGAGAATGGCACATATTAAAAAACTAGCACAACAAATGTTGGCGAGGATGTGGAGAAAAATGAACTCTTGTGCACTGTTGGTGGGAGTGCAAAACTGGTCCAACCACTATGGAGAGCTGTGTGGAGATTTCTGGACCTACTAAACATAGAGCTTCCATATGAATCCAGCAATTCCACTCCTAGGTATTTACCCAAGGACACAGAAACATCAATTCCAAAGAGCACCTGCACTCCTATGTTTATAGCAGCACTGTTTACAATAGCTAAGCTTTGGAAACAACCCAAATGCCCAAAAATAGATGACTGAGATCAAGAAGATGTGTACATATATACCATGGATTATTACTCAGCATTCAAAAAAAGATAAACACATGCAATTTGCAGCAACATGGATGGCACTGGAAGGGATCATGCTCAGCGAAATAAGCCAAAAAGAAAAAGAAAAATACCGGATGGTCTCACTCATAGCAGGAATCTAGAAAACTTAAATAAGGGACCAGGAAAATGAAATATAAGAAAGTGAAAATCAAATCAACAAAAAAACTATGAACAGAGACACTTTTGGGGGTGGGGGGCGGGATGGGAAGGATTGGGATCAGAATGGGAGGGTTTGCAATTGTACGGGGGAATAATAAAAATAAATTT